>NW_023339807.1:3966423-3977750 GCF_004916995.1 Morone saxatilis
GTGTGTGGGTGTGCGGGGGGGTGCTGTGACAAAAGGAAGGAGAAGAAAGAGAAGAGGAGGAGAGGAATAGAATGAGGAAATGGATAAAATGTGGACCCACTTTAATTTAGTTCACTTCACAAAATCACCCTCCACCTGCTGGTGAACAGCCTTGAATTGGAAAAAACATTACAGGCTAAATGATAGAGAGGAATGACAAGACAGCTTAATGCTAAATATCACTCTCTCTTTTCTCCATATTTCTTTTTCTTTCCCTATGCCTCTCACTTTCCATTTCTCAAAATCTATCAGCCTCCATCTCCGTGTGGCCACATGGTAATTTTAGAGGCCTGAGAAATTATGACTGCCTTCTCTCTCTTTCCTGCTCTCTCTCTCTCTCTCTCTCTCTGCACAGTCTAGATGTAAAGTAAATGAAATGAAGTAAATGAAAATTCCTTTGGAACAGAAACTGAGCCATTACTGTTTTTTTGGATTTTTATGGCTGCATTTCCGTTCTCTGTAGCTGGACTTTCCTTTCTGGTCTTGGGAGAAAAAAAATAATAATTAATTGACTTTTATGGAGTCCTGTAGAAAGTAAAGCATAACCACTGTCTGCCAGAGGCTGAAATCAATTAAATCTGGGATCACAATGACTTTGGCTGATGACCAAGATGTCCTGTTAAAATAACCCCCAACAACCCAACCCCTTGCCTCACACACAACTGCCGTAATGCTAAGCGAGTGTTTGTACGAAAACATGAGCTAAGAAGGACTGTGTAACATATCAGTAAACGGATCCAATGTCTTATAATTACTTTACAATCACTCCTTTCAAAAAGTCCATGATACACGATACTGTTTTTTAGCAGTGTTGACAAAATGCATCAGGGTAGCTTTCAACAATGGGTTTAAACCAGTTTAACATCTACACTTCCTAAGTGATGTTTTTCATTTATGTTACCAACAATACCTCTGTTAACATGTCCACCGCTATAGCCGTCCAAGTGTCCTATTACAGACATGCCTGCTGCAGGGCCTGGCCAGGGCACTTACATGGATGTCACAGAAACACGAGCAGCAGAATGACCTATGACTCACTTACGACTTGTACAGTGCAATGATTTCTATAAGTGCAAGTGCTAATTCTGCACAACTGTTTATACAATTTTCTTAGCTATCAATTACAGTGGTTCCCATTTTAATATGAAGCTTTTATTGACTTTCTCGACAGAGTATGATGGGTGGGAACGGATAAGATTGTATTTATACCAATGCCATTCTTGATTTTGCTTATTATTAATCAGTTTCCTTATTGATTCCTGATTAATTTGCTGTGTAGGAAAGAAAAGTTGGCCTTCACAGGTTTTAGCATTAACTGTTGTATTATATGTGAGTCTGTATAACCAGAGTAAAAAAAATGGCAATTGCAAATTTCCAGCTGTGCAGACACATAAGTTTGATGTCATTGTTTTGCAATGCGCAACTGTCAGAAAAACACGCCGACATCGATAAAAGGAATTGATGAGCTCGGACTCGTATGATTCCAGTGTATCAGACAATTTGGAACCGGTTCTTGATTCCCATCCCTACAGAGTATCTGACCCCACTGCATCTCATCGCCACATTAACTGGTTTTTAGTAATAGTCGGGGGCTTGGAGCCTCCTCTCATCACCTGACTCCTTTTAACAGACTTGTCAGAAGAGACAAGACCATGCCAGATGACATGAGGAGTACAAGATGTGGAAACCACATGTTCATCAACCACTGGTTCCACATTTCGTGTTGTGTGATACACACAGAAAAATATAGTCACAGGCATCCATTTTAAGCTCAGAAATAGATAGAAGTACAGGTGCAGAAATAAATGCAGGCACCCAACTATCTCTTCTCTGACACCACGGTCCAAATCTATGACAGACTGTGAAGTGAATCATATGAACATGACATGCTGGACTATGCCTGCCAGCTTGTTGTATCTCCTGTCAGACCTCCATTGGCCCCTTGTTTCATCAGCTGGTGAAGAATCATATCTTTCTCCCCTGGACTAGAGAAAGTATATTTTCACACAGATCCTCTTACACAGAGCAAAAGACACTACCTCCCCCTGTGACCATCTATATCCATCCTTCTCAACCCTCTTCTCACTTCATCTCTGTTTGTCTCTGCTCAATCTTGCGTCCTGTCAATCTACTCCCATTAACTACACTCTCCCTTCTCCAACTCCGTCCATCACCGCCTCGTCCTCTAACCCTCCCTCCTCTACGCACACCAGCTCCCTCTGTTCTCTACTGTAACTCAATATGCGGCCAATCAGCTAGAGAGCCTTGCTCATTACAGATTTTACAGCTGTGGAGCCTCGCAGGGAAGCCAGACATCTGCAGCACCTTCCAATATCTTGTCTCTCCTGGGCTGACATAAACAGACAGAAGAAAACATCTGTACTGTAGGTGAAATGATTGTGGGAGTCCAGGAAAGAATCTAAGAGATAAAGGGGGGATATGGGCAGATGTGAAACTTCTGCTGAAGATGGAAAAAAGAAGCAGAAGGAAAAGAAAGAGGAAAGGTAACTTTACCCTAAGGCTTAAAAAATGTAATTAAAAAGTCTTTATACATGGGCTGGGAATGTAATAAAACTTGCTACTGTCATTAATTTCAGGAACATGTAATAACATCAGATTATAACATTAATTTGTGATAAACACTGTATTGCAGAAGGAATGAGTCAAGTTTAAAAAACTCTTAGGGTTTACTTTATGATAGTCAATATTATAATATATCATTTATGAAGTAATTCTTGCAGTTATTGTATTAATGTAATGTTAGAGAAATATCTGTGAATATATTGCATCAGCTTATTTTAAAACATCTTTACATTACATGTTGGCAATCCAGCTGTTGTTACATTATCAGTCTCTAGAGGGCTGCTCCTCAGCTTTTCCCCTTCTCAGTGTGACTTCTGTAGACATTTTGCTACACGGAATAGAATTTAAAACCACAATAACAACTGAAATTAAGATAATATCCGACTAAACAAAGCTAATGCAAGCTGTGAAACTTTATATGAAAAGGAAAAAAACAGAGAAAAATGTATTTGATCAGGAACGTGATTGAGTTAAGCCTAGCTGACAAGATGACAAAAACATGTTTTGCATATTGTATTACCAGAAATTCCATTCTTAATTGCATGGTCAAAAAATAACTGTAGCTATGACAGTGTCAGGCAATTTGACCTAAAAATAGTGTATTTCTGCTTCAGGAAAAAAACACAAAGAGCAGATGCTAAAGAATGTGATTTGGGACTCGGCTTGCCTTCGAGGACGTTAAGCTGGAAAAGTGAGGCGGGGGGATAGAAAGGCAGAGGATGAGTGATAGGAGGAAAAGTGGGATGTCCTGTCCCCCACTGAGGCCCTGTAGACTCAGTAGCTGCTACAGCCTGCCAAATTATAACCTCATCTGGGGTTGGAGACACCTGGCTATTCACACCAGAGCATGCAAGATGACTTCCACAGCTGTCCGACCATGTATTACATGTTTGGAGGGACAGCAGGGGTCTCTGTCATTCAATAACACTTAGGGTATGGGAGTTCTCATGACTCATGTCATGGGAATTATAATGGCGCACAGCCCAACTCTAAGACAGTTTATTTCTCTTTCATTGCAGGTGATGTTCAGCAGGGAGCAGTGAGAGAGATTCTCTTGTCAGTTTACACCTTTTCCTCCTTCTTTATGGTAGCAGGACTCTAGTAGACCACAACAGATCCAGATACAAGTGATGAATAAAACATTTGGTTGCATTACTACTCCTTGCTCCTTCCTTCATTCACACTGCTCTGTGTTTATGTTGGGGAGGGATTTTCAGAATAATTTTAGAGATGGGGGAAGAGAGAGTGTGTAGCTGTGGTATTTTTTTTTCCTTTTTCTCTACCTGCAGAACGTCGCCCAGGTCAGCAGTGCTGATCTCAGGGTCCTCCGTAGTGTTGAAAGGTACAGGAGTTATCCTGACAAAGGTGAGGACGCGGGGTTCAGGGTACCTCCACAGCATCACCCCTGGGCTGTCCTCAGTCTCGCTGTAGAACACCACCTCATGCGGTCCTGGCAGTCTCTGGGAAGCTGCACAAAACGAAGAATTAACAGTAATATCAGAATAACTTAACTTTAATATGTCAGCTAAGATCTAAAGGCAAGACTTACGTTATGCTTTACAGGAAGACATAAAAAACATATGGCGAGGGGCTAAGAGAATAACAAAATGAAGTGAGGAGAATAGCTGAAAGAAAAGAGGAGAAAAAAAATAAAGCGTCATAGTTGACTGGAACAGATAAAGGATGATGCGACTGGAAAGCAGAGGATGAACTGGAAGGAACCCATGGATTTAATGTTTTAAGATACAGTAGATTACCAGTTTACTGCACTACACTCTTCTGGTATCATAAAACCCACTACTACACAACGTTTCATAACAAAAAGTCTGTTTAATAGCTCAACTGGCCTCTTTGAACATTTTCAGATGCTTGTGGAAAAAGGGAACACTTGAAAAAATGTGATAAAAATTCTATGACTTGCATACATCTTTGTTGCTGGTGATGTTTTTATAGCTATTTTTACTATGGAATCTAAACCCTCCGAAACAATATCTACTAAAAGAACACTGTAGATGTTTCCACACTCTCACAATGTTTACATGCGTAAGAAGCCATATATAAACAAAGTGGCTGAGTAAACATTTTTGCTATTGAGTAAACAGCCATTGATTGAACCATGCCAAGCACCTGCAAAAGCTGGATAACACTGGATCTAAACTTCTGAGTGGTGTTTGACTCAAGTCGTGGCTGCTGTTTGGGATTCAAGTCCTTTGGAAAAATGTTTATTTGAAAAAAACAGTCAAGCAGAGAACTGCTGCTTTGTTTGGCCCCTGGGGGTACAAACACTGAGAGTCTCCCTCCAGAAAACACATTTCAAGGGGCAGCGAAATCTGTCTGTGGCTAATTCCTTCCTTCATGTGAAGCGGTGAGATGTCCACTCGAAGGTGGACAGTGTATTGTTATTTTGCGATGAGGGGGGGATGAAAGAAAAAACAGACACTTTCATGAGGTTTTTCTTCCATTTGAGTTAGCTTGAACTTAGAGAAAGTGGGAGAGGGACAGGGACTTCTTCTCCCCATCCGTCTTTCATCTCCTCTTTTGTCCATCTATCCCATCCATCCCTGCGTCAGGCCCCGGGGGGGGGCACTCGCTGTTCTCTGTACTTGGGGGCCCGGTTTTCTCTGGCTGTTGACAACATGTTGCAGACAGATTGTGCTCTCCGTTCTAGTTCACTACTGTACGTTCTCCTGCTTCAGCCAGCATATTAAATGCATCAAAGACCAGTGGAACAGTGCAACAAACAAAGACTCAACCACAGCTGACAGAGTGGACGGCTGGTCTACAGCCAGAGAGAAGTTTGATCCTCTGTGTATAATGTTGCCGTGTGTGTCTGTGTGTGCACGTAGAGGACAGCACACACAAAGCACAAAGAGGGGGAATAAACAGCATGTTACTCAGAGTGGAACCAGGCAGACATGTCCGATGAAACTTCTTTCCACAGAGGGCTTTGATCTGACTTTGATTTAAGGCAATGTGTATCTTAAGTGACATCTCACTTTGGCACAAAGGTTCTGTTTTTTTTGTTGTTGTTGGTACAAACTCAGTTATATGAGTTTATGAAGGATTGACCATGGTTTTCTGTTCCTCCTATGGATTCAGTGCTTACCACTGTTCCATCTATTTTGAAAACCTTGACAAGAAATACGCAGGAAAAATTGATGTCCAGGTATTGTTGATTTACTCTGAGCCCTGGATAATGCTCTTTAGAAAGCAATTTTGCCTGTTTGCGACTACTGCTATGAATGACTGCCGATAAAGCTAACAGCTATCGACCTTTGGGAGTCTGTACTGTGAAATGAAAAGTTCCAAAAAGCAATCATGTCACTTTTAGAGTTAAGATTTAGAGTGCAGTAACACTTTACCTAGGTTTAAGCCTGGCTACATTGTTTTACACCTTGAATGAACTGTATTAACATTCACCTGAGTCCTGGACGTATTGAAAATGCCCCGTTCGCAGGTCATCTGAGCTGTGCTCTGTCCGAGGAGAGGGAGAGCCCAGAGAGGGAGGTGGATGGGCGTGGCAGGCCTTGGCCTTGGAACAGCTATCGGCCAAATCCCCTTTCTGGAGGTTTAGGTACACCTGCAAGTGTTCCTCCACCAGCTTCAGGCAGTTCAAATGTTCCTGGCCCCAGAAGACCTGTCAAGACAGAAGCAG
This sequence comes from Morone saxatilis, assembly GCF_004916995.1. Classification (NCBI taxonomy): domain Eukaryota; kingdom Metazoa; phylum Chordata; class Actinopteri; family Moronidae; genus Morone; species Morone saxatilis. The sequence goes on from NW_023339807.1 coordinate 3,972,701, forward strand.
AGAGGGTTGGGAGAACGGCAAGTAAAGAGATGAGGAATGAGTGGAGAAAGGTGAAAAGTGAAAGTCAATATGAAAGGTATATGGATGAAAAGGAAAACAGTGGGAGACAAGATGTAAAGAAAGAAAGTTGAAAAACAGACTGTAAAAGCTAGACAGTGACACAGGCTCACAGCTGATGCGTAAATACCTACGTCAACAATTATTTAACATTCTTTTTCCAAAACAGGAAAAGAAGCAGTCAGGGTTACCCTCGTCATCACCCCTTCACATCCTTTCTAACATTACCCAACACAACCTTACATCCTCCTTACTTACCCGCGGCATTCCCCTTCCCATGCCCCATCAAAGCGCGCCTGCCTGGGGTTTGGACCGAGAACCAGGAATCTCTGAGTCAAAAACTCTTCACACATGGAGCTGCCTGCCTGCTTGCCCGCTACTCACTAGCTTGCAAGGGTGGGTTATGACTAAACTCTAAAAACAGGAAAATTTGGGGATTTTTTTTCAGGTTTTTGGAAACAGAGCACGAGAAGAAGGAATCGGAAGGAATTCCGGTGGTTTTTGTACAGCACTTGATTAAAACACCACAAACGCCAATATTTACAGAGGGAAATGTATGGTTACGTATTAAGTGTTGAGTTGCGAGTCATGTTTCTGTTAATGGGCACGCAATAAAAGCATTGAGGGAATCATTGAAAATGGGGAAGAGGTAGGGGGTTCCCCCTGAAGAAGTAATGTGGAATAATATATTAGTAATAACGCATTCAGTAAAGTCACATTGAAAGGGGACTTTTCAGTGTGGACATTATGTAACTTCTTACAGGAAAAAAGGCACACATAAGATATAACCACCCCCCTAAAAATAGGCTTATAATATTCCAACTTAACCAGCAGATGTAACTCAAATCTACAGTGGAATTACAACATGCAATTCCTACTGTCATCACTTCAACTGCAAAGAGGACAGAAGCCGTAGCAGGGTTGAACAGGAACAGCCGATTTAAGAGGAGTGTGATGATCTGCGCCTGTGGGTGTCAGCTTATGAACACAGTAAGGATTCATTTGAAAAACAAATGCACTCAAACTGAGGTGACATTTAAGTGGGCAGCAGCATCGCCTCATGATTAGAGGCCGTTCCTATAACTGCTAGAGCTCAAGCCCTCAGGGGTTTATGGTCCTTGAGCAAGACACTCAATTCTAACCAGGTGCAGAGGTGCTGATCTGACCCTGACCCCCAGAAACTGTGGCTGCACTGGGTGATACATCTTGTGATTGAGGATGCTGAATTGATGTCATGGCTACACAAACCTGGAGCAGGCCTCCCTTCAGGTCCATCAGCAGTTTAGGGGGGCCGGGCTCAGGCCCAGGGCTGCCGCTATGGCGGCACCACCGAGCCTCCAGAGAGGAGCTGCAGGAGAACGGCCCCAGCAGGAGACGGCTTCGGTCCTTCAGTCCTGTTCTCACCAGCACATCTTGTAGCTCCAGCTGCACAGACGCAGCCTGGACTGCATCTAAAGAGACAGAAGGAGTAGCAATGAATAGCAGTACAGGGTGGAACTATGGAAGGAAAACAGAAGGTAAATGATTTGTCAAAAATGTTTTGGATTATACTGAGGGAAAATGTCCAGTCAATGATACCCTATGCACAAAGTGATTTATGAATAAAGTCAGAGCAGTCACTAATTTATTGATTGCACATCGGAAAAAAAGAAGAAAGAGGGTTCAAATAGATGGAAAGATGTCTAAAATAAATACTGCTTTCAAAGTGAAATATTGATCTCTTTAATTATAGATGAAAAATAACAGTTCATTGATACAGGTGCTACTAAGCCAGATGAAACTGAAACTCATAAACAATTCAACCTCAAAATTCAGTTGCACGAATGCTCGCCTTTCTCTGCCCTCAACTATGGCAGTCTGGCTATGTGATATCAAAGCAAAACATACCGTACAATTATACCAACCACATCACTGGGCTCCAAACTATCGTTACTACTCATTTGATGTTAATAACATAAACACTTGGCTCTCTGAAAGAGCAGAGCTTGATTTTTCCTCTTTAACAATTACGTGCATACTATACGTGCCTGCCTTTGCCTTTATGATTCTCAATCACTGAACTGATGACCAATAAAAATAAAAAATCCACAAGTTCATTTTAAGTGGACTATTATGTACTAGAGGAAGTTATTAATTAGGAATGATTTAAGTTGTCGAAGAGAATTTTTAAATATTTGGGTCTGAGGCTACAAATGTACAACCATCAGTTAATAAGAATAACAGATGTGACTCCTGTGTGCCTCTCTAAACCAAGGTGTTCTGGGGTCATGGTTACGCCAGTCTGAACCTGTATAGATTCAAGTTCAAACTCAGTGTTTCAGTGATTTGGTCAGCTAAAAAGTTTAGCAGACATGATGACAGTGAGAAAACCCTGATGGGATCCAGACAGAGCAGCCAAACACCCACTCATCCTAAAAGAACCAAAAGTAGCAAAAGCCCCAACTTAATAAGGACGGCATTCTCTGTCCTTTCCATTAAAACTGAGATGTGTCACTGTGGTCACAGGCTGTCCTGACCTCTACTTTTTGGTCCCATAAATCAGCAGACTGAAACCTCTTCTACTAGTCGTTAACATGGGAGGGCTGATCTGGTCAGTTAGAGCTACAGCAGCAGCAGCCCATTTGGAAACCTCAACCCTAGATGACTAATAATGCCCTGAGAAGCAGCTCTTTAAAAATGCCTTTTAACTCTAGAAATTCTCACTCTAGTCTGCTTGGCTGCAAGTCTGGGAAAGTAAAATAAAGCAGCGGCACACCTGTTTCAGTCCCTAGATATAAGTCATGTATAATAGTTCTCATTACCTAACTGTTTGACCTTTAACATTTCAACAGTAGCACAGAATAAAGAGGGAAACATTCACATTCAAAATAACAATAATGTAATAGTGATTAGTTTTTGTAAACACTGTAACAATCACTTTTAAACACAACAAGGAGAAACCACCTGTAAAACTGAAAATGAACACCCATCAGTAAACTAATGTTTAATATAGTGTTTATGGTCAAAAAATGGACTGGCCTTAAACAACTCTACATATCTGGCGATGATGTTGCAGACTGCAACCAACTGAAACCCCTTGACTCAACCTAGTGGAAAGGAGAAACTACAGTGGCTGCAAAAAAGGTCCAATCTAGTGCCAGTGTTTGGTTTGTCCCTTCTGGGCTAGAAACATGGCGGACTACGTAGAAGAGGACCTGCTCCCTCTGTAGATTAAAAACGTCTCATTCTAAAGTAACGAAAACACAATGATTCTTATTTTCAAGTGATTATAGACACATTACAAACATATATACTGTTATACATACACATATATAACAGTATATTATATTCCATTTCTGCTAATATATCCTCCTAAATGTTACACAGTGGACCTTTAAGTATTGATTTCTTCTTTTCCTTTTTTTAGTCATTTGGGGAAAGACTGACTACAGTGTGCTTGGGGTTCACTTGGGGTAAAGGATAGATGAAAAAGATGGAAAGGGAGTGGGGGAGGAGGTGATTAATGAGGAGACAAATAGATATAGACGTGGAGGGAGGGAGAGCGTGTGACACATAGAACCAGAGGGTGTGAGAGAGAGCGAGAGAGGGAATGAGTTATGATATGATGAAGATATGACACACAGGCGCACTCACAACTTTTCAGGCTTGGTAAACCGACTAAGGAACATCTTATTCAACATTAGAGCCAAATAACACAACAGGGGGGTTCCAATGAAAGACGGCTTCTCTTGCATAAATCATTCTGGGGGAAATATTATACTGAGATGACTCATTTCTCTCAGGAAAGACACTGTTGATACAAGTTGGCAGTTTACCTGCTAATATCTTCTGGTGTTGCGGCGCAGAGAGAGCTGTTAGAGATTACTTACTGAACTGTGGACACGGTTTATTTTCATGGCAAGGATTTATAAGACAGCACAAGGGAACTCCCAATCTGGCTTGTTAAATGGAGAATATTTCACTCACACACACGTATTAAAAGCAGACTAAAGCACATAAGAGCAGAAAAACATAAAAAATAAATATAGCCAAATGCCTGCATACATACATGTGTAAAGGTGAACAAGTCAAAAAATGACACCCATGTACAATTCTCTACACCAACCCACACACACACACAATGTGTATCAAAGCATTCTCTCCTGTCTCACCATGCGTCATTTACAGCCCAGTTGACCGCAGTATCCTGGTGTTTAAGCCAGCAGGAGCAGCCAGCACTCTTAATAATCACCCTAATTGGGAGTGGTTTTAATGATGGGGAATCCCTTTCTTTCTTCATCCCTAACTCCATTCTTCCATCCAGGCTGAATAATAGTCAAAGGCAAATTTTCTCCATGCTCTCTCCATCCCTGCTTTTGCCCTGTATGACCATATCACAGCTATGTAGGTTTGTCTCCAGAGATGTCAGCAGACAGCTCAAAGACATTATTACACTACAGAGCTGTGAAGTAGTGCCATAAGCAGGGAGGAGCGGAGGGAATGTTGAGGGGGGAAAAAAGGAGGTGGGAAAGTATTGGAGGATGAGGCGGGCGGTACCTGTGGGCCTTACTTTGCCTACACAGAGTGTGTGACATATTCACACATGATGGATAAAAAACCCCCCACAAAAACCAAGAGACAGTGGGGAAGAGACAGAAAGGGCAACAAAATAAGAGACACTGGCACAGAGAGAATGAGAGAGAAGAGAAAGAGCAAGAGATTGCTTCATGACGGGAAGAAAATAAAGGAGCAGCAACTTTTTGTAGACCTTTCACAGAAACCAGACAGAATAGCATTGCATGGGGATGATCAAGAATACTGTGTTTTGCCACTGTTAACTATGTGGTTGTCCCATATGGAAAAGATATACACACTTTCTCACAAACACGTACACACAGACATTGGACAGCTGTTGTTTTGGGGGTATTTGAGGTGGCTCCACTTATGTGTTAAGGGGTTTCGAAAACGGGCTCAGATGGAGCTGAATGATCCTCGCCAACACACACACACACAC
>NW_023339807.1:3977850-4011777 GCF_004916995.1 Morone saxatilis
ATACTCTGTGTTCACATTGTCACACAACATAAACAGTAAATTATATAATTGTTTGATAACTTTTCCACAGTTAGCCTTAATAAATTGTACAGACAAGAGTGTGTCCTTTACACCAGTGGGTCTCAACTGGTTTCACCATGGTCATTAAGTTGCTCACTCACACACACTAGAATTCAGTGCAAATGTATTTTTCAAATAGGCTAGTAAACACACCTTTTTTAACATAAAGTATAAACATATTTGCATCCCTTCATTCAGGGAGGCTGCTGTTATTTCAGAATGCCTTGCATACTTCACACGCATCAACACATAAACACAAACTGTTCAGACTGGCATAACACACACACACACACACACAGAGCAGTCATATGGCTAGTCAACACACACATATACAGTGTCAACTTCATCCCTGCAATCAGAGCACATTACTCTGATCATTCATTGATTATAATCATTACAACTGTGTGCTGCTGATTCTTATGAATAAAATTACCATCATAACTCTGTTTACACAATAAATAAGTAAGGCCTACAAAACAGGCTGGTTTCACTTAACAGACAATTATGGAAGCTTTTCTATCAAAATAAAAGTCAGACATCAGATAGCTAGGCATTTAAAATAGATTTGTTTTGACCACACACTCTGAGACCAGTTAAGAAAGCGTGCTCTTCACAAATGCTGACTGCCAGTAACTGCGAACACTGAGCAATACCTTGAAAGCACTTTGGTGTTTTCCTTAGGAATCTCTGACATCTGCAAAGCCCTCAGTACCAATCTGAAGACAAAAGCACAGTCTATACTCACAACCAGGCTGTGAGACAGCACCAACTAGAGGCTGATACACTGTCACATAAGTAACCTGTTCCAAACACACACACACTCATACACAAATAGGAAAGAAACATATCACATAGCAAAATATCAAAAAAACCCATACACACTTACACACACATACATAGACACAGTATGTGATCAGTTATAGGGGATTAAAAGAATAAACCGGGATCTGCTGTACGTACAAATGCTGTAAAACAGAATTCAGATCTGCACACACAAACCTACACCTGCATCTCTCACAGTAGACCAGTAAACCAGTGCACACCAACACATCCTCTGGAGGCTAACGTACATCTTATGACACTCATGGAACAAAGTGGGTGGTGGGGGGAAAAGGGTGGATGGAAATCTTCCTAAAGTGAAATACATTTCTGGCAAACGCTTGGGTAAGATTAGATAAGATTGGAGACATTGATTTACCGTGTCGGTTTCTCCCTGGCAGCCGTTATCTGACCACTGCCTGGCTGATTTATACCCCGGGACGTACTGGTATCAATTAGAGGAAACCTAAAGGAGTCATTACCTAACTAGCAGAGGCCCCCGAAGACTGTCTGGGATGGTAAGAGTAATAGAAGTAATATACTGTCACTCACCACAGAAATACACTATTCACTCACCACAAGACCACTATAGGACACTAGAGGAAACTGGTTTCGTAGCAGGGGACACTGTCGGCCAAAATGGCACAACGCAGGGAGCTGTGCGTCATCCAAGCTGTTACACAGTCACTGATGAGTTACATGTGGGTTCGATGATGGTTGCAATGCATAAGCAAATTACATACGGTGGATATGTGTTAATTTCTTCATATTCAACTCTAAATGTGATCTCTTGATAGCATGTAGGAAAATAATGCGCCAAGTAGAGAGATCTTATTCCCACAACTGGAATTTTCACAGTATGCCATTCTGTTACCTAACCTAAGCCTGGTGGGTCCTGACAAATTATCGGGTTTTAGGTCGAACTCAGGCCATCTCATTTCATACAGCTTCAGGCTCAGTTCTGTTTTGGTTATTTACAAATGTAACTTAATAAGAAATTGCTCTCTCTCTTTCTCTCTCTGTCTGGCTGCGCTGGGGTCTGTGTGATATGTTGAGTAGATCATGTAGTGCTCAGCAGGAGAAGAGAAAGAAACAGCAAAACTAGTTCAGTGTTATGTGTACATTAGTCAGTAGTCAATTATTATAAGTCAATAATTAATCAAATAGAGCATCATATTGCAAAAGGAGAGCTTCTGAAAAAAAGAACAGCCCATTAAGCAATTAGTAGATAACGGGCAACTATTTTGATAATGGATTAATTCTTGAAGTAATTTTTGAAGCTACACAGTCTACAAAATATTCTCTTCCAAATTGAAAGAGTTAGTAAATCAGTTTTATGATAGTGTATTGATATGTTTAGGGGATGATGGTTGGACATAGAAAGAAATCTGATGAAGCTATCTTTCAGCTGTAGGAAACTGTAATGGGACTTTTTCCACACAGATTAGAAGTTCCCACCCAGGGTCTGTTAGCTCAACACGGCTCCATGCTGAGAGCCACCAATGTCCCACAGAATAGGATTTTTGAACATTTAACAAAGACTACTGTTCAAAAAAGACTGCAAACTTTTGTTTATGTTTGTCTCTGATATTTGATTTTAACAATCTCACAGCTTTCTTACACGTCATGTCTCCGACCAGCAATACCTGTACATCTTCATCTTGACCCAGCAGCCGTGTGTATCAACATCTACCTTGCTGGACAGCCCCCCTCCCCTCCCATGTCCTCTCTGTAATATATTTCTATTATTAATGTATTGAAAACTATTTATGAGTTGGGTTAATATGCCAAATCACAGCGGGGAGTATTTCCAAATATAAATCTTCTCAAAAGTTTGGCTTTGCTTACCTCGGCTTCTCCCTGACTATTGAAACAGAAATAATATGATAAATGGAAAAGAGTGGCTTTCTTTCAGCAGAGTAAACAAACTGACATGATCGTAATTCAAAGATTGGCAAGGGACAGAAAATAAAACTTGAAAAAAGAAAAAATGAGGAGACATAAATAAATAATGGGTGGCTTTCACTTTGTTCCACCAACAGAAGTTTTCCTTTACAAGTGTGCTGGAGTAAATCACCGTGAAGAAGCCAGGGGGCCACAGGGGCAAAGGGCCGAGGAGAAAGCTTCGTGTGTGTATGTATGCATATGAAAAAGCGTGCACTAGCAGCAGGGTCTGTCGATACCTATGTGTGTGTGTTCTTAGGAAATCGGGGGCACTCTATGGGCAGTCTGACAGAGAGCTGAGAGATTAGGGAGGGTCTTGTTTCATGGACCTTAAGACATATGTTCTCTCTCTCTTGCTCCCTCCTTTCTTTCATTGAACTATAAATGCCCCCCTACCTTGGGGAGTGGTGAGCCGTGGATGGAGGGAGGAATGCGGGGCTTCCACTTGCTTTTCATTAACACAGGATCTGGTAACACACCTCACTGTCAACCTAATCCCCTCTCTCTCCATCTTGTCCCCTGGCAGAGAGGGGGCTGCCATGACCAGGTACAGAGCCCCAGATGTTCCATGGATGAGGGGGGCGGATATCAGGGTCTTCACCCCGCTGCAGCTATGGATGTATGCTGATGAAGACAGGGTGGGGTGGGGTGAGTGTAATGGCATATACTGAAGAGACCCCTGTTACTGCTCACACATAGTAGTCTGCCTGTCTGCATTATGTCTTCTTTCTTCCTCCACCTTCCTTCTGCCTTTATGTGCTTTCTCCCCTGCTCTTTTGTCCTACTTCTACTCACTAACTTATTTCCTTTCCTGTGCTGTATCCTGTTTCTAATCAATCTGTATTTTTCTCTTTGTTTATTCATGTTTTTTCTTAGGACTTCTTTTATCTGACTCCTCCTTCCCACCTCTCAGATTTCTGTCACTACGTCCCCATTTTTTCTCTACCTCCACTTCTCTATCTCTCACCCTCCTGCTTCCCCTCTTTCAAAACTCTTCCCTTACCTCTTCCTCCCTCTCTTGTTTCTCCTTGCACACTCGCATCATCCTGAAGTCTGCTCAGGATGTGGTCCATCAATCTCAGCCTGCCACTGAGGACCAGCAGAGCAACAGCAGCAGCAGCAGCAACAGTAGTGGTACATACTGTAGCGGTAGTAATACTACATTCTCCTGTCTTACATCTCTCATGTACAGGCTCTCCCAGGGGGGTCATTGGCGCTGACTTATTGTGGCAGCTCAAGCGCTCGACCTAACAGAACGGGAATCCTAACCTTTATCTTTGTAAAATTCCAAGGTATCCATTTTCTGAGGTACGGAGTAGACTGGAGAGGCCGGAGTGCTGAGTGATGGAGGTGGTGCAGCTAAGGCTAAAAGTCAGCAGATACATCTATTGTCACCAGTGATCAGTCAGCGTAATTGGAGACAGTTTGTCTCCTTTCGATGGCAACAAATCTGGAAACACTATGTGAAGAAGCCCTCAGGGAAAATAGCAGTGTGTGTTGTGACAAAGATCTATAAGAGTGCTAAAGTTATCAAGAGAATAAGAAAAGAAACAACTGGGTGAGACAGACATGTTATTCAGCAAGACATTAGCTTTAACATTCCTTTTCCCATGTCATGTCCATGATAATCTTTGTGGGCATTTTGTGCCATGTAATCCTCCACTGGCAACATTTACAGGTGTTACTCCGCACAGTTTCAGTGTGCTTTCAGAGACGAGGCAAAGACATGAAATATCAGGGCCTATAATGAGATCTACATAGAGGATCTTAAACCTCTCAGGTATTTCAGAGAGCACTCAAACGTGATATACGAGGAGCTGAATGAAACCTTTGCTGCACATGATGACAGCATTAGTTTTATGGCAGTTATTATAATGTCTTGTTCAGAACAGACATACATGATGTTATGTTTTTTGGGCCGTGACAACAAACAGTATTTCAAAGAGTTCAGACAGGGGATGAATGATCCAATGGATGTCAATAAACACCAGTGGTCCTGATCCCAACATTTTTATTTGTGTCCAGTCAAACTGTAATGTCTTGAGAGCAGCGGTGGCTCTGATTCAAGGTACTGGTAATTGTGGGAAAAACAATATCCATGAAAAAAAACAGCTCACTGCACACTAATCTCTATTTCCTGTGTTTACTGTAAACAAATCAAATAACTACTATTAACAAATTACTAAGAAAAGTAGTACTATGTGCAGAGAAAGAGCAATCACTATAAATAGAAGTCGTTTGAAAGCAAAGTGCATAGGAGGGGATTAGCTTTCATATTAGTTCAATTGTCTCTAAACGTGATTTCTTTTTCCATTGCACTGCACACACAGTTTCAACTGTGTTTATCGAAGTCAACACATCAAAGATGGATGAAAGCTGAAAAGCTGGTGAAAATCAGAGCAGGGCAGCAGCGCTGAGTATTGTGTCACTGTGCAGTTATGCAGATTTGAGTAAACAAAGTGCAAATTGTTTGAGGTTTTAATTAACATTTTCGACAATCATTTTATCTGAAGTAACCCTATATAACAACATCTGTCAAACAGATGCAGGCACTTAGGGAGCCCAGTTCCAGCTCTGTCCTCGTCCCTCTGCAACTTGAGTCAACAGGGGACATGTTGCTCAGCAGTACTGAGGTACAAAACATCTACTCGCAAAAATATGAGTCAAGAGTGTTTCTTGTTATATCTACTGCATGTGGCATGTCAGCCCCCCACTCTCTTTTATCCTTCTGTTTCCATCTGCTGTCCAATTTAGAAGACATGCCAAAAAAACAAACCAAAAATCCCTGATCATCTGTTACAGTGCGTCCGCTCACACCCAACGGCACAGAGAAATTGGAAGCTTTTTAATTTACATTAGCATTAGCAGTTCTGATTGTCATAATGGAAACACTGTGATGCCTCCTGGATAATAGTCAGTGTTGATGAAGGCAGGGTTTGGGCCTAACACGAAAGCAAACATCTTGCTTACACACACACACACACATACAACGCATAAAAATATCTTTCTCTCTCAGGCTCTAATACACACATACCCATGCAATCAAATACACACACAGTCTCACAACAACTTTAGGTCCAAGACTAACACAAACATCTCACTTTACAGTTTACTGACAAACCTTGTTTTTGGCAGATGAGGGCTTTGCTAGCATGTGTAAAAAAAAAACAATATTCCAAATAATACTGAAAAGAATATTGGTTCTTTGGTTCCCAGCCTTTCCCAGTGTGAGTGAATGACAGATCTTTCAAAAAAGGCTGAGACATCACATATTTTTCAATAAACAAGGGTGGAAAGTGGAAAGTTTGAGTAAGCGTTATGCAGTGGGATACTGATCAATAAATAATCAGATACCACAGACTCACTCACTGCGGTATTAGAATGGATTTTTACATATTCTCTTTATACAAAGGGCTGTTTAATTAAACACATTCCTGAGGGAACATGTTAGAACATGTCAGTTAGGTTTTAATCTGAATGAATAACAAACATAAGTGTGGGGTGCACTGGGTATAGCTCTTTGGAGTTGGTCCACATCAATATTTGTTTGGTTACATAATGATATGAAACAGAACAATTTGTTCTCCACTACATTTTTGTGTTGGATATTTGAATCTCTGTGTAACTGTACTTTATTTTCAAAGGACCTGGACCGGTTCCTGTTGGCTCACATTGTGAGCTTGGGTACTAGACAAATGACACACCACAAAAAAAAGCATGTACTTTAGTGTAGTGTATTACTGAGTCTTAAAATTGTGGTTTCTTTAAAAGATGATAAAACCTGCCAAATGGAGTGAAGTCATGACAGTTGTTTCCAATGCAGCTCCACCTGTTTCAGGAATTTCTTTTAAACAAGTGGCAGTATCTTGAAATACGGCAGAATAATAAGATCACATCACTGGTTTGATGTTTTTCACTTTTCACATGAAGAAAAGAATGACTCATTTACGGTCCAGGCCCTTGTTACTTTGGAGTTATACACGGGCCGTTTACTGAGCTCAGTAGGGGACTGGAGAAAAGAAAAAATGAAGTCTGAAGCATCAGAAACCAATACAACACACATACACAATACAAAACTTAGCTGTAGAGAGCTTGTGAAACAATGGTTTCCAGTTCTTTTTCCCCATTGAACTTACTTAAAACGTATAGAACATGTATATATGTGTGTTTCTGCACCTATGATGCAGTGCTTGTGTGCTCCTTGTACTTATGTTCAATCTTATTTTTCAGTTTCTGCAAAAAAGAAAAAAAAAAATACTCACCTTCTATCCTTGGCCCTGACTTTATGTTCACACTTCCTGTCATGGCCGACACGGTCACTGTCACGCTGGGCCTCATTGGATGAGCCTCTGTCTCCATGACCACTACAATTTGGGCAGTGTGGAGAGAGACCTTGTGAAAGGACAGCGCAAGGGCCCTGACACTGCTGGCTTTACCCAGGGCCGAGGCCTGATGGTGTGGGTCTGAACGAGAAGGAAAGGCCCTGGGCAGTGTCTTCGTGGGGGTGGAGTGAGGGGTGGAGGAAGCAGACGGCGGTTTACTGGAGGCATCCCATGTTTGGTGTGGTAGGACTTTGTTCAGGTAGGCTTTGGCCTGCTCCAGCTTCGCCAGTGTGGGGTTGACTTTCAGGGGGCGTGATAGTTCCACATTCAGCTCAGCTGTGAGAGATAGAAAGAAATAAAATGGAGGGAAAGGAGAAGATGATAAATAATAAGCAGAGACTAAATAGAAAAATGTCTCTCAAACTTCATCTAGTTTCTAAGTAGTCTCTCTTAAAATTGAGGAGTATCCCCTGTGCTCATCCTGACTTATATTTATAAAGTGCTGAATGAAAAAGAAAACAGGGCAGGAAGTAAAGAGAGCAATGCTTTTGGGCAGGTAATAAAAACTTTATTGTTAAGAAAAAAACAAAGCTACCTTATGGCAGAAGTACACTGAGTACTAAACACACTCTGCCTGGGTCTCTCTGGGGTTCTGTTTGTATTTGTGAATGGGAAATGCATATTTTATATGTTTCTTTTATGATTAGCAATCTAGTGACAGAGTGTTTAGTCTCCCTCAGCGCTAAAGCAGAGCCTCTTAAACAAATTGAATAAATTCACTGTTGGCTGGAACCCTTGCTTTTTAAAAACCTACTCTTGTTATTTGGAAACCCACATAAACTGGACAAAATCCACTTGGGGGTTTTAAGAAAAGACAGGTTTCACCAGTGTCCCACTGAGCAAGATCTGTTGTTATCTAACCCACGGAATACTGCATGGTTCCACGTCTCGTAAATCAAACTTTGAACTCTTTTCTCCTCTTCTAATCACTCAGCTTTGCATGCAAGGACCTGTTAAAGAACAGCTGGCTTTAGTCTCAATCTCTTTCTACTTGTCTTATATGCACATATATATGCACACACACAATTACTGGCTGTCTCACTGTAACATCCTGACGTGACACTGCAGAATAGCAGAAGAGAATCTTTCCTTCATGCCAGCCACATAAATCCAAGACTCCTCTGGTCTCCTGTTCTACCTCTCTCTCGCTCTCTGCTGCACTGCAGCCTTCAAACACTTGACTGGAATTTACAGAGACACATGAATTAACTCAATGCCGTTTTACACCACTTCCATTATCCTATTTTTCCACTTGGTCATGATGATGGGAGAGGGAAGCAGCCGAAAACAAGCGCAGCTGTTTTTCATGGTCTCATCAAGGCACCAGTGTTTGGAGGGTTTTTAAGGGTTTTAGGCCTCCCGTCTGTCTCCTTCCCAGGTAGGAGCACTGGATGACATGAGGAGGAGAGCTGCCAGGACAGCCATGCAGGCGAGCACGCATGCACACACACACGCACACACACACACAAACACACACACCACAGACTCTGCCCTCAGGATTCTCTCTCATTTAATCCAGTGGAAGTGAGGCACATGGACGAATGGAAGGATGGCTGGAGAGAGGAATTGGAGGAAAGATAGGTGGAATTTGCTGTGCAATGTAGCTTATCATTTCCACTTGACTTATCACCAGGAAACTTTCCAGTGGTGGAATAAATAGCCTGTATGCAGCTGTTTGTCCAGGTTCCTCTGCTTGCCCTCCCCTCTTCCTCCCTCTGTTCTCATGTAGCCCATCCTTTTGCTTCTTTCTCAATCCTTTCTATCTTTTACTCTTCCTCCACCCCTCAATCTAATCAACCCCTCCCCCCTCTGTAATCACATACAGCTGTCTCTGATCACCCAGTCAGGGCCAGCGCTGGGGCCTTTGCGTGGCTCTCTGTACAGGGAGCCCTGGTCCTTATTATCGATTGTCCTCCCTCCCGGGGTCCCTCTTTTCCTCCTCAATGAAAAACCCATCCTATCCCTGACACCCAGCCAGTTGTGGTGTGACGGTAAGGGATGTATTACCTGTTGAATCAGAAACTCAACTGAACTGAGTGAGCAGTGCTATGGATACAGCTTGCTTTAACCCCAATTTATTAATACTTCATGTAACTTTTAATTGATGTGGGACATGAGCAAAAGGTTTAATGTGCAAACTGTATAAAAAAAAAACGTGAATGAGTGCAGACTCAAATATACATTATGTAGCACAACATTGTTTCACATATTTGGAGGAACCAGGAAACACTGAGTCAAGACCTTATCTTTACATGGTTGCAGGAGTTGTCTCTTCCTATGAACTGAGCTACCAGCTTTTAACATTCATGCAACCACTTGTTTTGATAACTCAAGGAGCAGAGCAGACAATGATGCAGCAATTATATTCCCTGCAACTCCTTGTTAACTTCACATCATGCAAGTAAAGAGATTAGAATTTCCTTCAAAACGATTTAGGTTTGTTGTCCAAAACTACTTTTACTGACAATATTTATGATAAATGGGGAAAAAAGAATGAAGTACAATCTGCAGCTCATTTAGTTCAATCATAATGCACCCCATTAAATGACTTTAGACATGTAACAAATTGTAGTTCAGCTGACAGACACACTTATCGCTTCTAAATTTATGAACTCCTTAAGGAATTGACAGTTCAGTCAGAGAAAATCTCTGTCAAATGGTTGAGTGTATCTGGATTTTAAATTGCGGGAACTCGGATAGAACACCCAATGTAGGACCCTGGAAAGGAAGGGGAACATAGCATATGTTCAGTTTCCCCCGGCTTTATCCTGCAACACATGGAGCACATTTTTATTGCAGTGGCGCAATGTCAAAAGATGAATCTTTTGAAGAATTCAAATAAAATCGTATCACAGCATTATATGGCTTCAAGGCGAGTACATCAGTGTCATTTCCCTACGTTCGGTTGTGTCTCTGGAGCTGATATGGGAATGTGTGTGAGACTTTACAGTGATGTTCCATGTGGTTTCACTATCCAGGCAAAGAAGGCATAAAACGAGGAACCTAAAACCTCACAACAGGAAAAGAAAAAATAAAACAAAAACTATTTACAAGCCATGACAGACTTATACGTTTTACAGACTAAGCTGCAAAAACCTATATTTATGGATTAAGATGTAACGCGGCACTATGATAAAGACTTCTCTCAACCAAATACACTGCCTCACCTCTTTAACACCATAATGTGAAGAACTGAGAATACAAATTGCCATCTTACTTAACACTGTTTTCAAATGTGCTTCTGTTTTAGGAGGGCAACGAAAGACCACAGGGATTTTTTAAAAAGGGAGAAAATATGAATTATTAAAAGAAATTTGGTGGCACTTCCAATGCCAAGTGCGGGGAGTCAAAAGATGGCTTTTCAACAGTGGCATTATTACACATCTGTGTGTTTTTATTGGGAACACCTTGGTTTCAGCTGTGAGACTAACAGCTATTTTAAGTGGGAGACTGTCAGTGGAAGGCCCAGGCAAGGAGTGAGTAACAAGCCTAGAGGTTGAGAGATGGTGTTGGTGTTCACATACCTTTAAAGAACAGGACTTAATGTGAACAGGCTGGGGGGAATCATAGACTGGCCCTTCTCAGGTGTCAGCCTCTATTAGCACTGGAGAAAGTGGGAGATCAAGGTCTGACAGAGGCACATACACACACGTATATATCTCCGCAGAGGGGTGGGGGAGATCAAATATGCTTATTACCCAGGTTACTGTGCCTTTTTGGCGAGGTCATGCATGACGCCGTCCCCACTTTGAACCTGGTGTTGGGTGTATGTGTGTGTGTGTGCAACCACCAAGAACATTGTTTTCATTCCGACCCCACCTTTGATTTCTCTAGCTGACTTTTACGCTTGACTCTTGACAGCAGAGAGCCTGTGTCAGACACAGGTGGCAATGTGTCCAATTACACAGGGTCTGTATGTTAAGGGTATGTGTGTATATCTGTGTTTGTAAGGGCCAATCACTTTTTGAGGGGTATCTGTAGAATCCCACTGTCACAAAAAAAAAGCTGCATACCAAGTAAGGCCAGTGACATATGTCTCAGATGCCATCTGACTCAAATTATAGCGGTTCTGGACGGTTCGGAGGGGCACAGGCTTGTATACAGTAACTGACAGCATTTCTACGAACCCATAGCTTGACGGGAACCAGGGACACAGGAGAGTAATGGTTCCAATTTGTTCTAGCTAATCTATCACCTGTTGCTTCTCTCCTCTCCAAGTGGAAGCAGTTACATCTCTGGACTCACTCACTGACCCTCTCAAAGACTGGAATTGAGCAGGAAAGATGAGAGGAGGAGGGATGGAAAGTGTATTGTGCGTGTGTTCGTGTGTTCGCTGGTCAATCATTGAACCCTGCTCATGTTGAAAAAAAAAATAAAAAATACCCACCCCGGCTTTTTTGTGTTTGCTGGTGAAGCCTTGAACCCTCTTCTGAAAAATGTGCCTGTATGTATCCACATTAGTCATGTTTATATGTATGTGTGTGTGTGTGTGTGATGAGCGGCTGCTGAGTGAGGGTCAGTGCTGAAACACCATCCAGTTTACAGTACACATGTTACAAGTGTTTCCCACTCGGCATCCTTGGGAGGGCAGCTTTGATTGGTCTTGCAGAATAAATGCTGCTGAAATTGCGAGCATATTGCTGTAAACACACAGCAAGACGTGGCCTCGCGGCGGTCTGCTCTCCGTTTGCGCCTCGTTGAAATAAATCAAATGTGAAACATTGTCGAATCAAAGTATAGCCGCCAGATATGATACATACACACTGCGGCATAGACACACACAGCGACTTGCACATGCAAATAAACCATCTGTGAAAACACTAGAGCATGGATAGATAAAATGCTGGATGCTATTTTTCTTCCAAAACCTGTCTTCATCCATCTATCATCAACCTCTCCTTTATTATTCTTTGCACTACTTCACATTTAAAGTAGGTAAACTCAAACAATTAAACTCAACTGAGGCATGCCAGCTAAAGAACTCACTAAACCTTCTTGCTAATGATGCTAAGGCTTACGTTTAGACTGACAGATATTTCAGACTCGAAAATTATTCCTGTTTGTCTTTATGTACTGCCTAAACAACAGGAAACAAGTGCACCATAATCTGTATCTGTATCTGTTCAACCAACTAAATGATATGTATTTATATTCGTACTCGGAATGGACAGTGTGCGAGAGAAATATTTTTTAAGTCAGAATCAGAAAGTTGCTATATTTAATATTAGAAGACAATATTAACACTTTTCACTGTACTTATACACATAAAAAGTACATTGTCCATACCGGACAATTGTTTCAGCCAAGTACTCGTTCAACCCTAGTATTCCACAAAGTCAGCGTCACTGCACTGATTCTCCTGCTCTTTTTAACTTCCTTTGCTCCCCCATCCCTGAAGAGGCAAAATATCGCCACCAGTCATCTAACCAAACACCACACAGATGAAAATGTGTGTGTGCCTGTGTGTTTTTGACTGTGTGGGTGAAGGGGTTAAGGGGAACCAGTAGCATGTGTGGTCAATTCTAGATATTTCCAGCAGAGCCTGACCTGGGGCAACCTCACACTGAGCCTGGATCCTGTCTGAGTCATTCGGGAGGGTGTTGTTTATATGTGTGCGTATGTAAGGAGAATGAGTGATTATGATTGAAGTTATCCTACTGAGACGAGGATAGCTCTGCTCTTTACTAGTTCAAGGGAAACACCTGACTGTAATTGCACAATGTCGACAGCTGCGCTTCAGCTAAACACCAGAATCAGATGTAACCACAACATAATGTAATTATCTTTAGAGATATGACAGGCAGTAACCCTGTTCAGTAAAACCGTGAAACATCCTCTTAATACATTACAATAAATTACATTAAAGTTGTAAAATCAACATTGAACATTATGCAATTTCTAATATATAAATAAACCATGTGAACCTAAATCTATTTAAATATTTATTTAATCTTTGGAAACGGAAAGGACACTGCCTCTACTGCCGTTTTTTCTTGCTCCTCTCCAAAGGGAGATCAGGGGTCAGTATGTACTCACTACGTTGAAGGACGGCCTCTCTTTACTCACTACACCAACCTGCCTCTCGTGTATACAGTGACTCCCCATAAGAAAGAAATCATATTCACCATATAAGCTCAAAACCTGACTGAAGTTCTGATGTAATTCATGCCTCGTGAAAAGCTCATGCTCGCTGGCGTCATCTGGAACGAGCAGAGGGGTAAGATGGACATCGGTGGCGTGCGGCTGTAGTGTGTGACTGCTGTGTTGTACAGAGAACTCCATTGTGTTGTGTTGTGTGATTACAGGTGGGCAGAGAAGCTGAGGGCTTTCTGTTGATGGCAGGAAGGGATGCGTGAGGGGGCGAGGGCTACATGCTTCCCCAAACCATCATCAATAACACCTACAGTTCAGGCCGAAGCTGCTCTCTGTATACATGCACAGTGTTCATGATTGTATGCATGTGGAAGAAAGTCAGACTATATGTCAAAGTATGTCTGTAACTGGATGTCAGTGTGTGTGTGTGTGCATCTGCAGCATCTGGCCTGCTGGGGTTCAGAGAGATGAACTCTGAAGGATGTCCTGCGCCTACACACACTCTTCATGAAACCCTCATAGGGATAACAAGGTTGCACACACACTCATACACTCAAAAGCCCACTCACGCTTTGTATTCATTGCTGTTTTGTTTGGGTAGGATGTCAGACACACCCTTAGGTCAACAACCTTAGCTTAAAGCTCATATGGATATCATATCGGTCTAAAAATAGACACCCAAACCCTGAGAAAGGCAAATCCACAGGAGCCGGACGTTACACACACACTAAAATCCACAGGAGCGTGTAGTCTGCTGTTCAAAGTGAGTAATATCAATGTCATTTAGACTGCTAGTCATCTGTGCACAGCAGAAAAGTAGACCTTTGTGTTTGCCTCTTGTATGTGTTTGTTTAGTGTGTGCGTGTCTGTGTGCTCCTCTCACTGCTTCACAGCGGTAGACATTTCCCCTAAAATGCGGTTAAATGTAAAACGGATGCTTTAAAATAGTAAACGAGCATGTTAGCGTGAGTGTGCATAAGTTGCATGTGTGCAGTGTGTTTGTGTGTGCATAATCCCCACCTGGTCCATTGAGGAAATCTTTGATCTGGAGGCAAAGCAGAGGAGGAGGGATGCCCGTTTTATTGTCCACCTCTCCCGCTACTGTCTGCAGCCAAAACACATTGTAGTCCAGAGACTCTGGCAGAGTCTTTCCTGGGTCTGGACGGAAGATGAAGAGATTAAGAAAGAGAAAAGGGATGAGAAAAGGGGAATGGGGAAAGAAAGAGAATAGGATAGACAAAGAAATTGTGTTAAAATCCGACTCAAAAGATCCAAATCCTGCCCAGGATCCATTCAGTACCTCTTTAAACTTATCCCTCCTCCTCTCCTAATTCCTCTTACCTAGACACTTGTAGTCAGAAGCTACTCCTCTTAGGGCCACGTCAAAGACAGACAGCTCCATCCTCTGCTTGCGGTGGTGGCAGCTGAGCAGAGCAGAAGGTTGCATCACCTGGAGGTACAGGAGAGGTTCCAGCACCTGGTCTCCAGCCCCTCTTCTCCCTGGCTGCCTCACTATGGTCACACCCAGCGCTTGGCGAGCTGAAGAGCGGCTGGGAGTTGGCAGGCCGTCCAGGGAGAGCAAGCTGCCTCTCAGCAGCGGGGAGGCCGGCTGGGAGGTGTTGCTGTTGAGGATGTCCTCAGCAGTCAGGCCAGCGAGGGAACCCTGGGCAGCTGGACCTGGGTCTGGTGTTGGGGAGGCAGAGGCTGGAGGAGACTCAGACAGGATCTCAGGCTGGTTTAGGGCACTCTTTCCCACCTGAAGTAGATGCAGACAGATTATTTATCGAGTGTTATTCATGTCAAGCCTCATTTTACTCAAAATTCACTGCAGTTATTTGTGGCATTGATTCAATAAGAAACATGGAAACATTACTAGGTAGTTTTTCTCCATCATAACTTAGCAGCACCATGCAGTTTATACAGATTCTGTTGACCTTATCCATATACATCGAATCAATTCAGTTCATTAAACACAATAAAATGGTCACTCTGTGTAGATGTGAGCAAATAGACATTCTTATGACCAGGGATGAAAACAGTTATTTATGTGTTTGTTTTTCTTTTTTGTGTGGGACAGAGCCAATAATTCTTTCAGTTTGGTATCTGCCTAAATCACATAAACAGTGTAAAGAGCAGCTTTTTAATAGTCACACATACACATTTATAGTATTTAATTAGCTGGGTGGGCAGTTGAAGGGAGTAGAGCAATGACAGTGTAAATCCATGTTACAGTATGAAACACATCATTATGTTGGATTAAATTCAGTTATATGAATTTGGACTGTATGAAATGACTCATCAATCACAAAGTAATTCCAAATTATAAAGCTGATTTGAAAACTGTGTAATAGTAATCCTTTGTACCAATACAATGCACACATAAAGGACACATCTTACTAATGTGTATGGTATGAATAATTATACACACATGGACAACTGACAAATCCAGGAACTGACTCATAAGAGAGCTTCCATGTCACAGGCTTTTTGTTTACCTTATCCCCGGGCTCCTTCTTCTCGGGTGTGCTGGGGGCGTCTAACGATGAGGAAAGGGCCTTAGGGGGACTGGAGCAAGCGTAGGTCATGACAGACAGCCTACTAGCTGTGAGAAAGATGTCGAAAGGAATGAAGCTGAGGTTCTTGGTGATGGTGGACTTGTGTGATGGCCTAGCGATGCAGTGGTGGCTGGCCCCGCTCTGCTGCTCAATTTGGACAATGCGAATGCGTGCGCTGTCGCTGCCAAAGCCGCTGTCCTGGCCAGTACCGCTGTGACGAGATGAGGAGTCGACACCTGCCGCAGGATCTCGAGTGCCGCGCTTCTGCTCGCATCGACGCACCTGCACACAGAAATAGTTAAAGGTAAGGCTGTGTTCACACTGATCCAGATTTGAGCCAAGAAGTGGTGTTTTTTCTATAAGAGCAAATAGTGATTTTTTTTAAGAACAATAATAAAATTGAAAAAGAAGACAGAATGAACATCTAGCAGTAGGCCACCATTTATCATTTATCAGTACATTAAGTTTTTGTTTCTGGTAAAAATGTGTGACTGTACTTTATTATAAAAAGTGGCTAATGCAGTTTGCACACACGTTTTTTTCATACACAACTTACTGAATAAGTCAGTAAATACCTGTTCCAAAGGTACAAAAAGTCTCTAGATAATGTAATATGGCTCTATCAAATTAGTTTTGTCTAAATTAATAACAGCCCACACGAATCTCATGACCATTTACAGTTACAGTACAGTGCCCCGCTACAGTGTCAATATCACCCTAAATACATATGGAATCACAATCACAATCACACTGAAGGACAGCTGCTACCTGTGTAACTACACAAAAACATGTGCAACAACTTGATAAACTTGATGAACATGAGAATTCAATTTGCATTATAACAAACTGCTTTATCTCAAACCAAACCAAGATGCTGTGTTAGAATTCCCGAGATGCATCATAAAATGGATGAGAACGTTTGTTGTTTTTTTTGCAAAGTTTGTTTCTTGTTTAGTTTCAGACTTAACAAGTGGACGCATACCAAATAATTCGCTTGATTGAAACCATAGACAAATTGACCAAAGAAGAAGAGCATTGTATAGCCACAGGGACATTAAAGGCATGCTTTGGGACTTTTTCTGCGGTCTTAAAATCATTTTGCACTTCTTGCAATATTGGAAATGTCTTTAAAAAAGGGGCCTCACCCCAGCAAATCGAATTGTTTCGTGCAGTGACTGTGGTATTGTGTATAAAGCAGCCGAGATTTTATGCTTGGCCCCAACTAAAGGATGTCGGGAGAGTTCCAGCCGTTGTGGCAATAAAAAGCTTTCAGTGACAGATGATATAAATCAATGTGAGTAGGTTGCTGGGTTTCAAGCGACAATGAAAACAGGCATCTTTATTCTGCTACCAAAGCATGCCATCTTCAAGACTATAAAGAAGCCGCCACTGGCTCCCATGGGACAGAAACGAGACAAACATAAAACTAAATGCTACCTACCAGATAATAAATTACTGGATATGTTTATATAGAACTGATACGTGTGGGTAAAAAAGGCTGGAATAAACAGAAGCGTTTACTTTTCAAAAATTTCCCAAGCGCATGGAAAATATTTAGAAGATGCTGAGAAAAAAACACTTCAAACCACCCCCACAAAAGCTCCCCCACTCCCTCTTTTCTCTGAGACAGACAGAAAGACACAAGTAAAAGTGTATAAAAAGAAAAGGAGGGCCCATGTAAATATGTAAGGTCATTTCAGTTTATTCAACCACTGCATCACATCAATTAAAAACTCTTGTAGGCTTATCAGGTGCATCATGATGAGACTTGGGCCGATTAATCAACATGTCCAACGCTGTTAGCTCGCTATTGAGGCCTTTCCCTCATGTTTCTCATCCATGTTAATGGGTACAATGTCGGTTTCAATTAGCTACTGCTGTCTTTTAAGACATGATTATGATGAATTGAAAAATACATACAGAAAGAGAGTTTTGGACAGACCCAAGGTATGTCCCACCCTATCCCACCCTCGTCTTCTCCAACCTGCACATGGTTGCTATTACAGCATGTACTCTCAGCTGCCCCCCCTCGCTCTCTCTCTACATCGCTCGCTACCACCCACTCCATGAGAATTTTAAATGTATATTATTGCTGTGGCGGAGATAGTGTTTCAAGACCTCCAGGCAAATACTAAACTCACTGGCAGCACATTAGACAGAATACTTGACTTATTAGATATTTCCTATTCTAAACAGTGTCATCAAAGGCTAAGAACAAGAGCCATATAAAACGCTGCGGCATGCCTGCCCGCCTGCCTGTTCTGTTCGTCCAGGCTCATGTGTGGGGCTTCCATAGGATCGGCCCTGCCAGACCCCTCTCCTTTCCCTGGTCTAATGAGGACAGGATGTGTGTACTTCTTTTCTGAAGAAATGTAAGATTTTCCAAGCACTGGGGAGGGGACAGAAGGCAGAAAAGGGCCTGGACCTGTCTCCATGTGTGTTGTGTTAAGCGGATGAAACTTATATTGAGGTAAGGCGGTATTTGAAAAGGTATTCAGCAAAGGCAAGACGTCCACTCCGAGGAGCGCCCCACGTTGGAAGGGACAAATAAGCTGCACAGCAGCTGGGAAAGAGCAAGAGCCAGGAGAAACTGCCAGATACTCTTTATGCCTCTATGTCTCTCTTCCCAAGCTTAGGCAGTACACATGCATTTACAATTACAGCAAATACCCCGTCTTCTCTTTAAGCACCACTACTAAGAGAGTGCCCCCTAAGCAAATTCTTGGTCTATATTTAGATGTGCTTACAAGTGGAATAACGGATAATGGGGAACACAATCGGGGGCGTAGAGGAAAGGAGACAATGAGAAAACATACCTCAGCAGAGAGCAGTTCTTCATATAGTTTGAATTAATGCAAGCAATCAGTGCATTCACAAACATGTACACATAAACACACATGAAGTCAGTTGCTTTCCCGGGGGTTTGATCTCAGCTATAGTTTTAAAGCACATAAGTGGATTTCTTCCTGTGTTTCTAGGCTTAGTTATATCCCCATTGTGCTTACTCACTGAAAAACAGAGCAGGTATACACAGAAAACATAAACCTACGGCTCTGAAGTCTATATGCTTTAACCTTTCGCCAATTTATTCATTGACTGAGGGCAATAAATTCAGAATACAAACATGCACTGTAGCTGCAGGCCTGCTCCCAGCTGAAATCCCCTTTTCCAACCATTACTTTCTATTATATTATATAATAGCTGCACTGAAGCGCTGTTTCCAGATCCCAATGCAATCTTTCTCTGGACTTAGTTGATCATGATCATGAACGTGCGACTACACACACATACACACAACCCGCTCCTCCCCAACCCCCATCGGCCAATCATGAGGTCATCCCCTCGGAGTCTCCAGGCAGAACGTTCTGGAAAATGAAGGATAATCCCCAAAGTGTGAAACCATGAGTCTCCCAAGTGCCAATCATATCAGAGTGCATCTGTACGACTTCTGACCTCTATTTCTGTCAGTGTAACTCAGAACAGCTTGGCTAGAGGAAGGCTAATATGCGGAAGCAAATGTCACATCATCCAAATGCCACCCGTTTACAGTGTTGGCCGGCTAGTCGAATATGACAACATAACTTTTACATCTGAATACCACATATGCAGTTGATTGTTTCCAGATGAATGAAAAAGTAGGTTGCAATTCAGGTTCAGAGATCAGGGAAAATGAAAATCTGGATGTTTTAAGATGGTAGAGAAGTCCATGGTAGTCGACAGGAAAGAATATAATAAATAAAGTCAAAGTAACAAAGGTGACTATTATTCCTTTCAAAAGGCTCCATTTAACAGCCACATATCCTCACTGAAGTCTGAATCCAGTCAAACTATATAATAAAAGCTTCAAGAGTGCCCAAGTTTACTTCAGGGACAGGAGAAGCACCGAAAAGGGAGCAAAAAAAAAAGCACAGAAAAAGACTGAATTTTAAGGAAGACACACAAAAAAATTGATGTTAAAAAATAAAAATAAATCTGCTACAAGTCTGTATGTAGCAAGATGTGAAAGAACACACAAAGACATGAGGAAGAACAAAATGCCCAATAAAAACACATGACAGAAACATAAAACCATTTTGACAGCAGAGCTCCGATACGAAATAGTTAAAATGTCTGTCAGTGACGTAATCAAAGTACTGGTGAATGGAAAGGCTGGCTGAGTGACATCACTAGGAAGTGACAACATTGCTAATTGTGGTAGAAGGTTAAAGC
This sequence comes from Morone saxatilis, assembly GCF_004916995.1. Classification (NCBI taxonomy): domain Eukaryota; kingdom Metazoa; phylum Chordata; class Actinopteri; family Moronidae; genus Morone; species Morone saxatilis. Next base: position 3,997,913 of record NW_023339807.1, read on the forward strand.
AGCGGTATAAAAAGAACTTGAACATCAGTGTTGAGTGAAATAGGTCAGCAACTTGACATCATTAGAGCATTACAGAATTTGTTAAAAGAAAACTTGAAGTATGTGGGGACAGAGCTGTCACAGAGAGCCAGAAACAGATTACAGGCTAAAATGTTTAAGTATATCATGAGATTTCTTCCAAAGTTACTGCACATGTATTATGCTTCCATTTCTGGTTGTCACTTCCTTAGGTTTTCCAATGCTGGTAAAATATATGCTTGTTTATTGACATTAACAGATATGTCAGTTAGTGTGGAGAGAAAACAAGCTGCAATTAGTAGCATTTTTTAACCTAAGTGAACCAGTGGCAGGCGCCTGCAGTAGTCATAGTAGTCAGGCGAGGTCAGCTTCGGAACTGAGCTACCTTTCATGTATTTCATGTTGAAAAATTGGTTAATGTTTATCACAGTTTTCCCATGTTCTCTTGTAACTCCAGTAGAATTCCCATTGAAAAACATGGAAGTCATATTACTAAATCTTTTTGACGGTACTATTCAGTTGAGCTACTTGCTCGCAGGACGTCTGCATGGAAATTAACTTCTGTATCTTGACTACATCAGAGTTTACAGGTTAGGCCCCTGCTGTGCTACCCGCTATTGTTTACCAGAACCATAAAGCTGATAGCAGGCCTCTGTGCTTTTGTGCTAATGGAAGAAAAACCTCAATGCAGAAATACCTCATCTTAATCAAAACTAATAACAATAATACTTAACCAAATGCCATAAAGGCCGCAATTCATTCTCTCATTTTCTTGTGGAAAACAGAGGGGGGAAGACATTTATAATATGAAGTCACCGCTCTTTGTACACCATAACAGTGGCCACAAAGCAAAAAAGGGCATCAAAGGCAGTCATTTAATACATTCAACTTTGTTTCAATAACAAAGGCAACCTGCTATGCACTTCAGCTGAACCACAACAAAGAAGCAATGGAAGGTCGCGACCCCAGAGCTTGCAAATGGATGCCGAGTGCTTCAGAGTGACTGTCAACTGTATTTTAAACACAGTGTACTCCAAAGCTCAGGGCGCCGAGTGGGGCCATTTTAACAAGCTCCCTCCACCCAGCAATGCTGGTGGGTGGGTTTACTCCTCCAGAGTTTAACAGCATGTTTCTCAAAGGAGCATGAGAGACAATATCCTACTCGTTCTCTCTCCCACAATCCAGGCCCCTGAGCATCTCTCCTTAGACCCTCTATCTGTGCTTTGGGCAGAATAACAATGTGGGAATATTTTGCCTAACCATGTCAGACACTGTCTTTTTCCCCTGATGACACGTGAAATGCAGGGGGGAAAGCAAACATCCGTGTGACAGTAATAATTTATGCATGTTGACATTCCTGAAGCACTGGGTCAGTTGGAACACTTTCCGTCCGGAAAGACCTACTGGAGGAGAAATGAGGAAAGGCCAAATAGAGGAACGCCTGTGAAACACCTAACTAAAAAAACAAAGGGAAGATGAACAGACAAGAAAACATGAAGACAGAGATGATGTTCTTTCGTTTTCTGCTGCTTTATGGCTTGGAAAAGACCTGGCTCAAAAACAAAGATGCAAAATGATAAAGGCTGGAGAATGAAAAGAAAAATTGTGAAAGAGTGAGTTAATGTGGTCCATCTGGGAAACTACAGTACGCTGTACAACAAAAACCTGGCTCTGGGAGATGTGGCAGCCAAGGCCTCTGTTTTATAATTGACTGAACTTCAAAACCAGTTCTCTCCTAACCCTGCACATGACATTAGTTTGCTTACAAATATTTTGCCACAAATAGATTGTGGACTGCCATTGAATCCAGAGCTCTGACATTCAGCAGGCAGCTCAACACGTTGAGTTTAAGACCGAGGCCTTCCCAGTACGACTCCATGCTTTCAGAGGAGCTCGCCAAACCCACCATGCCCCGCTCGTAAGCTTAGGCAATCAAGAATGATTTAAAAGGTCTGACAGACACCACCCTTAAAGCTCAACAGGAGACTTATTGCTTCAGTCATCCTCAGCAGATCCACCAATCTAAACCAAAACCCTGATTCAGACCCACCAATCAAATCCAATGCTTGGGTTAGGGGTGATTGTGAGGACACGCAGGAATTAGCCCGTATCGCTGCAATAACACCGGCTGTTTGTATAAGCAGGATGCGATGTAGTTGTATTACTTAGCGAAGGAAGTGTTCGAAAATGCCAGAAGACAATTTTTAGATTAACACCACAAGTGTGTTAGTGAAAACAAACAAAGGGGGAAAGTGGCTCGGCCCTCATGATGTAAGTATTCAGAAATGATACACAGACTTTGTCTGCTCATCCGACATAATCTTTTGGCTGGAATCAGATTCTGCTGAATGGACTTTATCACCATCATTAATGATAAACAAGGTATCAGCCATATGGTAAACAAAACAGGGACAGTAAAGACAGTGATAAAGTTATCATGGGGCTAAAGCTAGATGGAGAACTTGGCAGAATCAGTGTTGCTGATAAATGGATGAATGGCCTTTGTAAATGTAATGCAAAAACATCTTTATTAATTCCTTGTCCTTTATGCCTGGAACACTGCAACAAGGCTCCTAACATTTTATTTGGTAACTGATTAAATTAAGCTGAAGGCCAGATGTGGAGAGAGGTGCGACTAGAAAACACACTACAGCGAAAGCGAAAGTGAATGAGAGACAGAAGCACCCTGGGGTGTATCTTAACTGCTGTGATCCTGGCCTCCATAGCAGCATCAGCAGCCATCATCAAGACTTTCTTTCCTTTGTCCTCTCCACTTTTCTTTCCATGGGAATGGAGTAGAGAACAACTGGCTCTCATTAGCTGTCACCGTCCCTATTTAAGTTTCAAGATTTGTGTGGGGGTAATTTTCTAATCTAATATTCAGGCTCCAGTGTTAACACATGCCGAGAGTCCCTGAGTGAGGTGGGCTTGATGGTGACGGTGGCGTCTGAAAGTTGTGGGTGTGAAGCGTCTGTCTGTGGTTGAGCTACTGTGAGAAATCCTGTGTGTGAGTATTTGTTAGAGAATGTGTAAGCTTTACAGTGTCATCTGTATTTGCAATTTGACTTTAAAAGTCTATTAATTATGTCTTTGGTCTGCAGAAAGAATGAACTGTGGGATTACTGACTTAATGTAATTCTTCTTTCATTTCATGACTGTTTATATTTAGTGGGTAAAGCAAAGTGTGGCAATGCACCACAATTCAAAGGCACGCACACAGTGAAAACACATCCTCAGTAAAGCAAAGAGCTACACAGCGAAGTAATCATCAGGTTTCAGCCTGGCCCTCAAGATCACTCATCCAAGCTTTCAACTTAACATCATTAGCTTTGGCATTATGTTTTCAACAAACAAACAACAAAAGAGACTTCAAACTGCATTGTCTTCAGCATGGGCTCGGCGGTTCGCGAAAGCAGACGTCTGACAGACTTCAAAAAGCAGCGGAGATGCCTTTCATTAGGTCATAAAGTGTTCCTCTGAAGCGCCTCACTGCGCTGCCTGCCGGCCATGTCTGTATTCTCTGCTTTAGTAACAAGGTCATGGGGAAACAGCAACAGTGAGGAAAACAACGGCGACCCGAGGTGAGATGAGGATGTTTGGAGCGGGACAGGGTGGGAGGTGTAGGTTTGAGGGGGGTCAGATGAGCCCCAGGTGGTCTGCTGAGGACTGTGAGTGATGCTGCTGTGATCAGCCCACACCCTGGGGAGCCAGCACACACACTTGTTAGCACACACCAGCCCATTTATGTATTCACAAGCGAGCATACACACACAGACACACACACAAATATGCACATAAGATTGCATACAATTTCAAAGAGCGGCCCGAAGACAAGAACAGTCCTGGCTCACTGTCTATTTACAGAGCTGAAATTAGAAGAGGAGGATTGAAGTAATCTTCCTTTAATTTCTCTCTGGATGTGCTCCCAGGGCTGAGTGAGACAAAGGCTCTGATGTGCTGTATGTTAAGTTCTCCAAAGAGAATGATGCAAGACCCCCTGTCCCCTCATCTGGGTTAGCGGAGAAGGGCCTCGATAAGGGGGATGTAAGAGAAAAAGACCAGAGGACAAGACTAGAGGACACATCGGCATGAGAAAAGAACAATGTTGAACTACAGAAACAGCTAAGCTGACTTCAGAACACCTTGGCTGAATTGGACAAGCACAGTTCAGAGGACGTTGCGGGTGTTTACGACCTGGATTGGGTTGCACCAGCTATGTGTAAGTTATCTCCTAAATTATGGTGTAAAGTCTACACTAGAGGCTTAGTAACTACTAAGTCTGTAACTAAATCAGCTACAAAAATTGGTTTGCGCCACAATTACTTCAGGTATAACTTAACTAGTTTGGATGTAAAGTCATAATTAAGGCAAGTGACCAATCAGTGATCACCATCCATCACCATAGTTGCCATGCGCATTAGCTTTTTGTCTGGCATGAGCCACTTGGATTCCTAGGAGATTCGTAGTAAGCTAGATTGATATTGAAAAAGCAATGAATAAGGTCTCTACTCAATTAATTTGTGGTGAAATGGCTGCAATTAATGAAAAAATGATACTGCGTGCCAGAAAAACTACTGTTTTACCAGCAGTGAGTATAATTATGTGACATTTTATGACCTTAGGGTATTGTGTAACTATATAGGTGCTATTTAGAGTTAAGTTGCATCTCATCTCTGTGGTGCAACCGCTTTTATTTTATTAATGCATAAAGCAGAACTTAGTAATAACTTTTGTTATAGCTAGTACTACTAAGTCTGAACTTACACACAGCTGGTGCAACAGGCTGCTGATCACTTGGCGGCACTGGTGTGATTCAGAGTTTAACATGGAAGGAACACCTGTAATACTTTAAACTGCAAAACTGACTCATCATCACACACATCATGAGTTTTTTTTTTCTGTCCTGGCTGGAGTATCTGCAATTCAACATGCTGCAACTCAAATGAACACAGTAACAAGAATTGATTTAAGCTAGCGGACTATTCCAAGTGTTGGAATATGTGAGGTGTGTGTCTGATGATTCATCCTTGTCATGCACATCTGAACCACTGGAGCAGCTCCAAAGAGACAAACTGAAACAGGTGAGGTATAAAATCAAGCCCACCTCTTGATTATCCAAAACATGTGAGCTATGTTTTTTTAGTTTGGTCTCAAGCGGCTATTCGGCACCTATCCGTGCATATCTATCATTGCATAGACTTCATTTGGGTTTACATGCCTCTATCAGGTTTCAGGGCCAGTCACAAGCCTAAATTACAAAGATATCATTCATTTCACACATACATTCATACTGTAGATAGCACTTGAGATATACATAGATTCATGTTTGGTTCTTCAAACATGCCCTTGAAGAAAAACGTGACACAATAAGACAGTTCTTAAGAAACATATTCCACAGTTAGGGCTGGAACTAACCACTATTTCCTTTATTAAATTAATAAAAACTGAATAATTGTTTAGTGCAGTAGTTTTCAAACTGTGGTCCAGGGCCCAACAGGGGTCCTTAAGTGAGTGGTAAGGGTGTCCCCAGCAAAAAAAAAACAACAACATAGAAGGTTTTCACTTTTATCACAGTTTTTAGAAGAAAAATCACTGATGATACTATGAAGACTTGATAATGAAACCTAAAAATAAATAAAAAATACTAATAGGGGATTTATTAAGACAAAGTCCTCTCAAATTGGGGGTCCGAGACATAATGCGCATCTATTGTGGTGGTCCTTCACATGGAAAAGTTTGGGAACCCCAGGTTTAGTCTATAAACTGTCTATAATAGTGAAAATTAATTTTTCCAGAGCCCTCAATTTGCTTGTTTGTCTAATCCAAAATCAAGGGTATCCAGTTTACAATAATAAAACAGACAATGCAGCCAATACTCACATTTAAAAAACTGAAACCAGTAAATGTTTGGAATTTTTGAGTAAAAAATGACTTGAATTGAATAATCAACTAATCATTTAGACACTACATATGATAAAGACTGAATTTAGGGACAATATTTAATATGTTACTGCTGTGTGACCTGGATAACATAGTAGCAGAGAGATACGGGAAAAAAAAGAAAATCTGCCTGCACCCACGGAAACTCCTCCAAAAGCCTGGAATGATGTGTGAATTTTGTTTTAGGGTAAATATTTAGTTTAATGAGAGCAGTCCAAGAGGAACTCAGTAGTGCTCCAGTCAACCACAGGACTTCAAAAACCGCAGTGAGGAAGACACAGACACTGTACTTATGTATGGTCAAATGCAAACATTTATATCCACATACATGTACGCACACGCAAACATACTTTTGCTACACCATCCAAGTTACAGAGAGAGAACCCAATACTCTCCATCACCTGTTATTCTAGGTGGAATCTTGCTTATACAGGTGTAGAGAAAAAAAAATCTGTTTCCTCTTTTCACCTCTTCAGACAAATATTCTGGGCTTTTTCACTGAACAAAGTCTACTATGTCGTGTGTACATATGTGTCTGTACTAGTTGGCCTGGTCCGCCCTGCTTTTACTAGTCCCCTGGGTGTGTGACCCTGTTTCCCTTGCAGGCAGAGAGAGAGAGGGCACTCCTGACTCCTCCTCACCTGAGTCGACACCCGATCCCAGGGTTCACGGTGGGGGCCCACTGCCTCTCCTCAAAGGCGCCGTTTGTTTCCAGGCTCTAATAGAATTCCGACCTTCGTGATTTTATCTGGAGTTTTCACGCCAATTTTGCCAAAACCGATTGAGGAGAGAGCAAATTCAGCTGCTACTGATCTCAAATAGATTGAGTTTCCAAGGGGCCAATTTAAGAATGTGCCACGGTTATGCTTTAAGAAGACTGTTGGTTGGGTTGCTGGGGCTGAACGGGGAAGGTGAGTTGTTATGACTGGCTGTCAATTAGCAGTTGATTCACACAGGAGGGTCAGTGAGATATGAGCAAAGAAGGAAAAAAAAAAAAGATACGGTTTCATAACAAAAGAAGGGCAGCGAGATGAACACTGGCTATGAAAATATGTATGTTTAAGATAAGCTGAGACAACGACGCTTACTTAACAGATGTAAGGCAGCCAAAATGGAAAAGGAGATGGCTGCGCAGGGAGCCTTATTTATTATTACTCTCAGCAGCAACAGGGCGAAGGAAAATAGTACTAAGCAGGATGGGAACAGGTCAGGGTGAAAGGGATCTGGCCCTCAGAGAGGGTTAATAGCCAGGTTGACTGGTTAAGAGCTGACCTCTCAAGAACGTCAGCTCCCACATTTACAGACAAATACTTTGGACAGTGCCAGGAATCAAAGCAAACACCAGATTCAGACTCTCTTTTTCTCACTGTGTCATGTCTCATCTCCGTGGATTTCTCCCTTACTCCTTGTTCCCTCTTGAATTCTCTGTCATTTGGCCATCTTCTCTCAAGCTGTCTCCACTCTCTTACTGTCGGCTCTGTTCCTTTTCCACGCTTCGGATTTTCACTCTCATCTCATGTCTCCCTATTTCTGTTGGCCAGCAGAGCACATAAAAGCTCCTCTGACACCTCACTGTCCTGGAAAGATCGGAGGTCGAGAGAGAAACTTCAGTTCTCAAAGCTCAACAGCTACGAGACAATATGAAACACTCATCACAAAGAGGAGCGGTCTTGGAAAATGGTTTACTTTAAACATACACAGACAAGGATCCAGCCCCAGGTCGCAAACTGAGCCAAGCTTGTCAACAACACCATGGCTCAGATAAGCCGTCTTACGTGCCTTTGACATTCAGCTAATACTCCTACATGCACAAGAGCTAAATTGTTATACAAGAGGGCAGAATAGGTCACCAAGCTTCCATTCTCCCACAGTGTAACATGTAGTAGAATTTGGAGTGAAGACTGAGGTGTAGAAAGGTCTTCATTTGTTTCATAGGTTTTATTTATCTGCAAGCAAAAAAAGTTAGTTGAGGGACACTTGAGGTGTCTTTGCTGACTGAGCTACACCACACTATGGCCTTTTTTATCAAAAGACAAACAAAATATTGGAAAGCTGTGATTCTTCATTAGCTTCTGCAATAGACAACTTTAAAATCTATGAAACAATAATTCTTAAAAAGAAAAACTGCACTGTCCAAATGTATTTAACTGTAGTTGAGTTTGGTGCACAAAAAAGACATGCATCACTAAAACACTGCCTCCTCCCCACTAATAACCTAAAACTGCTGTCCAAACCCACTGACAAACCAAACCAGCTACCGACCAGCGTGTTCGTGCCTACTGTAAATTCACTTCTCACAGCGGTTGGTCTTGGCTGCCGACCTACCCACGCTGTCTTCAAGCTTCATTAGTCCAGCTTTGCGTTGAGAGAGCAGCTTGTGTGTGTCCTTAACGCAGGCGTTTAAGACTGCACAGATGTAATAGTACGGTAATATCATAATCTACAGACTGTCAAATTCTATCTGTCTCCACTGGCAGCAAGCTAGCTGCTTCACTAGCCAGCTCTGGAAGGACCAACACTTTTCCAACCAGGAGCTGTGCCAGTCCCAAGAGGGGAAAAAAAGAGATGAATGAGAGAAGACGAAGAGCATGGAAAAGAGAGGAAAGTGATAGAAAGGGGAATGGAAGAAGAGTTGGATAAAGGTTAAAAGACCCAGGAGATTGAGAATTAATACAAAGTAGGTGGTAGATAGAGATGCGTACAGCCTCGCAATGTCAACTGATGTGGTGAGTGATACAAAAAGGAAGGAAATAATGGAAAAGAGAAAGAAAGAGGGGGAGAGGAAGAATAGAGATAAGGCAGGTAATGGGTGATTGAGAGGTTTTCCCCATGTGTGTTTACTAAAAACTGTAATTCAGAGGTTCCTGTGATGCCTGATACCTTGTCTTGAACCTGGGTACTGCCTTAGTGTGTGTTTGTGTGTGCACTGGCACCAGTGTGTGTATGTGTGTGTGCGTGTGTGTGTGTGAATGAGTGTTGGAGGAAGTCTAAAGCCCTGTTTCCCATGCGTGTAATCATCCCAGGATGAGGTGGAGGATGAAGCCGAGCGGGACTTCCCCCTGCACCAGAGGGTATTTTCCTCTTGCACTGTGGTACAAGCACATGGCTGACCCGGGCTGCCTCTGCGTGTGTGTGTGTGTCAGAGGGAGAGAGAGAGTGAGACATGCCAACATGGGACGAGGGAAGCAATTTTTTAAAATATCCTCTATTCTTGCTCTTTACCAGTTTGGTGGGATTACTAAAATACTTTGGGAGCTTGTCATTGTGGCAACTGCATGACAGCCAGACAGTGATGCCAATAATGAGAGCTTCCACTGTAAATCTACATAAAGGAAGGGATGGCAGTGAGGTGGCATATAACAGAATGATATGGTGTGTGGACGAAGAAGTGGTGGTTAAGAGAAAAGAGAGACTGTAAGAAGAAGCTGCAGGGAAGATGAGATATTTTCAAACTTTCAAAGTTGTTAACTGTCGCTCTTTCTAAAGAGTACAATAACGTTACAGCAGAGCTGACACACAGAATGCAAACACACAAACAAACACACACGGGGTCAGCTGTTCAGTCATAAAGCAGTGTTACAGTACTGGCTCCCAAATAAAAGGCTGCAGGCAGTTACCATGCAGAGAATGTGGGGGCCATGTGTACGTTTTGTGTGTGTGTGTGTGTGTTTGGACATGTGTGCGTGAGGGTATACACTTCTGTGTTGCTGGGTGACAGTGCCGATGACAGAGCAGTGAGATAAGTCCCAGAAGCCGCTCTATCATCTATTCATAGCTCCCTGGCAGTTGGGACCTCCTGCTGCTGAAAGCTGCCTGATCTCAAACCAGCCTCACTTTATCATCATTAACATCAACCAAAAAATACAGAGATGAAGTCAAACTGTGACGGACCGTAGCTAATGCTGCGATAAACATTCTAATAATGCAGTGACTTAAAGAGCTACAAATCTGCTTATGGAGTGTTTAGAAATCATTTTACATTTGCTTTGCATCTCAATCAAGTGGAAACTGTGGACAACTGGCTACAATGCACATCGACATAGAATGTAACAGATTATAAGAATATAATAGTGCTGGACAGCAGCTGTATGTATGCATAGAAGGGTCATAATGAATGTGTGTATGTGTGTGTGTGGACAGATTCTCTCAGTGAATAGAAATGAGTGCAATCACACACAAGGCTTGCACACATTGCCCACGCGCCTGGCTCGCCTCACCACTGCCAGGGAACCCAAAAGCCCCTACAAAACAAATTCATTAACCCAGACAATAAAACACAGCTGTGAGGGGCGATGGGAACTGTTTGAAATCAATGTGGAGAATCTGTTCGAAGCAATGTATTGGAAAGAAAAAAAATACTAAAAAGAGAAAAAGAGAGAGAGAGGGAGAAAAGCATTAGGAAATGAGAGAGAGTGAGCAAAGGAGCAGTGTTTAATTTAAACTCTTGCTGGGGACGGCGCTGACTGTGAGAGCGGAGATGCTTTATTGAAGCACAACAACAAACCACCAGATGCTTGAGATCCACAACCTGTTTTTAATTGAATCCTTTGAACAGGTTGTATAAAGGAAGTACAAACAAAACTGTCAAATACTATAAATATCATCACGGAAGTTGGGTTTGAATTTAAAAAAAAGGAAGAAAGAAGAGATATATGCTCCAAATCCAGATTCTGATATTGTGGAAACTGGCAATGGAAATACATCTGCACTTTATGATTATTATTTGTAACCTGTTAGCAGGGGATGGACAGGCATCTGTTTTATTCTATCCTGCTAGTCTATTTTAACTATATCAAAAGGCTTTACCTGTTCCAAACTCATACTCCAAACAATGTCAGTGCACATACTACTGTTATTATGGTGGTGGTGTGTCTAATGTGTTAGCGGGGGGGGGATAGACAGGCTGCTGGCAGAGCAGACTGCAAGGGAAGTGAAGCAGCCCTCAGGAGCTGGTCTGAGCATGGAATCACATGATGCTGTAGTTGAAGACACCACTAGAGGGCTCTGCAGCTTGTAGAATGAGCTTCTGCAGACCGGAACATGCCAAACTCGACCATGTCTTAGTCATACTGACCTCCCTTCTGCAGGGTCTGAGCCAAGCAGCCGGACAGATGCGGTCGCCAAAAGACTTACGACACTGAGATAGATGGAGGTACGAATAGTTTTACAGAGGGTGTCCAAAAAGTCAATGCCAGACCACATTTATTGAGAGTAACCTCCATGCTCTGCAGCTGCACAGAGGTGAAGACACACACTGACTGACCTCAGTGTTAATGATACTGTTACGCTCCATAATGGCACTACTATAAAACCGAATGAGTAAAGAACATGGTATAATGCACCTGAAATTAATATGGTATAATAAAAGTAAAAGATTTCCCAACAACTGTGACCAAAAAGCAAATATTAAATGAAAGCTGAGGTATTTTCCCAAGCATATATTCTTCATTTCTCAATAGTGGATGGATGATCATTATATTACATCACTCTGGACCTGTGGGTCATTTCAATTTCACTTAATCCAGCTGAAGGCAGCCATAACACAGTGGTTAAAAGTGCATTCCTGAACAAAAAGTTGACTGTTCCCATCCCTGGATAAACTGGGAAACATGGCTGGGGAAAAAGAACATAACACTGAGCAGCTACTGTCACAGTGCCTTTGAGCAATACCCTTAATCCCCAGGTCATCCGACTGGAGCTGCTCAGCTCAAATGCACAGAAAACTGAAAGCATAGAAGCTTTTGAGTGTATGTGTGGAACTAGTTGTTGCTGGAAAATTTTAGAAAAGATATTCAGTTTATGAGTTGATAGATAAAATTGGGTAGGGGGGAGGTTAATTTTTAGACTGTTGCCAATGGACCTCCCAGAATAGCCGCTTTTCACATCCTGCCTTGAACCTGGATGAACCCTCTGCAGCCGTTAGCTGCCCCTCAACAGAATCAAGCCATGAATCATCAGTCAGGGGTGAGGGCTCCGATCATCCAAATCAAAACCAGATGCACAGCAGGCACCTCCTTAGGTGTGTAAATAACTAAATAAATGAATAAATAAAGAAGTGCCTTTTTCTCATTTGTTTCTATAGTGTTGCCCTAACAAACTGAACGGATAGAATAACTGTACGATGTCCATTTTAACATTTGATTCTATGATGTTGGTTTTCGGGGTGACAGTCTACTCCGTAAATACACTGTATATACAAAGAATGTACTTGTACTAAGAATGTCTGTATTATTATTATTGCAAACACAAACATAGTGGGATCACTGTACCGTTAATGTGTCTTTTAATTTATCCTAGGAAGCCAACCATATCACTTTACGAAAGTCTTTACAAGGTCTGAGTCATCTGACGCACTCACTGCACGTCAGCACACATGTCCTCCCGTAAAGAATCCTAAGATGAGTAACAGTAAAATCACTCTGTCAACTCACTTAATTTCACCCCTGTCCCCCTCCTCTTCTCTCCCCTGTCCCCCTCCTTCCTCTGTGACTCCCATCCTCACCGCAGCTGGTAAATATTTTTATATTGTGTTCCATTAGAAAGCTTTATTAAGCGGTCAGACAGGGCAAATGGCGCCTGGGAGCTCCCTGTCCTGTAAACAATAGAAAGGGGCCTGAAAGCTGCAGCTGAGCACAGCACAGTAAACTAAGGTCACATTAGAGAACTGCCTTGCTCTGAGTGAGTAAATATTTAAATGTGTTAGACTCACCCAAAATAGTCAGGGGCAATAGTTAGGGGGCTGTGGATCTGGAAAACGGTCATGATGGATTTTTGAGCTAAACTGGCACGGCCCCATGCAGTGATTTGTGAATGGATGTATGTCAAACTGTGGTACAGCATTAAGATTAACAAGACGTCAGCAAGAGAGAGGTGATCTAAGGGCCAAGGTGTGATGTGTACTCAGAATTGTTGAATGTATGTACCTCAGCGCTTTTCTCAGGAGCGTCCATCCCCACCATGTTGTCTTTGAGAAGCTGCTGAAGGAGCTGCACCTGGGCAACGCTGAGGTAGAAATCCAAACTGCTGGTCACATTTACCTCCAGAGAGTGGCCACACACCACCACCTCCTAGAGAGAGATGAGATAGTACAGGGGGAAATGAAAAGAGGGAGGTGGGTGGAGAGAGCAGGAAAGACATTCAATAACACATCAGGATTGTTTGTGACCCCATGGCCTGCTTCTCTCTTTCTTAACTTTTACACTCGTGGTCTATTTACTTTCTATCTCCCCTCTGTCTTGCTCCGTTTAGCTCACTTGTTCCCTATTCCCCTCTTCCCTCTGTCCTCTCCAAGGTCCCACCCACAGCCAGCAGTTCAAACCTCAGCCTGGAGGCTTACATCTAACAGGATATCACTCACTAACACTCTGGGTTGAACCGCACACACATGGGCCAGACCTACAGTAACTACGCACAATGGTATTTGGCCACTACTGTGTAAACATAATCTATTCAGACCCACTGTTTAAAAACATAAAAGGACTGCTAATATTTCATTCAATATCCATTGGAACGTTAATATTGCAATTAGTTTTTTCTCATTTAGATGTATGAAACATATTTAGAGTATTATCCTTGTGATTATGATTAGTAGTGGTAGTAGCAGTAATTTTAACACATAAGGTCATAAGAACATAAGGTTACAATAATAGTTAAAAAATATCCTGAATGTAAATTTAGACTGTAGATCATAAACTGTAGATTTCAATAAATTAATTAATAATTTAATAAAGATAGCCATTACATTTATGTGGTAAGCATGCATACATTTAATTAGTTGAAAATACATATGAATTTTATTATTATAATGAATCTACACTATGTAGTTCAAAGTCCTGTTTGTGTTGTTACTGGCTCTGAGTCTCCATATCTCAGAGAGTCACACAAACCTCATTGTGTGTGTGTGTGTG
>NW_023339807.1:4011802-4022425 GCF_004916995.1 Morone saxatilis
CATCAAAGAGGCCAGGCAGTCTCAAAGAGAGCCGTGCCAGAAAACATCAGCTGTATACCAGCAGAAAAACTCTGTAGTCAAAAGCCTCCAATTACACGGCGGACTGGCTGAAGGATTCCTAATGAGTAGTTACGTACTGTTAGAGGCAAAAGTAATACTTCTGACATCTCACATTCAATTATGTCTACATACGACAACGGAATTGTGAGTGATGTTACAATCAATGGTTGTAAACAGGTCGTGGTCAAAGGGACAAGAAGTCCGCGTAAGCAGGAACAAACCTCTATAAAGTAGATGAGATGAAGAAACATGTGTAACCTCTGACTGACTGTGAATTTCTTAGAAAATTCTTGTTTAAGCAAACCCTTACATCCTCATGACCTGTTGTCTTTAGGATCAGATATTAAACTTCGATGTTAAAAATATAAACACAGCCATTTGTGACTTTTACTTCCACTGTTCAAGCAGTTTTCTGCAGATAAATTCACTTGTGTAGAAAATGTTGATGCTTTTAAGAGAAAGATCATAAAAAGCCAATACTGACCTCTGCCTGTCCGCAGTCAGGGGACAGATTCTTACAGAAGATGATGGCTGGGGCAGCAGTCACCCGAACTGAAAAGTCAGTCAGGATCGGTGTCAGGATGGCCCGCCTCTCTTGGTGCCTCCTGATGCTGAACAGAGATACATACAGGGTCAAACTGTTAGCAGACACTTCTTCAGACAGGTTCCTTAAATTGTATGCGGCTGTTAATGTAAAAAAAGTGAGATTAACTATGGGATGAATTTGAACATTTGGAGATCATTATAATCAAGGTTCTCCGGTTAGAAAGATATCCTTTCAAATGAATGGACATTTTCATTTAAAAAGTGTCAATCACTGAATTATATTTGAGTTAAAAGTGTATAGTTCTGGTAAGTGATTCAACACAAACAGCAACCATACGAGACCACTTGTTCATTCCCCAGCTTTTATTTACTAATAACATGTTATGGTTACCAGTCGTAAAATATTTGTAAGACTGTCCCATCTGCCTACGAATGGCAAGTCAACACAACACAGTCAAAACCACAAAATGTTCAAAACTGAGCTTTTGTTTTGCTCTTAGCTGACAGGCAGACACACATTTCAAACTCGCTCTGGCTTTTTTAAATTCAAACCATGAAGAGCTGAACTCACAATAAGAGACGCTCGCAGGCCAGACCTGTGAAATATTCCCATAAGTGAGCTTTCTTAAATTTCTGGTCTAACACATTTTAGTTGGAAGCTTGAATACGGTTACGGAGACAGAGTGAGGCGTTATTTGACAAGTCTCAATTGGGAACACCCCCTAATTGTATACACAAGATCAAATGGAGACCTTCTCACATCAACTGTCTCCATTTCACTAATGTTCATTCCCACAATCAAGTCATATTTGTGGGAACATTTGTTAGCAGTAAAACAAATATACAAGTGGGCTTTATAAGGTGGTGTTAATTGCCACATCTGCTGCTATTAAAACAATCAAGTGGTATGGCTTCCAATATTTATAGTTGGCTAGGATTATAAAAGGCCGCGTTTCTAGGTGGCCTACAGTACAGTACTTAACCAGAACCAATATCATATTCACTTTTGCTACACAATTGTGCAATACCAGTGCCCTTAAGGGATTATTTTCGGACACATTTCTTTGCGTTGAGAGTTTGAGGGAGGCCCTAATTTCGAGGTGAAATGATCTGTGAGGCCAATTGGTGTTGGCTAATCTCCCCTCGGACAGGGATTGAAACAATGAGTGTCTCGTTGCAGGGGACAGGTGCTATCCTTCACCAGCAAAGCTAGGAGGCGTGAGGCTCAGTTTACCAGTAATATGGGGTCCTGACTGGTCTGGAGAACTCTGTGTGTCTGTGTGTGTGTACCTTTGAATGGGTGTGGTGTAACGCACAAAAGATGGAAAGAGTGACTTTGTTTTCATACAAAGCTACGCAGTGTGAACAGTAAGTGCAGATATCCGTGGCATGGACAAAAAAGAGAGGGGCCTGCGCTGGGTGGCTGACAGGAGGGGAGCAGCAGAGAGTTCACAGCTCCATGACACAGGGTCTTTCCTAGCCGGCAACTACACACTGCGACGAGGACAGATCCTGTCAGTGGATCCACGGTGCTGGAATTTCCTCACAAAACCTCAGGAAGCCAACTGAGGCCACTGCAGATCCGCAAACTACTGGAATTGAACCCGAAAAACTGCCACAAGTCCAAAGCTGGAGAGGGAGAGGGGGGTATCGATGTAGGGAATGAGGGAAAGGTGTGAACTTTGGAAGTGGTGTGTGTCAAAACTTGTTACAAGCGAGGTGGTGTACTCCTGCGGGTGATTGCAGCAGACAAGTAAAGCTGTGAACTCGACTCCCCTTTCCTCTGTGTGTTGGAACATTCTAAAATCACAAGTTCAGTTATGACTTGGTCGTGGCGGTGGCTGAGGTTGGGATATACAGTGCAGCACACAGCAGTACAGCAAAGCCCATTTTCCAACAGAACCTCCAGGGCTGCTTCTGCCACGGCAAGGAGAAAGGGGAACGAGGAGGCAACCACAGCCACCCTGAATGATTTGTTTGGAAACTAAACATGAGGGTTAGGGTGAAATTCACAAACCTCAACGACAGCAACTTTGACCTTGTCAGCATGAGCACACAGAAGCATACTTACTTACTTACTTACTGGTGTGACTCTTAATTATCAAAGATATGAAAATGAGAAGAGATGATGCTAAAACATTCTATTATTAGTTGATTGATCGCTACAGCTCTCTGCATTGGCAGCAAGTCACTGTCAAACTTAAGTCACCTTACAGTTGTATGTTACAGTATAATACAAGAGTGTCAATCCTTTGAGTACAGACATAACTCTTAAGCTACATGTTAGGTCATCCTATGATCAAGTTCTGAATAGAAATCAAGACCTGCAGCTATAGTATGTCTAAAGAAAGTTGAGTCTACTCAAAAGGCATTCAGTATCTTCTGGAGCTCAAAGTGTGAGCCCAAAATATCACCTCATTGCCCTGTCAGACAATCTGGCCTTGGCTCTAGGCCTGAGCAGCCCCGTTTTCACCGACAGAGAGACAAATTGAGAGTAAAAAAGAAAAAATGTGAGCGGATTGAGGCTCAGTAGCCCCTTGCTCATATGAGCTTGTCAGACTCTAACGTAGGTCCAAGTCCGCTACTTAAAAGGGCTGTTTTAAAACAGACCCTGGCTGCCAGGGTTAGAGAAGGTCGAGACAGAGGAGGATTTGGGGATGAATAGTCAAAACTACTGGGGAGACAGAAGGAGAGTAAAATGAAATCAGGGTGGTCTAGTGGTTAGAGATACCATCCCACAGGTCCACTCCTTTGTCTTGTTGAAATGTCAAAAACTAAAGCTCTACTTGTTTGCTCATTCTGAGTCACTCTGGCTGACAGCATCAAAATGACAGCATGACTGCTTTTGCTATTCTTTTATACTGATGCTAGCCCCATGTATTAGACAAGTTTGATGTTTTATTTTAAAAGCACCTCAACTTTAACCTTACATTAGCCTTATTCTGCCAGCAAAATATGTATTGGCTGGCTCAACCTGGAAGAGGTAAATCAACTAACTTCTACTACTAAAGTACTAAAGTATTTTTGCCTTAATTAGACAGTATGCAGCAGGGAGCTGACAGGAAATGAGGGGCGAGAGAGAGAGAGTGGGGATAACATACGACACGTTGGTTGTTACAATAATGGGTCTTACGGCAGGTCTAAGGCCTGAGGGTTCAGCATCAGTATCACAGACATATATGACATACAGTAAAGAAAATATCAGTGTTCATGATGAGTATGTACAAGTGTGTTTGTGTGAGTGTGCTTGAGTGTGTCTGTGTGTGAAAGGTGTGTGTATCTCAGTCCGCTTCACTCTAAGCCCTGCTGACCTGAGAGCGCTCAGTCTCAATCAGGCCCGTGTTGACTCTGTGCTGCATTCTTCAACAAGGCTTATTTTTAGTTGACGGGGAACAAATCTGGACTCTATGCCTGTGATTCTGTGATTTTTGGGCCTGTTCCCTCTCAAAACATGAGTGGAAAAAAAAGGACATGGGGCCAAACAGGCTGTTACACTCGTGCTTGTTTTAGCTCCCGAGTCTATAAAAAATGACAGGGTTTGTAATTATGACTGTGCACGGAGAGGCTCCATGATAGGGAGCTAACTCAATAACTACATGCTGCTCCCACATCAAGACTGATGAGATACATTTTGGGACATTCACAGTACATCGCACACACAGCACCTGAATAGGGGTGTAACGAATGCGAATTATGCTTCCAGTGGTCATTGTAAGGGATTCATCCAAATGCAACAGCATGGCTCTTATGTATTTCTAATAATTAAGTGACAAAGAGGCTTAAGGTCAGTATATCAGGCTTTGATTATACAGATCATGTATTACTAATAAAGAATTATTCTTGGTTAATACTTTTTATTTGACTTACTGATAATAAGGAAAAAGCTAAAATGATGCAAACATTATCCAATAATATATGAGTTTGTCATGACTAGCAGGCAGACAGGCTAAAAATCAAACATATTGAGCATTTTTATGATTAAATTCTTATGGGAAACAGGTCAGCAAACAATGACTACCAGACAAATGTTGTTTCTGTAATTACAAACGTTTTAGTCCTGGTTTGACTTGTCTGGAGAGGGATATATGTCAGTGTTTTGTTCTTTTGCTTGTGGTTATCAATGATTTCACCAGATATTACAGACAGAATTTTTTTTAAAGCCTGATAGGAAACGGCTGTTGATACACTATGTTTACTATTTTACTATTTTTGATGCACCAAGATTTCTTTTGTGCCAATAATTTCATGTTTATGTCAATAACATCTATGTATAGCTTCAGTGCTTCCCCTTACTCTTAACATGCAAATATTGAAGTATCTCCTGACCTGCTGGCCATGTTCCACTCCAGGGCCGGGTTCTGGGAGCTCCTCTCACTCTCCGCTGACACACCTCCTTTGATTCCCTCTTTCTCTGGCTTGAGTTGCTCCCACTGAGCTGTTCCGATGTTGATGGACTGGAGATCGATCTGATACTGACGGTCCTCCACCTCTGAACCCGGGTCACGCAGGATGCCAAGGTTCAGTGCACGTCTAGAGGGAAGAGAGTGAAAACGCTTTTTGATCGAATCACTTTATCAAGCATATAGTGCACTTATAATTCTAGGAAGCCCAGGCTAGGCTGTGTATCAGGTCGACAACATATTGCAGGGTGTATTGTGCAAGTCTTATCCAACAAGCAGGTGTCCAAGACCAACTAAAAGTATAAAACATGAATAGGTTTTATTTATTGTTGTGGGGGTCACATTGAGTCAGGCTGTACTTTATATAGTCAATTACAATGAAGTACATGACTCCAGGAGTAGACCAGGTAGTCTGTTTTACTGAACCAGTAAAGAGGTTCTGGCAGCAGGCCCTAACCACTACTGACTTCTCTGCCTACTCAGTGGTTTAGTAGCACAAATTTCTTACAGGATGATTTATGAGCAAATCAAAACCGCTGGTACTTGTACAGCCAGGCCTCAGATAAATAACCACACAGGCCTCAGGTGAAATCATTTGCCTTTTATAAAGTTCTGATTTATGCCAGCTTATCATTGGCAGTAAACATTGCTTAAACCCCTGGCTGGACGGCACAGTAGTCTGGAGACTGGGGCTCTTACAGCCTTTCTTTTTCTATTTCTGTCTCCAGAAACAGTATACACAAACTGTAATATGGTAGAAGAGATGTAGAGATATGTCAGGAGTGGGCAGCGGTGCCTGTCTCTGTAGCTGAACTGCTACAGTCAAGTGAGCAAACACTGTCCCATCAGCGCCAAGAAAAAGTGATGTCATCTATTTTGCCTTTGAGAGACAAGATCCTGACGAATTCACGAGGCAAAAGGAATAATCAAAATTCAACATCTGCATATGACATCAGGGCTTTCGGTTCGTTATGATATGTTTATTTGTGCTGGTGAATTCAAATGAGAGCTTAAATGGTATAAATAAGGGCTTAAAATGGCTACAGATGTAGCGGCAGCATGAGTAGTTTTATTTGTTTCGGCAACGTCAATGGCAATTTTCATATAGCGTTTCTCTCCCTTAGCCACACTGGAAAGGCCTCTACCAGAGCGTGATGTTATGACAATAAGCACCAAGTACAAAAACAATGGCAATGGGAGATCAGAGGTGTATAACTGGATTTAGCTGGATTTGTTGACATACAAACAAGTGAAACAGATCCTTAATCAACATTTGGAACCACATTTATCAACAGAGTATAATATAAATCAAACCAAGAGCCCTGTAAGATTTGGGTGGGATGTGTCAGTCTAGATTCATTAGGGCTTTTGTAACAGTACCTCCATCACCCTCCCCTACCCTAAACGGTATTTTTCACATTAAACAAACCACAGTTACCTCATATGCTTTCCAAATTATCTCTTAACTTCAGCTTATTTAGGAGACTCTCTTACTCACAATCAACATTACATGGGAGTCTGCAGCCAAGTCTCTGCATTGCTGAGCTGCAGGGTCATCTCCAATGACATAAATAAATATGATAAACATTTGTCTTGGTCATGCAGCCAGTGGAAACCGGTGTGATTTAATATCAAAAGACATATTTCAGCCAATCGCAGGAAACGAGAGAGCTTCATTTCTGACAA
This sequence comes from Morone saxatilis, assembly GCF_004916995.1. Taxonomy (NCBI): domain Eukaryota; kingdom Metazoa; phylum Chordata; class Actinopteri; family Moronidae; genus Morone; species Morone saxatilis. Next base: position 4,018,495 of record NW_023339807.1, read on the forward strand.
ATGAGGAGGGGAGGAATTTTGGAAGTTCCCCTTGGGGTGCAATAATAATTGAAGCCAGATTTTCTTGTTGTACATGTGGGGGGAAAACACTGGCGGTTTGACATATTTGATTGGTCATGTGAAGACCACACTGCTTGGCCAAGAGGAACCAGAGAATGCCTTGGGAAAGAACTGCACTCGCTCTGCCCACCATATACACGGACGAACTAAAAACATACAGAGCGAGGCAGGTGGAACACACCCTTCTGCTGGGTCTCACATGCCATTATCAGACATCTGCCTGCCACTACCATGTGGAAAATATGGAGCAAAAATGAAAATAACAAGTCATAAATGACATGCTTTCACAGATGAGGAAAGCAAGGAGGGAGGGAAGGGAGAGAGGGGGGAGAGAGAGCGGGAGAGAAATTCTTCTCAAACACAAGTACTTAGTTTTGCCCTTGTTCCTGAGCCAACCTTATTTTAATTGCAGGAAAAGACCACAGAAACATTATTTTTTACGACAAAATTCTGCTATTTATAAAAACGGATCAAAAGCTCTGCAGTAAGAACGCTCTGTTTCATGGCATTCATGGCTATTATTTTAAAAAACATTTCTCCCTCTTCTGACACAATTTAAACCCAATTTGAGTCCGAAAAGCCACTGGGCCGATTTCGCATCAGAGCTGAAATATGAGGGCTCCCGTCCAACATTATTATGGCTCAAAGTCAAAGCCTCCATCCAATTCAAGCCCTCCAGTGGGAAACAGCAGACAAAATAGTGAAGGCATGGCAGTGTTATGTATCTAGAACGCAGGACTTGGAAGGAGCGATTCACTGGTACTTCATCACTGAGAAAAAAATAATGATGTTCCAAATTCCTTTGAACAGAAGATACGCAGACAAATTTACAAATGGACAATTAATTGCAAGTTATGTTCCTCTGTTTAGCATTCTTTGGGTCTATGCATGTGCTGTGCAGGGCATCAATCATGATTTGTGTTATTAAGTAGACGTGTGGGAGGACTGAGTGCTTAACATGTAGCAGATTTGGGATTGTGTGCTAAAGTGGTAATAGGATTCAAGGAGGAACCTTCTGGGCACATGCATAACACACCAGTTAACACACACATTAGCTAATGCACATGTATATACTGATAAACAGCAAATGAGCTCATGCAGAAACACACTGCTGCCACATGCCATGGAGGCATTAGGTGTAACCAGCGAAGGATTTACTCCGCTGCTGCACACAACTTTGAAATAACATCCAGACTTGGAATATAGAACTTGCACGATAGGAGAGAATGAATTGTAAGAAAAATAAAGTGAAATACATTCAAAGAGCGTTCCACAGACACAGAATCATATTGAACAGAGCCAATGGGTAAATAAGTAAAAGGGCTTGTTGAAAAAGAGCGAAAGTGGAATCTTGGGAGAGCCTGATTACCATGCTAAGGTTCTGAAGGCTAACTGTGGTTCAAGGTTGTAAAACAAACCACAGTGGGATCTGGTTGAGGCTCAGGGCCCGATGGTAGGAGTGTGGGAGCAGTGGGCTGTGTTACAGCCTCTTGTCGAGGGGATCCTATGGGGCAGAGTGTATCCTGGCCCTTGGCTTGAAATGTCCTCCCTACCTTCCTTTCTCAAGCTCCATCCTACCCCCCCCCCATCCCCAACCGGTGGGGCAGGAAGCACCAGGGTAATACCAAGCGCCGTTGGCTTCTGGATCTCGTCACTCTGAAACCCGCAACCTGAACCCACAACCCCAGACCTGTTTTTCACTCCATTTCCCCAACAATCACATGCAATACATGTCTGCTTACACGTTCAACAGCGGCAGGAGTGTATGTAAATGCGTGTGCCTGTAAGTGTGTGTTTAAGAGAGATGAGGCCCTCTGCTTCTGCTCCCTTGGTAGAACATACATACTGAGTAGAAATTTCATTGGGATCTCAGGCTTAATTCGGCCAAGTCAAGCTAAATTAGGTTTGTACACAGATGTGCTAAAATTTCATGAGTGTTCCATGTTCTTTGTTTTGAGCAGACCCTGACTACTGTATATTTGAACTGAAAGAACACATGTTACGTGAAACGCTAACGGTGCATGTCTTGCTGTGTCATTGAATTTTGTGGTGAGATCTCCGCCATTCATTCAAATGTTCAAACGCAAAAGTAACATCTAAGAGGGAAAGAGTTTTTCGTGAGACCAGCATAAATAGAATCACTCATCCATAAATTCTAAAAAATAGTGTGCAGTTCAGTTCAGTTGAGGTTTTGATATTCTCTCTCTGTGGCTCCAAATGTTATTAGCCAAACCCCATTAGCACCCAGCAGCTCCTCTATGGTATTTCTGTTGTGGAGAGGCCAAAGCTGCACAGTGGCTTCTCAATCTGCTTGCTATGACTCCCAGTGGCTTAAAGCGGAGTCCCACTGGGCCCGTGTGTGTGCCGAGGGGGAATTCATAAGCATTATGATTCATGAAACTTGCAATTACTTAGTAAGTTAAGCACCCCTGCCTACGGTGGTCCGCTCTGAATTGCCAGAAATTCTGTAAGTTCTGAGCTGTGGATTTATGACCCCAGTCAAGTCCAATTGCTGTTAATTTGCATCTACCAATTATAGTAATTAAGGCTCTGAATTAGTATGCTGAGCAGCCCTCGGAGTGAGAGGGGAAAATGATGTCGTGGAACATGGCGAGTCAGCAGAATATAAGACCCAGTCACTCAGGGATTTTTATACCGCTGCTACTTAAGTGATTTTTGATGACTGGAGCTTTTTCAACAGGAGTCAAACACGGTCAGAAAAACAACAAAATATCCAAGACAACAAAGCTGCGACAATGCTCCAAATTTGTCACACTTGGCAATAACAAGGTACTTACTTGTGGCCAAGTACAACAATTCCAATCTATAGTTGATTTTTTTTCCTCTTTGGCACAATACGCAATAAACATAAATTACCGCTTTCCTGCATTGTGTCTAGGCTTTGATGTACTGACAAATTCCCATGACAAAAACTCAATAATCTATTCTTTTTCAGCCCAACAGCATTACTCATCTCCTCTGCTGCTCCCAACAGAAGCCTGTTATTCATTAAGCTGATTGCACTTTAAAGACACTCATACTCGACCAATTATATCATATTTACACAAGATCTTAGGAGGAAACTATTACTTCTATATACAATACAAGCAGGGCTTAGCTCGAGCTCATACCACCCTCATGACAATGGTATACATGGTAGTAAGGGGTTGAAGGAAAGCGCTACAGAAGAAGGCCCTCTGTTTACAATGACATGGCGTATACCAAAAGTGATTTCAACATATCTTAATTACAGGAGTCATTTATCTCCCGTGCAGTTTACATGTCAGAGAAGTTATATTGTTATAAACACACTTGGTATTAGACGTGTTGCTCTGAAGACACCGGCGAACATGTGCTCGCCCTGATGGCCTGTTGAAGATGTCAGTCTGCCCAGTGTAATTTATAGGCTCATCATGTACTAATTCAAAATCTGCTCCTTGCATCAGAGCTCCGTGTTGCAAAGAAGCCATGAGTGAAGACTGAACAGATATTTCATTTGGCTTTGGCTGACGTGTATTTCGTGGAATTCACACATGCCAATGACTACACAAATTAGACCGCTAATCTTTCATCATCTTCCATGATTCATTGTACAGTAAAAACATACAGTTTGCTACAATCCCATAGTGGACACTTATTCATTTATTAACACATTATAACAATAAAGTATGTTTAAAGCGATATAATATTGCATGTCCTTGGCTGTACATCAGTCAGAATGTTGATGCAACTCCAGACTTACATTTCAGTCTCTGCAGTTTGTCCCTGCTAATAGTACTGCAAGGGCCATTTATTGAAAAGCACAGATGTCGTCCTCATCTCCACTGCTTCTGTTCTGCTTCGCCTTAACACATATATACACACACACACA
>NW_023339807.1:4022450-4039551 GCF_004916995.1 Morone saxatilis
CACACACACACACACACTATGCCTGGTCTGTTTAGCCTCAAATGTGCTCTTCTCTTGCTTCTGCTTGAATGTAGCTCTAAGCATGGAACATTCCTGGGTAACAGGGACAGTAATTCACCAGCTTTTTAAGGGCACTGGATTCCCTCATACAGTAGGTAGACATCTGCAATGAATCTACTGAAAAAGGCACCTAAGATCTTCACTGGTGAATGAATGAAGTTGTGGCTGCTGCTGAAAATGGCGCGCATCAGTCCATCTCAGATCTTCATCGACAATACATGCACTTGAAGTTGCTGCTGAGAATTAGTGTGTGTGTGTGTGTGTGTGTGTGTGTGTGTGTGAGAGAGAGACACTGAGCAGGACAAAGCTACCATTTTCCCCATGTAACTGAGTGGGCTGGTTTTTGTGAAATCACTTCCTCTGTAACAGATTTGAGGTGCTTCCACCCTGCTCTGTAAATGGACATAATGCCGCTTTTATAAAACATGTCAGGCAGAGTTTTAGCAGTGGGTCCCTGATGCAGAGGTGTGAAGGGAATGCCTCACTGACTTCCTCAGACCTCAGATTGAAACCAGATTTGTGTCCCCACCAAGCAATTTCACAATGATGCAATCCCACCGCCATTTTAATTAATTTTAATTAATCGCTAAACACATGCGTGGAATAGATTATTCATAACTGGCTGCAGTAGGGAACATGGCAGGAGTAGCCAAGGAACTGGCTTACCCTCATATGCAGTCATTTTCATCAAGCTAAAGTAGAACAGGCACATACCTCAATGCTACTTTTACACTAATTAAAGGAAAATGATCCTTTTGCTGGAGGAAGATTCCAGATCCAAAGTCTGTCCCTGGTCTCTGGCAAGGCACTGAGCATGTTCAATGGTCTGATTGACAAAGCCTGAAGTGAATCAAGCCTCTCTTGAAACATAAAGGAGACAGAATCACACAGGACCAAAACTATTTATTCCAGTTGACGCAGTTTCAAGTGGATTGACAATAATTGATGATAGGGCGAGAGCAATACTTGTACAGCTGCACCTCACATGTTGTATCAGCTGTCCAGATTGTCACAACAGAAGAATACATGGAGCATATTCTTCTTGTCATTCCCAAATCATAGAATTAGAGCCCGACCGATAAGGGATTTTTAAGACTGATAACAATTTTAGAGGGGGAAAATTCACAGATTGCTGATACAGTGAAATTAGTTTTGTTAGTCAGTTAGTTTTGAGCTGGAATGAAAATGTCCACGTTTCCCCCGTGGATTGTATACTGATATAACTACGGAAAGGTACTCAGATGGCTGCTTTCTTAAACAAATAACTTTATTAAAAATTAAGTTAAATATTCTTTAACATGTTAAATAATTTAACTTCTACATCGTCAACCAATTGTAGATGACATTGCTGAGAGCTGCTTCTTCCCTCTTACTCTGTGCTGCTTGCCACAGTATTGTAAATCATAGCGCACTCTGCTGGATTAACTTTGCAGTCACACCAATCTATTAACACAAGCATTTTTGTCTATACCGGAAAACATAACATAATCATAACGCCGTATATCTGATAACAGTACTGGTACGAAACCAATTTGTGAAAAGTCAATATCGGCCGATAATATACTTAAAACTGTTGAGTAGTAATACAGACATACACTGGACTTGTCAAGGCCGTAACTACATACTATCATGACAAACACAAAAATATCTACGGCAAAGCTGGAACCACATTATGCATTAAAGCATAATGGTCACATGCACAGGCATATGACAGTTACAGTCGTCAGAGCATTCCTTGTGATTTACTCCTGCACATAAATTTTTCAATTCGTGCTCCGGCAAGGAGGGTGTTTTATGGAGCTGTAAAATTAGGCCCACTTTATGGATCTAACAGCATGAACCACTACTGTTTTTTCCACTTGATATTGATTAAGCGGTTCAGTATTGCCAAGCTGGTTCACATTACTGTACACGCAGGCGCGTTGTGTGTATTTTTGAAGATGCTCATTTTTATCTGTGAAAATAAAGGTCTTTGGCAGAGCACTTTGAAGTTGATTACACATTGTTTACAGCAATTATTGAATTCTGACAAATGTTTAAAGCAACGAGATTACATATCAAGGCCTTATCCTTCTTCGGATAAAGAATGAAAATTTTCCTAAACAAAGTCAGGGAAATGATGGCCATATTTGATTAGGTTAACGTATGCTACAGGTTTAGCAGACAGACTGAACAAACATGTAATTGGATCGCTAAAACAGTAGGTCCTGCTCGTTGACGTTTGCCTTGACCTTAAACAACATTTTGTTCTAATTCAAATTTCCTTCCAGCAAACAAAAGGCAGAATGAAACTAAATACAATGACTTGCTGCTGGAAGCTCCCACATAATGGAATTAAAAACTTATGTCTAAATCACAAGCTTTGAGAAGAGACAGGTCGGACTTTGAGAATATGAAAGCAGCTTAGCGGCCCCTGGTGCGGCCCAGGACTACAGGACTAGAACTGCTTTCTCATGAGATAGTGTCCAAATACTTTTATGTCAGCAAGGAAAAACAGCATAAAATAATTACAATAATCTGGGGCACACATGCTTCCTACATCAGCTAATTCTTCCTCCTCTGTAAATGACTACAGAGCCAGTGTTTATAATTCTGAAGCGGATCTCGCATTCATCCAAACCGCTGAGTGTATTTATACAAAGTGACATTTCTATATGGGAGATTTCCCCCTTTTCCCCCTCTAACTGAGGAAATCACATGGGGGGAGTGAACTCCTGTGCTTACCTAATTCCACTAGTGATGCTGCTGATTTGGGGAGGGAGGGAAGAATGGAGAAAAGGTACCGACACAGCAGGGAGAGGGACTTAAAGTCTGACTTAATCAACTAGAAAAGACAATGTAAACATAAGACAACTCAGTTGAAGCAAAGGACGACTGTCTGAAGCTTATAGACCTTTTTCATAGCAGACATTTTGCCACAGCAGGAAAAGCACAGGTGTTACTAATAACATTAATGATGGCTAAGTGTTCCAGTAAGCCATTACACTGCGACAGTTAACAGTAATTAATTATTTACACATGTTTTTTTTCTTCGGCAACATTTCAAAATGCCTGGGTAATCTTCTCCCTAGTATGTATTCAAAGCAGGTAACTGCTCATTGACGATGTGAAAACACATGATTTACAATAAAAAATCTACAGCAGTCTTCTAATTCCTCCACTTAAAAAATATAAGGAAACATGTCAACACAAATCATTATCCATAATGGACTGTGGAGTACTTTGATACAAGTGATTTCTGTTGTGTCATCAAATAGGTTTGCATGTGATCACACCAATTCTACTGCTTCATTTGCAAGTCAAATGATCCAACCTCTGTGGGTTAAATGAGGTGAAAGTTCTTGTACGGAAACATAGTGTGAAAGAAGGAGAAAGAAAGTGGCTGAAGATAATATGAGGAATAGACAGAAGTCTCACATTCAGTGCGATTACAATGCCGTCAACAGGTTGCTGAGATGGCTACATCTCAGAGACCTACACGAGGTGAGAGTGGGAATAAAGGCTGCCTTCAATCAGCATCATCTGGAGCTTGTCATGCTCAACATGTGCAGTGACAGTGTTGTCTAAGAACCAGCCTGAGCCTGGTTGTTTCTGTGTTTGCTGGCACTGCACCTTGTTCCAATAAAGAGGAAGAACCATGCAGAATGTGAGAACCACAAAAGGGACAGAGAAGCTAAGGCAGATGGAAGTCATGGAAAGTGACAGAGAAGAAACAACTGCTGTGTGAGACACAGAATGAGTAGAAAGACTGACTTGTAGTAATTAAGGAACACTGCGTAAAACCTAAAAAAGCTCAAAGAGAGATAATGATAGAGAAATTAAAAGAAGCACGTTCCTGTGGAAGATAACCACCATAAATAGTTTCCTGCTGCAACACCTCTGCTCCCAGCTTTCCGCTCTCTTGCTGTTTTGCTGTTGCTTGTCTATGCATCATGTTTATATAATTCCCTCCTCAATAATTTTCTACTCTTCTTTTAGTACCCACCCTTCACACTCTCCTCCCTCCCCTAACATCTTATTCTTTTTTTCCTCCCCTCTCCTCTCCTCTCTTGCCAGTCAGTGTTTTGGTACAGTGACTCCAGAACAGTGGGGAGGAAGTGGCCCCTGCAGGCCAGGCTCCTGACAAACCGCAACTCTAAACAGGCAGTGCTGTGAAAATATGGCATTCAAACAACACAATGCCAAAACTTCTGACCACCATGCCGACATCCAAACAGCTGCAGGCACTGGGAACCTTTAATGGGGAAAAAACAAAGAGAAAGAAACGGACAGAAAAGAGGGACAAAATAATAAAAGAAGTAGCAGGAGGGAAGTTAGAAATCAAAAACATGCTAAACAAAAACTGTCTGCGTTGAGCTGGAGACCGGACTGGGCCTTGTTTTTATTAGAAGGAACTGAGAGATGAGAAAGACATGATGCTAACCAGTCAGCCCCATGTACCTCTGTGGAATAGAGTTTCTAGCCCTTGTAGAGGTTTTAAAAGCATACTGAGCAGAAGAACATGTTGTGAAGCAAGAGGCTGCAGAGAGAGGTTGAGAAATTGAGTGAAGGATGCTGCGGGAAGGAAGCAAGCAAGGAAGGAAGGAAGAGAGAAAGAAGGAAGGAAGGGGGAATGAGTTGCGCTTCTGTTGAGCAGAAAATCTGTAGAGAGAACAGTCCAGGTGTAAAGAATTAGAGGAGATGGCACATCAAACGGTGACTCGACCTCTTTTCCTGTAGCCCTGGTGGCAGAAATGCCTCTACAGCATTCTGGTGAGCTTGACCAGCAGAGAAACTGATGAGAGGGAGCAATGAGGAGACCAAATAAAGTGGTGGGGGCAGAACAGAAGAGGGCACATGTAGAAAATGTTCAACAACATCCTGCACAGAAGAGGGAGACTTAGGGGAAAGGGGGGGGGGCAGGAGAAGGGGGAGAATGGAGGAACAAGAGAGGGCAGAGAAGGGTGAGTAAGTAAAAGGTAGGAGAACCCACACAACATCCTGTATGACTTGGCTTTACATGAAGACTGAATCACATATAGTGAGAGGAGCAATACAAAGCAGGCATGAAGTTGAACTAGGTCTGTTAGGGTTGGGTGGAGTGGAGGAAGAATTAATTAAGAGCAGAAGAAAAATGAATTCATGACAAGAGGAATAATGAAGAGGGTAGAAAAAGAAGAAGGAGGAGGAAGGGTTTAATGATACAGAGAAGAAAATGCTAGGAGAGCTGGAAAAATATATTAAATCTTTTCTTCAAACAAACATTTTGAGTTTACTTCCATCTGCATCTCTCTATTTGAGTCGTTGAAAAGGTAGGATCCCACTAAAATAACCGGAAATTCTACATCTATATCACCTCCTTAATGATCTTAAGATAGTGCCAGACTCAGTTATAGACGGATAAAATAAGTAATTCTACTGTACTGTCTCACACAGAAAGTAAAGCAAGCACATTGAGGTCTGTGTCTGGTTGAAAACCTGTGTATACATAATACTATTTGCACAGTGTGTGATACAGTGTGTGCGTGTGTATGTGTGTGTGTGTGTGTGTGTGTGAGAATGTTTGTATGCTTCTCTGTAAAGAACGCAACATGTCAGGTTGTGATGTGTGAGCCTCTTGTCTCCCTGTGCTGCGTGTCCAACATGTGTCTGTCAGCTGGATCTCTCCCTCAGCCTTCAAACCAGTCTCCTGCTCCTTAAAAAAACTCTTCTGTGGCTTTAAAATGCTAATAATATCAGTCCATTACCAGGCTACACATAATGTGAGGCCTTAAAAAAATCCTTTCAAAGCTCTTCAAATGCCTTCTCAGTTGTTAGAAGAGAAGATGGAAAAATATCAAAGGGGGGAACATTGACGCTTTAAACACTGGCTACTCGTCATTACTGAGGAATGGAGGGAAGCCCTGCCAACAGTTGGACATTTCATTTCAGCATAAATATATGGAGCAAAGCATATTTGCTCAAGTTAATAATTTTTGCCCCGATTACATATGCGTAACCAGAGCTGTGCATGCGTGCGATGATAAAGTGACAGGGGTGGGGTGCTGATTGGAGGGCTGTTGTGTGTGCGTGTTTGTGTGTGTGGGGTAAGTTATGGAGAGAAGAAAGGGGACCACCGCAGTAGAGTTGTCTACACGGTGGCTTCACATTTCCCTTCTGTGGTTCTCTCAAACCTGCAGCTGAAGTAACATGACTGACGTTCACACACACACACAGAACAGACACAAACACATGCACACACACGCCCACACAGAACACACACGCACGCACCGTACCCTGTTGTAAAGCTTCTGCCTAACAGTGCATGTACCTGCCAGCCTGCTAATCACTTTCTCCATGCCAACCTTGAACAACTTAACTATCGTGTTTGATTTGGAATACCTGAAGGTGCACATTTATAGCAATTCAAAAGCGGTCCAGGATTTAGTAGCATCTAGTGGGGAAGTTGCAGATTGCAACCATTTGAATACAACTCACCCCTCCAAGTGTGTAGGAGAAACTATGGTGACTGTAAAACTGTGAAAAAAGGCAAAAGGCCCTATCTTGAATCAGTATTCAGTTTGTTCATTCTGGGCTACTGCAGAAATATGGCAGTGCAACATGGCTGCCTCCGTAGAAGAGGACCCGCTCCCTCTGTAGATAAAAATGTTGAATTCCTATTTTTGAGGTGATTATACACAAACAAACAAACATACCTATGTCTGCCAATAGATCTTCCACACTGCATCTTTAAGTGTAATACAGGAAATAGAAAGATCTAAATTCAGTAAATTTGTGTCAAAATACCACATAAATCTTCTGGTACTCAGTGTACAAATAAACTTTACTACAGTTGCATTAGTAAGGATTGTTAAGAAGTGACTGCCTCAAGACCACAAAAACATAACAATTTCCACATATTGCATTTGTTTATTTAAGAAAAATATTTCTGTGTTAAGCAAGATGTTGTAAAAGTGTAGATGCAAGAATGAACATATAGATGTAGAGGGACTAATACTAATACAAACTATTATAATTGATAATATAGTGTACGTGAAATAATCTGGTAAACGATTTACGACTGGTAAAGACCAGGAGGAAGAAGACTGTTCTGATCCCACTTTAGTGCCAGCCTCTGGTTCTTTCAAGTCTGGTTGGGCCTCCTGGGGTTGTAATGTGCCTCTTATTACACAAGCATTAGGCAATTACGCCACTGGTTTCATATTGGCTTCCCAGAGCCACAGAAGAGCTTGTGGCTTCACACATGGACATTTGAAAGCATCTGCACATTCCTTCTTTCTTGAGGTTGACTTTTTTTCCTCTCTTCTGTGCTTCTCCTTGATGCTCCAACTGACGTTGCCCTGGTCTGATGTTCTACTGTGTAACCTACTGATAACTGCCGCTTGGCAGGAGACTACTGACCACACACACAGATACACACAGGCACATGCCTATGGAAATACACTCAGGACATGTTGACAAAGAACCGTGTATGTACAGAAACCCAACATCTAGGTTTCTACTGAAAAAAACATTATAATACAATAACACACTATCATATTTATAATCTTGCATTGATGTAACTATTCTGTAGAATATGCCAAAGAACTAAACTGCTGACACAAAGCCTTACTGCTTTGAGAAGTAAAGAAAAGTTTCCAAAAACTCTCCTTCCAAATTTTGTCTAGGACCTCGCTGTGCATATCGACACATGGCACAAGTTCAGCTATTTTCATGTAAATCCAAAGAAAAGAAACTAGACAACGTGGAGACACACTGACTATCAATACAGTATTCCTGAATTCCCCTGACAGTCCACCTGGCCTCGGCTACTGCTGTGTGACTGGCCAGTCATAGTCTCCCTGTCAGTACAATGACAGCTTCAGACCAACCACACAGGATGCCAGAACATCAACATGTCATGAGCAGGGAGAAAAGGAACTAAAACACAATAAAGGCTGGGGTTTGACTACACACATGGACACAAACGCAAAACATACGCACTTGCAATTTCACACACGCACACGCACACATCAGTTTTGACAGGGTAACACCGGTAGAATGTGTGTATCGCATGCTGCAGTTGAGCACAGAGCTTCCTAGGTCTGTGGATGGATGTATTCTTAGAACCCTTATATCCTGCTTCAGGATGAACCGCTTACACTCAAACACACATACATACAGGCACAATCATTGAGCATGGAGCCATGTGGCCAGGCGGTCAACCCCTGGATCAGGCCCTTTTATGAGCACTGGACAGCTGAGGGGTGATCCCTCTCGCCTCTGTCAGCATGCATCCCGACCTGACTGACAACAGTATGCCAAAACACAAGAGCGGTTTCCGGGAAGCTCGGAATTAAGGTCCGTCACCTTGAGCGCCACCAAACAAGGAATGCGGAGCTCCACGCTGCTTTCAGCCGCAACACAGAGACAGATGTTAACAAGAAAAAAAGGAAAAAAGAAAGGGCAGTTGTTGGGAATCAATACTGTGGGCGTTTCTGCTTTGGACTAACACGTCAAGGGGGACTGCACTGCCCACGCTCTGGGTTAATGAGGTCATTTGGTCCGCTTGCATGTGAGCACTATAGTTAGGCGGTGCCAGGGCTCGGTTAACAAAATATGAAAGGGTTTATCTTCCAGTGAGAATGATAATGTGCATAGTCGTTTAGTGGTGCTAGAAAAAAGGCAACGATAATACACAGGGCCTACACTCTTAGGAGCAAGTGTTAACTCATTCAAGTTTATGTACTCATTCCTTTTAGAGATTTGATCTAAAATACAAATTGTAAATCGAAATGATGTTCTCCAGCTATTGGAGAACATGATTTTGTTTAGCAAATGTCAGGGCAATCTGTCTTAACTATTTTCAAGATTTCATAAAAATCATTACAATTCATCCTCCGAGGACCATGAGTATCCACAGCAAATTTCACAGAAATCTTTAGTTTAACAACATCTTGCCAATGGACAAACTGAGAGACTGTTGACTTCATTGTCAGGCACAGGAAAGATTGAGGTATTCTCAAAATCTAGAAATTACGACGTTCCATACCACATTTCATGAATATCTATCCAAAAGTTATTAAGACATTTCAGGCTGAAACAAAGTGTTGGACCATCGGACCCAAAGGCGAACGGACTGACATCGCCATCCCAACAGCCCATCCACTAAGTGCCAAAAAAGAGAGGGAAAATAAGTTGCGGTTTACTTGTTTGATTCCCCTGCGGTGAGCCCTAATACCCCCCTTCTCTCCCTCTTCTCCACTTTCTCCGCACACTACATCGGAATCGTATGCATCAAATGGCCATAAAAATGTATAGCAGGGCCCGGGCTGGGGTTTTCTCTCCCCTAATCCCCCTAAACCTCTAACTGCAGGCCGAGGAATACAAGTGTTGTGGTGCAATCTTCTCACAGAGCAGAGGGCCTGAGAATAACATCACAGAGGCCACAGATATTTATGGAATGAACCACAGGCTGTACACAGAAGTCAGCAGACACCACAACACAGCACACAAGACGCTGTATACAGCTCCCTACTCATATACAGCACAAGACACTGCCGGCTAAACACAAAGTGTAGCGCTGCGGTCAAAAGCCCTCCAATGATGGATAAATGGAATTAGAGGGACAGAAGAGCAGATGATAAAGATACAATATGATATATAAGTAAATAGATGCAGCTATATATCATGGATTTTTTTCAGTATTCATATGAATTCTTCTTGGATGTGTTTGAGGTCTAGCCGGACAGAAAGAGGGACAGCCTAAACAGCATAGAGTCCCACCTTAAGACGGCAGATAGCCTCATACCAGTGGTTGACTTGACTGAACTCCGTGGTTAGGTACTCTGGTTCACGGATTAAAGATCAAATCCACTAACATTCATCTAGTTTCCTCTGTTCTGAAAACCATGTTTTCCCCACTCTCTTACGGCTGCAGAGGCAAATGGCATTTTCTCCCCTTCCAGGAAATCAGCTTGCACGTCATATGATATGTTCGCTGTATCTTCTGGGAGACAGAGAGATATATCTATCACACTGGTTCCCACAGAAAAGAACGACAAATATCACTTTATCTAAAGAAAAAAAAAGGTGAAGGGTGAAATAATCCACCTCAAAGCCACAGCAGTATTCAGTGGCTGAGTCTAAACTTCCTGTTCACATTACGACACGTTGTCTGAGGAGCTGTTTCAACATGAGCCATCCGAACCTCCAACCTACGAAGTCTCATCTGTCGGCTCTGCGCAGGCTGTCCTGCCTGATTCAAAACATAAATTCTTGGGCAAACTTTAATAAAAGGGGGCGTATGATTTACTCCGGGAAGTGGCTGTCCCCATTTTTAAAACAATTTGATGTTGCATTAATCCTGAGTGTCAAGGCGACGTGAAATATGTCCACCGCGTTTACCAGCACCAGGTGTTTCATTTGCGGGACTGACAAAAAACAATGTTTATTCTGGCTGACCCTTCAATCCTTGCTTATTTTATATTCTTTCTCTGTAGAAGAGAGGGAGAGCACGAGTGTACATCTAAAGTGAGGGAGTAGAAGAGAAGGTTAAAAGAAAGGGAGAGAAACAAATGGAGCTAAATGATTTACAGTTGACCAAGAAGGGTCTAGCTCTAATCATCTCCACTGGACGTCTCTTTCCTCAGCCTCAAAGACCCAAACAGAGTACAACAGGAATAGAGCCAGGCCTCAGGAGCCCTCAGAGCCATTCTTGTTAATGAAATCTTTCGCACGGTTAGCCACTTTACCTCTGCTGGGTGATTCTGCTATAGGGCTCCTCTCCTGTCTGGCTCAGTTTCAACACACTCTCATGAATCAGTGCCATTTCCCCTTTTCCCTTTTCCTAAAAGCTTATCTACTTAGTTAAATTATGATAACTGAGCAACTGCCTTTAAAACACTTTAACTACTCTAACTCAATCATAGAAGTATCAAAAGGAACTGCTGTAATAACATATTTAAATCACAGTCGTAAGAGTGGCAGTAATGACATCAATATACACATATAAACCAACTAAAAGATCAGAACAGCTAGTTAGCCAAAAAAAGGACCAATGCAATTAAAGAGATTTACTAAGTTGGTTTGGTTTTGCCCACAGTTCTCTGTTAATGACACACTGGCATATTTTCACAAAAAGACAAAATTTAGAATAGCAAGAGAGTAGACTAGAAAATTAAGATCCTCTGATTATATTTCTAAAGCCTGAAAGTAAAGACCAAAATAGATAAAGAGAACTTTGATTCAAATGGCTCATGTCTGGCTGGGTAATCCCCACTGACACCACTTTTACGGTTCTAAAATGCTACTCTGCATGTACCGTGTAGCAATGTCCTACATCAGCAGGGAGTAGCTGAGAGGTTTTACAACATAACTCCTTTTCAACACTACTATTACGAAACTTAATTTTGGTGCATCAAAGATGTTCATTTATAAATGTTGCTCATCATGTAGGTGGTTCTGCAGTGGCAGCTTAGAAATATACAGATATTACGATCATTGGCATCACTGTCTCTGAAAGGAGTTTATCATTAAACCTACGTGGCAGCCAGGGGAGTTTTTAAAGCAACTCCTAAATCAGTGTATATAAGTGTAGGTTCCTGGGTGTCACTGTGTGTGGCCCAAGCAGCTCTTCCCCTCCACTGCGGCAGCGGAGCAAAGCCGGCGCACTTTTTGCTGGTGTAAACAAACGGGGAAATGGGGCACTTGGCAGCCGACTAAAGTGAGTGATGAGGCAAGTGTGCACTGAAGCATCTAATGAATCATTTGCTGGGAACTCTGGATTTTATGAGGAAAAGAAAGATGAGGAGGAAGACAAGAAAGAGGGAGACCAGCTGAGAGCGTTGAAAAAAAGAATTGGCATTTTGTATGAAAAGAAAAGAAAGTAAGAGAGCTGCAGCTGTCAAATGCCTGAGAGGATCATTCAGTGTTTTGCCCCAATGTGAGGACAAGAGATTAGAATGCATTAAACTCGCAGGATCGCCTTATCCCACTACTAGCACAGCAGCAGCAGCAGTATGTGAACCCCAGTGACCGGCGTTGAATTTACTGAGGTGACTGCTGATGCTGTGACAGGTCTGCACCTTTGAACAGAGCTGATGTGCTGAGGGCCTTTAAGCAGCTTTATTCAACACCTTGCCCTCACTCCTATCGCCTCAGACTAATAAAAAAAGAAATACTACTTCTGCTACTACTGAATGAACAGACACTAGAGGACAGACCTGGTGCCCTGTAAATAAAGAATTGTTATTATTATATATTCAATACAGCTGAGTGTTTATAGTAAGCACTTAGTAGCACACTTCGGTTCAGTTCTATAGAATTACATCCATTTATCTATCAGCACACTCACTACATGGTTATGTGGTTATTGTAATTACACTGCATCTGTTAAAAGTCATAATTACTGATTATATGTTATGAAAGCCGTTTTATGAAATCTGAATCACTGAGTACAGCGTAATGACAGTTCCCACAAATAACATGTTAACTACAGAGTGACAGTTTAGCACAACTGCAACTTAGATATTAAACTTCTTATTAACTTTGTTTAATAGTATGCCGAAAGCGCTTTAGTTTGTCAGGAAGTGTTTTCCATAGAGGTTAGCAGCTAATCAAATTTTTTATTCTGTTATTCTGTACATGATAAAAATATGGCTCATTTAGAAGACAAAGAGAAACACAACTCCACCCCCAAAAGCTTTTGAGCAGGTTTATCACTTACTGTTAGGTAGTAGGAAAGAGTAGTATGCCTCTCTCCCGCCTTTCTCTGGGTTTGTATGACTATATCCACACATACCCGGCCATGGCAAGATTGTTACTAGGGGAGAAGGGTGCATATAACATACTGCCAGGGAATTTTATTAGTAACAGGCAGGGTCCTGGCTTCGGCAGGCTGTGTTTATCTGTGGAGGGGAGATCCCCATCACAACCACTTATTAGGACATATATGTGGGCTTAACCAGGCAGCCATTCAACAGCAATAAGGGACTTGCTTACTGACCACAGTATGCTGGGACTGGGACCAGTCTAACCGACACTGGAGCGACGGAGAGGAAAAGCGAGGCAGGAAGGAAATAACAAATACACATGGAGACACAGAGAGAAAAAAATAGAAAAAGAGATGTGGAGGGGGTAAAAAGTACAGCAGAAGGTGAGACAGAAGGAAAGTAAAGGATAAAAGTATGACATTTTTATACATATATACATATACATATGCTACAGTTAAAAAGGAAAAAAAACAGGAAAGAGAAAAGGGAGAAGAAGAAAATATTGGAGATGGGTAAAAGGGGATATGAAAGTAAATAAACAAAAAAAGAAAGAGACAAGGCAGGCAAAGAAAGATTGACATAAGGAAGAAAAAGTGAGGAGAAAAGAAAGAAAAACACTGCCGATAAAGAAAAGAGAGAGAAGACAATAAAGAAAGAAAAGATACAGCAATCAAAAAATGTGGAGAAAATAAGAACAATAAGAAGTTAAGGGATGAGGGTATATAAATGCTGAAAAGGTAGAGTGGGCTATAAACACCAGAAACAAACATGGGATGAAGAAATGACATAGGAAGAAAAAGGGGAATGGACAAAAAATGCTACACTAAGAGCAGAGGTACTTTGGAAAGTGTGTGAGAAAAAGTCCATTGATACAGCCACATCATGTTGACTTGGCTCTGCATCACCACTGACACAGCAGCCTTCTCTGCCGTTACCGTAGAAACGCAGGCATGTGCACTGATCAAAACAAAAAAACAAAAACCATATTTTGCGGCAGCGGGATGCTCCCAGAGTCTCCCTCAGACAGACCATGAGGTAACCGAGCATGTGATGGAATCTAGAGCTGTGTCATCTAGGTGTGGGGATGTCGGGAAATGTGCAGGATATTTTAAGACACACACACACACACACATAAACATGCAGAAACGTGTGCAGACATGGATTTAAGGAGGCACACAGGGAAGGACAAACATACATGAAATAAGGTTTAGTTAATCTTTCTTTTTTTTCTCTTTTTACTTAAAAAAAGCTGTTTTTTAGGATAATACCGCAAAGTGTTCTATATTCTAACACTAAACAATGAGTGAGAAATCAAGAGCAAAAATAGAAGCCCATGTGCAAGGAGAATGTTGTTTTAACAACACTAAAGGCCACTGTACGTTTTAAACACAGTGTTTTTTAGATCGTCTAATGGTGCCTGAACCTGAAGGCTCATCATGTAATGTTATAGCATTGCATTACTGGCAAATAACGCTTTAAAATCCACACGTTTTACATACTACGCTGACTATACTCACTATACGCATTGTAAAAATCTATAAGTTTATAGTTTATTGTATGCCCACCTAAAAAAAAGGGCATATATATTCAGAAAATGTGTGTGAGGAAGTATGAAAAATATTTAGGGATATTTTGGAGCTTTAGTTGCTTTAAATCTAAAATTATTTCACTTATTTATGTATGTATTTATCTAAGTGTGTAACATATTTAACTATAAATTAACCAAAAGTATTTCACTTTATTTCTGGTTAGCTAAAAACAGTACAGTATGTTAAAAAACAACTGAGTCATTGGAGTAATTTTTAATGACTAAGTAATGTAAACTACATCTCACTGTCGTATTAACAAATATGTATGTCATGTCATTAAAATGTAAAAGTTGATAAAAGGTCAATTATTGGACCAAGATATGGGCCAAGCTTATATACTGTTTTAACTCTCGGCTCATACCTTTAACATGTGTCTGTATGCCCTCAAAAAGGGACACCCAATCTCCACATGGTACTTAAAAGAGTGCTCCCCATTCACCCCAGCATACAAGAAGCTTTCAATTGTGTTCCATAAGCGAAAAAAAAATCTCATTGGAAAAAAGAGAGAGAAACAGAGAGAATGAGAGAAAATAGGAGCGGGGAGTAAAAGATCTGTGAGATTTTACAGAGGGCCCAAACCACAAGAAAGTCAGGGCTGAATGCATGCTGGACATTCCCGGGGCCGGCGCTCATGTACTTGGAAAAAGCCCGCTTTTTCAAGACAGGAAAATGATTTCAGCTGTGTAAATTGACAGCGGCCTTGTAGCTGAAGATGGAGAGGGAGGAAAGGGGGGAAGCCTGCAGCTCTGTGTCATAATTCCTGCTTGAAGAAGCCGCTGGGGGCCGACTCTTTCACGGAAACGAAATTTGACATCACATGATCAAATGAAATAGTGTTAATTGTTACCAAATGAACCTGGTGGTGGTGGATATTAACTTAGCTCCACAGCTTTACAGTCAAACAGGTTTATTTTACCTTCTTTGAAGAAATCTATCTACTCTAAATGATAAATACACACTGTACCCTAAAACGTGGAGGCTGAAAGGGAAGCTGAAGAGCTTTGAAGTGTGTCAGGAACAGTGTTAGCCGAACAGTATCAAGATATGCTCCGTCAGGATGTTTACACATGCTCGCTATTTTAGCCTTCACTCTTGTCTTCTCTCCCAGGGTGGCATTACAGTAAATCATGGTTAAAGACATTGTGAGGCAATCATTTCATGTATAGTAGACAATAACAGCAGGGCTGCTTGGATCAGTCATTCAATTATGACAACAGATGTAATTAGTGGTAGGCTTTAAACAGAATTGCAGCAAATGGCTACCGGCACTCAGACATATTTCTTCCTATGGCCACAGTTGGTTATAGATTGTAAACACACATTGGTTTGCACAATTACAGACTCTCACTATGACTTTCTCTATACGACTTGGGGGAGCCTACGTGCAGTAGAATTCAAGCACAGATAAAGCAGATAACAGCACTTGGTAATGGTATGTCAACAAGGCCCTGATCTCAGTGTTATCAATCATGTGACTCAGGAGTGTGATCATCCTAAATTGGAGGGCAGATGTGAACAGGGAAGGTGGTGAGGATAATGCATGGTTAGGAATGGAAGAATGAACACAGAGAGCGGTTTGTCATAATTCCTGGGTTTCACTGCAGAGAGGGAAGTGGTGACTCTTGGCTTCTGTGTGTAGAGGTTACGGGGCTGAGTGAATGTGTGTGTGTTTGTACACATGGCCATGCCTGCTGCTTGTGTTTGTGAGTATGTATATGTGTATTCTTGTGTGCATATGTCAAGTGTGTGGTTGTTCACATTGCACACTTGGGTGTGAATGCATGACTGTGTGTCGCCAAGTTATTGTGTTTGTGAGTGCATGTGTGCTTGACTGTGTTGTCATTGTATACCTATGTGCGCGGGAGGACTACATGGTAGCGTGTGTGTTCAGGCCAGGGTGGAGCGTCGTGCGAGGCAATCTCTGTCTACGAGCAGATGTGGGCACCCAGCCACAGAGCCACCAGTCCTCTAACTACCAGAAGAAGAACATTACTGGCCAATATGGGGTGAAATTGCATGGCTGGTCTAACTGGTTTTTAGGGTGAAAGTCTGAGAAAAACTCCAGATTATTTTCCAAGCCCACAAGATCATCATTTATCATCTGACATGATAACAACATGGCCAACATGTCAACAAAATAAATCTAGGCACAGTTTCCATGGAAACAGAGTAGTTACATCCCATTAGCTGTACTAACTTGGACCAAAACAAAGATCATTTTTAGCATGGTACACTGTGTGAAACTAGTGAGGATTAAAAAAAAAAGTCCCTGCAAAACAGTAGCTATGGTTACTGATCAATACCATCTTTGCTCTAATACATCAAACGAGTAAATGAGAGACTGTGAGGGAGATAGCTTGGCTACTCTGGAAGAAATTTGGACAGTGTTGGACAGAGTGTGGGATTCCCCTCCATCTTGCCTTGATGGTTACAGTCAGATATGCCCATGGGCCTAGACCCCCTCTGCCTCCCTGCTCCATGCAATCTCCCAGCATATGACACTTCTACCAACTGAAGGCAGCAATGAAGCCTAAAGTGGCCTCTCCTCTCCTTATGTTGTCCACCTTCTTTTTTCTCTCTTTCTCCACTTCACGTCTTGTGTCAGCTCACATCTCACTTGCAGCTGCACAAAGCATTTGGCACCACTTTTATCTCCCTCATTACATGTGTTTGCCAGCTCCATATCTGCCCATTCACACAACTGCTCTCTCTCTCTCTCTC
>NW_023339807.1:4039574-4082567 GCF_004916995.1 Morone saxatilis
ACACACACACACACACACCGTGGGGCTGTGGTTTCGAGGGAGCTATGACACAATCCAGATTCTCTTAGCTGCCTATAGCAGCGAAATGTGTTTTGCGCAGAGCCATTTCCCTCAGAAGTCCAGATTTTCCCTTCCTAGCAGCTTTGATCCACATGGCACGGGGGGCTTGTGTCAACAGTCTTGTGTTTCAGCTGGAGGGCCCGGTGGACCCCCAAGGTGTCACTCATTGCCCTATGTCATTGCTGTGACAGCTTAACCACTATGTGGCGCTGCCACCCGCTATACACAAAAAAACCTTCCATGAGACAGTGGACATCCCAAGGACACAGAAGTGCACCCATGCACACACACACAGACACCAAAAACACTTCGCCTCACAACAGGTTTTATGGAATGCGACTTGAGGTTGGACAAATTTGAGTGGCACCTTTAATGAAATGCGGTCAAATAGAATGTTTTGCGGTGCTCTAATACTACCAGCGGTGTGTGTGAGCACGATGCGATGTCATCACAGAGGAGGTGTCAGAGCAGACAGTTAAAATGTGTAAAACACTGTGAGGTAGACTCGGTGATTAATGTCTTACAACATGCATCTGTACTGAAGATGGCGACACGATATGAGCAAACAGGAAGAGAAATAGAGAAATATGCAGTTCTTTTTTTAATCAACATGCTCTTTAAGGGATTTTATTAGGCAGGAGTTTGATTATTCTGCATGTATTTAAACATGCACTGATTAGCTAAGTGTGACTGATTGAACTATGTTTTAATCACTTGCTGCTCGGAACATTATTAGAACCATTTCGTGTAAATTTGTTCTTTTATTGGCACTTTTAATCTCCGCTTCCTTTCTTTGGTCTGTTTACTGTCTTTCAGAGGCTGTAGTGGGCACAGTTTTAAAGCTAGAGTAAAGGTACTAGTATTCCATGAAACTAGATGGGATAAGGCATCCATCGATACCATGTCATGCTGGCTTGTTCAGAAAGGGGGCCCAATAAGCTGGCATAGCCACTTTTAAAGACCTCTCATATCAAGATATCTGAATGAAAATAAGTTCTATGGGTACCCATAAGTAACCCCTATGCAGTTCTGGACACCAAATCACACAATTAATTTTTTATGGTGTTCCACAAAGTCTTGTGTCTTAATGTGATATTTTGGAGGGATTTTTGACCATCAATCAATTTTCGAGTGGTCAAAAGTGGTTACATTTTGCTGTCTGTGTAACAATCGGTATCAACCCTACAATTGCTGCAACAACTTATAGGACTTAACTGAGGGTAAGAGTGGCCATCATATACTTCTATCATAATGTATTGTAAAGATGCCCAGCCCCCCTTAACAAGGACAAAACAGTAAAAGTTCTGTCTACCACATAATCCCATGATGTCAATTCAGCAGAGAGGTTGTAGTGAGAAGAGAGTTTGTCTTACTGGTAGATGTCTTTTCGCAGCACAGTGCGGGTCAGGGGATTGTCAGCCTGTGGAGCCATGCTGAGTGAAGCCAGCTTTAATACCAGAGTGTCCTCTTTTTTCACATGGGGATCTACTGGGACAAACACAGAAAATCCAATAAAACTGAATATGGAGGGACATATACTGTAAAGAGTCAATACATTTATCCCACATGCAGGATTTTACAAATGCTTAAACAAAAACACTGCCTTATATGGCCTTAAGTGCAGACTTACCACTATTAGTAATTACTAGCTGCAGACAAAACAAGCCTCCATCTGTGACATTTCAACAATTTTATATTCTGGAGAAGTGTATATAACTGCGGTTGGTTCTTCAGAACTTCAACTATTTCTCTTAGAAAATGTCTTTGCATATTATGCAATGTGGTGACTCTGCTATGTCTGGTCGACCATGACAAGGACTTTCATAAGCGCACCGCAGACTTGAAGAATCTAAAAAACTGCATATGACATGTGTCTCATTGTTGAAAGGGTTTCCACGTCAAAACAAAAGTGTGGCTTCATATGCGATGAGTAGTTCTCTAACCTGATGCTGCATGTTTGTCTTGTGCTCCGGGGCAGAAGACCCTGATCACACTGGTGTTGATGTAGATGAGAGGCAAACACCGAGATGTCAGTGTGTGGCTTCGCATTGGCTGACCTGCTGACTTCCCACGCTCTCTGTAACGTCTTGGTACTGTAGCCTGAAAATAAATAAAAATAGTAAATTAATAATGATCATGACATGATTTTAACTTTTAGGTTCCTTTGACTAAGACTATTCATATCTATATTATTAGTTTTCCCAAATTTCTGCAAACTCTACAACCTTTGCTTTTAACGTCAACATTTGCATCTTAAAAAAACAACTACAGATATATATATGTGTGTGTTTTCTTGATGATTGCCAACAGGGGTCATGCCTTAAGATACAAAACAGTTACAGGCACTGACACCCTTTTTTTTCTACCTGGAACACCCCTGCTACAGTAGCCAATAAGGGACAGGATAGCACCACATCAAAGGGCTGGGCTGTCAGCAGGATTTCTCTCAGGTACTGAGGTGAGCTGTCTGCCAGAGGATCAGCGGTCAGCTGCTGACTGGCAGTGGTAGCACCGCTGCGCGTTGGCCGCTCAGGCCGGGTGGTGAGCTTGTGACGGACATTTTTAGTGACAGCCTGGGTGTAGGTGATGGACAGGAAGCCGTGCTGCTGGTGAGAGCCCTCCAGGACCTTGGCTGCCGTCTGGCCAGTAGTGACATAGGAGAAATCACACTTTTAAGCTGTACAGGATTATTTTCATCTGATTTCTTGGATGAGGTTTAAGCCTGCCTAAAAGTAACATACTAATAATAAATAAATTTATATAAATTATCCTATGAAATTATTAATTTAAAATCTTTATCAAGAAAACTGGGACAGATACAGATTCATTTCGATGCAGATCCTTTTGGAAAGGCTACATTTTACTGTGAACAATGCATTATATAAATTTTGACATTTGTAGTTTGGAAAATCAGGTTAAAACTTTCCTCTTTCATTTCAGGAAAAGGCTCAACCTCAACCAAAAAAATATCATATCATCATCATATAGCCTGTGTTCGCATATACATCTCAAAAAGCAAAGCTCAAGCTACTAGCTGAAAAGGGTTCTAGAGCAAATGTATTCATATTATGTGCAGTAATTTAGACACCGCCCCCCCCTTTATGAAAACTAATTTACAACTGCAGCTGTCTTCTGAGGCTGAACTATTTCTGATTTATCAGAAAAGCCAGACCTCCAGTCTTATGAGTGATTTGCAAAGCAAATACAAGGTGAATAATCACTGAAATACTCATTAAGTAAAAGAACATAATCTCCAACTGCATGATTAAAAGAAAGGCAGATCTGTTTAAGACACCAGGGTAAAGTCTGCTAAAACATCAAGTAACAGTGGACTGCTAATGAGAAAATTTAATAAATTAAATTATTCTAAAAACATAAAATCTGCACCCTTTTGGGAGATGTTCTAGGAGACTTACAAGTAATGTAAAAGATAAAAAAACTAATTCTCCTCAGAGACAAAGAGGCATTTTCCTTTAGAGCATTATGTGATAGCTTTTATTCATTTGTGATTGTTACTGTCACTACAGTTTAGTGCCAGTGAAAAATTTCAAGCAGCTACAATTGTTTAAAACCAAATTTAAGTAACATCTCTGAGGAGCACACAGAACTCTTTAAGCCACTGTTACTAGAGGTTAAGCAGAGTCAACTAAAAAAGGAGAAGAGCTGTATTCTTACAGGAGGGAAAAAGCCAGAGAAGTGGCTGAAAGTGTCTTGCTTGCTGACGGGTCGAACCAACACAGTGCGTCTGTTCAGCTTGTCAGTGCAAGAGAGGACCACTCCTCCACAGCTGCCTGAGGTCCGAACACCCTCCTCCGTACTGGAGGTGAGGAGAGGGGAAGTAGATGGCAGAAGGGACAGAGAAGGTAATTACATATATACAGATAGAGAAAGGTGGGGAAAAGACAGAAAAGCATGAAACTTTAAGATCATTTGGAAAAATTAAATATAGAGTAAACTGATTAAAACCAAAGGAAGTCACGCGAGCTTGAACCAGCTGAAATATTGTGGAATGGTCTTATACTATCCAATAATAAGGACATCGGAGCAACTGTTTAATTCTGGGATTAGCAATATTTTTAATGGAAAAAGTACAATTTAGAGGCACTTTAAATGCATGACCCATACACCAGATAAAAGAAAAATACTTGATTCATCTAAATGTATCTAGATCTATCTGTACATTCTTAATTAAACTACTTAAATAATGGAAACTGTGCTCTATCCAACACATTTTCATCCGATAGGTACCAGTATAAGACCATCACCAGAATGAAAGTTCGTCAACAAGAGAATGGAGGCCCATGTCCTAGCCTCCTCCCACACACGCACACACACGCACAGGCGGCTGTCACCAGATTATATTGGCTTAATTATTTATAGCCAACCAGAGCCACTGGAGAGACAGGTGAATCTTATACTATAAATGGAATTTACTTGTAGTTTTATTGTTTTCATTAAAATTTTAAGTTGCATCAAAATATTACACTTGCAGACACCCTGCGTTATAGCCAAAAACAATGTTTTTTTTTTAACTTCATTTATTTTCCTGTCTGTCCAGCATGAGCAGAGATGAGGGACCTTTGATTAGGAGCAGCAGAGTGGCAGAGGCAACAGTATATAGCGGCCTAAGGCTGCTATAGCTGGTTTGGGACAGGCAGAGGCCTCACCACGGCTGTCTCCTTGCACTGCAGAATGAGTCCTTCATAGTGACCAGAGTGCCAGCCCTGCCCTGGCCTGGAGAGACACACAACGCCAAGCTTAACTTGGGCATCTGGGACTACTCATACTGTTGTGGCAGGGACTGATAATATCTCTTTAATGGGAACAGTAGTTACAAAATTGCATTTAGCTAAGTGAACCACATTTTTATCAAACTTTCAGCAGCCTAGAGGCATACACTTAGACTCGCAATGCAGCTCAATTATGTATGCAAAATGACCATTCCTACTGAATTTTAGACAGTGCTTTTAGATATGAATAAAAATGCAACACATGTATTCACTTATGGAAATAATATGAAAATAAATAATATTATGCATTATTATTTTTTGTGGAGGCCATCCATAAGAAGCAGAGAACACCTGTAAAGCAGATATTAAAAATAAGTTAACATGAAGACAGGCACAACAATTATCATTCTCAGTGCAGCATATCTACAGTATATAAAACACATAGACATATACATGCACAGCGTTATTACAGTTACTCCAGGATGCCAAATCATGCACAACACATGTATGGCAAAACGTTTCACACGATGGAAATGGTTCAACACCATCTGCATCATTTCGTTAACGCCCCCCCTTTCTGTTAACTTGCCCCCCTCTTCATTACTCCCCACCAGATTACTGAGAGTTCAGAGAGAGAGAGAGAGAGGAGTAGGCTCACTGGAAAGTGCAAATGGATGTGCATGTGTTTCATCTTGTGTGCGTAAGTCGGTTCTTTCTGTGTGTGTTCTTATGTGAATATCTTTTTTAATCTCCCCACTCAGCTGTAAGAGTGACTAATACATATGGACCCCCCACAGCTCTCCATCTCTCCCATCATCCTTCTCTCTCTCTCTCTCTCTGTGTCTTTCTGTCTCGCTTTCTCTCCAGTCATCCTTCGCTCCGAGCCATTTGTGGAACAGCTGTAAGACATCAGCTCCAATTTGCGTGAGCTGCTCCTTGGAGGGAATAAGGGCGAACAGTCACCGGCCGTCCTCTCTCGGGGGGCATCTCTGCGTTTCAGAGCAGTTCAAGGAGCGCCATTGCTAGGGGAGCCCTGGCTAAAATAAGGAGAAGAAGAAGCTTCCTAATTTCTAAACTTCCCCCTGGTCAGAAGAAATCCTCTCCTACTGAGTTTAATACCCACTCATGTCCTTGCTTCAATGTTTCCCTTCATTTCACCTCCATATGATGAGTGAGCCCCCCACCCACGCCCACCTATTTCGTTTATCCCAGGGGACTCCCTCTCTGTCATTTGCCTTCCCTCCTCCACCCTTTCTTGTTATCCTGCTATTTTGATACAATCAGGGATTCAATTATATATTCACCTCCCATGTTCGCCTGACCTATCTAACTTTCCATTCATTTTCCAGCAGTGAGATAGCTGAGGCCAGATGAGACATTTTCTCCGTCAAACTTGATTTAATCTGACCCAATGCACACAAATAACCTGGGCTGGGTGATGAAATACCTAACAATTATCTGTTCAGAATGATTAATATGGACTCCAACCCCTGTGGGCTTTCTTGTATGTGTGGATGATACAGATTAGAGTGCACCAGAAGCCCAGAGGTCCTTCACTATGTCCTAAACAGCCATGACTGTAACCTGGCTTAGATGATAGAGTGCTTCTGCCTGCCAGAACTTTGGTCGGTTAAAAGTGTGTTGAGACCACGTTGTTAAATGCACATTAAACTGAAATAACCTAGAAATGAGAAAATTGACCCATTATCTACTTAGGAAGGCATAGAGGTCTACTAAAAAGATTAAGGTTGGCTCCGTCTCAGAAGCAATTGGACACACACCTGTAGAGAGCAGAGCAGTGTGATATAATGACCCACGACACCTTCACGCTCTAAAACTGTCTAACCACTGACATTGTCCTGGCTTAGGTTGATACTCCACACTGTATGTAACACATGTGGCCTGACAGTATATAAATCATCTGACTACAGTGAAACAGGGAGGTCTGTGAGAAGCTTCCTAGACAGTGAGGTTCAAAGCCAAGACACTATCGCCTCCGTCCCTTTTTGACCTGCCTAGGACACGGCTAAGGTGATGAAAAATCTGGCAAATCAGAATCAATACATATTATCATTTCAGTGGCGAGAGCATTGATTGCTAATGATAGGGTTCAATGCGGGCTCAGGGCCCAGGAAGGTCCATCTCCCTTTCACTGTCTGGCTCGATGAGAGAAGGAGGCACTTATAGGAACATATTTACTCAGGCACGTAGGCACACAGACCTACAAACACGCTCTGGTCTGCTGGATGCAACATGCTGGAGTGTTACAGATCGCTGTTTCATTATCTCCTCAGACAAAGACAGGGGGAATTGCCTCCTGCTAAGCGGCCTCTTTCCAACAGAGCAAGACCTCAGGCACGTACACAGCACACAATCTGAGCTGCTGATTCCATCACAGAGGAATGCGATCAAGGCAAGGAGGAAGAAATACAAGAAAAAATAAGGATTTAAATACCGAAAATGAGACCACTCTTTAATTGATGGGAAGAACGTGTGTGTATAGGCCATAAAAAAAATGTTTAGTCACAGCTTCAGTTTCACTAGGCTGAAGTATATGCTTTCATAATTGACGTTGGGAGAGATTACCATAAGGATGCAGTGGAACATTGCCCAGTGGTTTTCCTCCCCTAACAACGTGTTAATGTTTCTGTGAATCGATTCAGACACCGCAGGCTCAGAGAAAATGACTGACGGACTGACTGAACTCCTCTGTTTTGTGAGTCAGAGTTGGGCCAGTTCAGCCCATCCGTCTAGTCCGTTGGTCCATCTGTCTGTCTGTCCTTCTGCCTGTCTGTGGTCCGCACCGCAACAGCTGTCTGGAAAGATGATGACGCTGAGGTGATAATCCGAAAAATCACCAAAATGAGCAGAAGTGGCAACAGACAAAGTGTTAGTGGTACTGGTGGTAAGTGTGTGTGTTTACACTCTGGGACTGTGAGAGAACAAGTGTGTGGGGGCAGCAGGGTGACCTGGGGGAGAGAGAGACTGGAGGATGCCAGTTTTATTTCTGCTTCTGCTAGTGACATATTACTTAGACTTGACATCGTCATCAAAGCCATTCCTGCTTGCAGACTTAAAGATGAACAAAATACCTGGAAGCATACATGTGTTTACATGTACAGGATGTACTCTACCTGCATCTGTAGTGGTCGATGTTGAAGCTGCCAACTTTACATTTAATCTTTGTGTAAACATCTTGGACATCTACTGAGGCACTCAGGTCTTCTAGTTCACTGATGACACAGATTTCTGACAGAAACACAAAAAAAACAGAAAAAGAACATACATTCATGTAGGCAACTTAAGTGTGTATCAGTCTTTAGTTTGCAAATCGATGAATGCCGAGGGTTTGCAGAGCTCCCTCTGTTTTTGTTTTAGTGTGCTGTATGGTCCCCATTGCATTTGGCAAACAGGCTTACAGCTGAACTCGGATTTCAGGAGAGGAAGTTTCATCTGTGTGTGTGAATTTAATTTTAGTGGGCACGAGGACCTGCACTATAGCTAACCCTGTCCAGGTCTTTACCCCTGGTACTGATCCAACTGCTGTGGTCAGTTCTTACACAGTGGACACACAGTGTGTTTTTAAAGCTGATTAAGGCTAGAGCCTATGTACACACAAGCATACAAACACACATACACACAGACAACAAGCATGCAAACACATACACATTGCCTGGCTGCCTAAGGAAGTCATACTGAAAGGCAAAGCATGAATAAGATATCCTTCATCCTGTTATAATGAGAAGTGTGTGTGAGTGCGTGTGTGTGTGTGTGTGTGTGTGTGTGTGTGCCAATGTGTGTTTACACAATACTGAATGCCCATGTAGACTCTGTGTGTGGATTCATTAAAATGTATGTGCGTGTCTCGGAGCACCTTGTGTGCAAACAAACCCACCCACTGCAGGCGAAGTGAGTAAGCCTCATAGAAGGACTGATTAACTTTGTATTGAACCAAACATGTGAGCTTAACTGTTGGTTCTCTCTCATTGTTTCCACAGAGAAAGTCCCACAATCACAGGCTAGCTTGGGAAAATGGACTTCATGCATGTGAAACTATGGTTGTTGTTGTACTGTTGCCTTGTGGTGATTCTGAGAAAGGCAGAGGTTCCTAATGGCTTATTAAAATTGAAACACAAGGCTTGTCAGCTTTATTGTGGATACTGTGTGGAAAGAACTCTCCCAAGTTGTTAGATACTCAGAAACTCATACTCTCCGAACACGGTGTTGATATTGATGTATGAGTTTTCTAAACCCACCCTGTAAGACTCTTGGAAACCCTTAGTCCCTTCGCCTTAAATGGCTCATCTTAAAAGAAGGAAAGCGTACCACTGATTTGTGCCTTTAGCAGAGCCTCTGGAGACTCATGCTTGATTTTCTACCTCTAATCTTCCAACACATAATAGCATAACATTATACCCAAGAACCCATACGTCTGGAATAGCTGTTTTTCCATTTCTCTGCAGAGACAAGAATCTTATTTCCTTTGCAGTTGAAAAACACATTACATCATAGCAGATTGTCTGCAGTCATATCTGTGGCTTACTTATCTCCAAGAATGTATTCGTGATATTAGGCATCTAATATATTGCATACACACAATTTTTGTTTTCAATAACATGCTTAATGTGGTGCACACAGAAAATCCAGTGGTAAGTTCATCTCGCAACTCAGATGGCACATATTAAGCCCAAATCCAAAGTAATGCCTATTTAGGATGTCTCTAAGTCAAACCATCTCTGTGATGTCCTCCAAAACATTCCGTTTCCACTATTAAAGACCTTAAGCTGGGCGATCTGGTTGGCAGATGCTAAATATTACAGTCACCAATTAAAGGTAAATCTAGCCTTTCATCGCCCCAGTAAATCTAAACGGGACAAGAGGCGGTTCGCTTGGGATCCATCACCCATTTATTTATTTGTCTTTTCCCTCCATCCCTCCTTCCCTCCAGCTGCTTTTCCCTCTTAGGGCTCAACATTTGAATGAGGAAAGAGTCGGGGTTGATCACTTTAAGTGTTGATACAGCAAGACTGTAAAAACTCTGAAAAGCTTCCTGCGCTCTTGCACACTGCACACAGACATTTGCAATAAAAACTTGTCCCACTTTACATATGAAAGTTTTCTCTATTGTCTTACAACACAGCGTCATCAGATCTCAAATTTAGTTTAATAGTAAATAATGAATTTATTGTTCATTCAGAAAGTCACTTCCATTGCTCATGTTCATGACTTCTGTCGCTGCTGCCATAAACATAAAGCAGAGATTTTACACACCTGTGCAGCATTTCATTAACTTGATCCACATAAATTTGAACACACACTGTGTATTATCAATCAGCAATATAGAACATGTTCTGAAATCATTATGTCATGGTTGGGGTACCTGTTTTTTTGGCAGTTGGATCAGGAGCAAACAGTTTCACTGTGACCTTGGGTAACATCCACTGCATCCAAAGGCTGACCTTCCCGCTGGTTCCACCAATGCTGCTAGTCTTCTGCTCCAGAGTCACTGTGTCGGCGAACGGACTGTCGTCTCCTGCGGGCACAGAGTCACCCTAGAAAGCCAAGAAAGGATCTGTTCAATCAGGGCTGTCAAGATAGTAACAAGCCATGATTTGAGGCAAAACCTGTCACCACCACATGAGCTTGAAGAATTCAACCTTTTATATAACATTTTAAAAAAACTTTGTTCAATAAATTGGAAACTGAGGGGCAGGGAAATTTCCTTTTCTCGTCAATAAAAAACCCTCACATATTAATAAGATTAGGTAGTCAGTTATGAGATACAATAAAACAAGGAAAGGTATTTTATCAAAGAACATATGCACAAATACAAAATGTGCCTTTAAATTCTGATGATTGTGTGGCAACAATTAGTTTGTCTATCTGCCTATCCAACCATGTGTTCGACGAATGTGAACGTATGTTTGAAAGTGTTGTCGCTGTGCACGTAGCCATAACAAAGCAACCACCAGCTTTCGAGCCTTTTGGTGTGTAGATGACATCAGTGTCTGGTGAGCAGAACTCCACTCAGAGCTAAGCGATGTGTGGGGGTAAAGGACCATTGTGTGGAGCTGTCACTGGTGTTAACCCCAAACTAAGCCACCAGCACCCACATGGCCTGCTTTCACTCAATTGCGCCAGGACACACACGTCTTACAGCCTGGGAGAGAATGGGAAGTGAAGACCGGAGGCGGGGGCGAGATGGGGGGGGTTTGGGGAGGTGGAGAGGAAAGCAGGATGCGGCAGAGGAGGCTGCCTTCTGTGAGCTCTAATCTCATTACTGGGGGTTTGGCAAGGCACTGAGGATGACAGCACTGGGGACATTTTTTATTTCTCTCAACTCTCTTACTGGTAAATCTGTTTTGCAAACATGTATCTGCGTGGCTGACACGGGAAGTGAAAAGCCTGCAAACAAACAATATGGCAATTTGCAGCTCTGGCATTGCGGGATTTAACTTTTTCCACAGCTTTCCGCTTGCAGCATGGTAATGACAGATTGTGTCATTGGTTATCGAGCCTGGCTGTGGTTGGTGAGGAGGTTATCAACCATCTCAATTAGAAACCCCACAGCTGCTCGACTGATTACAGTGTCTTAAAGAGGATCCAGATGAGGAAACTATGTCCCTGTTCCACAGCTGGGGGAGGGTTGAGGGCCCCAGACTAATTTGCAAATTTAATTTAATCGCGCAGTTGAGGGTGGCTGACAGCAGAGCTCAATAACAACGGATGACAATTATATAAATAAATGAAGGATTATGCCGATTCAAAAATAGATTCAACATTACAGTGTATGGGGACCACTACAAACTGATGAGAAGCATGTGCTCCACGGGAAACATTAGCTCTCAGAATAAGAAAAGTGAAACATATGTGTTTTTGTATTTAAGATTTAAAATGTATCAGATCAGAAACAAACAAAGGAATGCAGCAGAAACACAAGCGTAAAATATATATATTCTATTTGTATTATATATTATTATACTAAATCTACTGTATATATAGAGTATAAATACAGCTTCATAACCTACACAATTATGAATGTAAATACTGTACATAGGAACAAAAATACCACAACAAAACAACACTGAATCAATTAATTCGCCCAGAACTAGCATTTGTCCCATTAAGTGTCTAGCAGTGTCATTATGTGTTTCCATGGAAGCAAACAGTCAAGGTGTCAGTGTGTGTGTAATAACAGTAACTGGCACTGAGTAATATGAACCCAGTAGTAATGGCGTTCAGTCAGTCTCAATGAGAGATATTCTAGTGTCAACTGCCATTTGGGGACTAATTATTGTTGAGCTGGAGTCAAAACACAGCACTCTGTGTGTGTATGTGTGTGTGTCTCTGTGTGTGTGTGTGTGTGTGTGTGGTTAGGACTGTTTAGTTTACAGTTCTGGCCAGTCGGTAGGATTAGGCTCTGTAATGTCATGTGTGGAAACAGGAGCCAGCCGCTGGCGCTGTGGGAAGCTCAGACCACTGTGTACTGCAGTGTGGTTACGCTGGAGCATCGGACACCCGACTGCTCCTTCTTCCCAGCCAGAACCACTGCTATCACTTCTAAACTCTCTCTTATAAGGCTGATTTTACCAGGGTCAGAAGAAATGATAGACAGACTGACATCCCTGCTATTTTTTGGTGTCACACAATAGTTTTTCAAACAAATTTCTTTGACTTTTTAACAGATGAATCTTGTTAATATGTTAATATGAGAAAAAACAAAAACAAAAGGTGTAACTGATTTTAACTGTCGTACACTTGAGTTGAGTTTGTTTTTTTGTTTTCATGTATACCTGGGATTTTAGACCACCTGAAAAATGTAAAAAGAATAAAGAACTATCAAACTAAAGTTAAGATCACTGATAACTTCCAAAAAGCCTAAAAGTTCCTGTTTTCATCAGTGTAGGAAATTTCCCCCTCCTCCTCTTATCAAGGTGAGGCCTTGAAGAACAGATGTGGTGGTGTGGTGCTGGTAGAGGTGGGCTCTGCCACGTTCTTGAGCTGCCAGATTGGGGCCCCAAACACACACACATTCTAGGAGGGAGCTATTTTCCCACACCTCTACAAGCCAAGTTGTAAAGTATACAGTTTAATTCCTGAGCCTCTGCGCTATAAACGGGCTGAGGATCCGGGTTTATTTTCTTTGCAGAGTTTGTCTTTGCTCATCAGAGAGACCCAAACATTGGAAGACAACAGCAGGCTGGGAAGTGTCAAAGAAAGATGGAGGACAAGGCACAGAGAGAATGTGGTTTAGGGACAGGTGGAAGGATGAAGAAAGGTTGGGAGGGTACAAAGGATGGGTTTAGCAAAAAAGATTAAAAAGGAAATGATAGAGCAAGAGTGGTGGGATAGAGCTGGGGATCAAGATGTAGTAAGAGAATGAAAGAAGAGAGAGATGGAATAAAGCACAGATGGAGAGACAGAATAGGAAGACAATTACAGAGATGGAAAAAGCAAAAAACAGAACTTGGCATGTGATCCACCACATTCTGACATTAATTCCTAATAACTGATATCACTGAAATGTCATGCTAGCAGTCAATATCACAGGAGGTTATTATTGCTAAAACTTAATGAGGGATCTTAATTTCTAATGGTGGTCACGCTTTAATCAGGTTAGGAAATAATGTTTTTTAGGCTATGGTCAGGTTCAAAATTTGGTGCCAAAGGTCAGGTCAATTAGAGTTATAAGAGAATGTTGTCAGGTCAAGATCAACATAAGAACATGTGAAATGCAAAGGAAACAATTCATAAATACTAGAAAAACCCCAAAATGTCATAGAATATTGTGTCAGCTCTAGAGCTGAGGGCAGAGGAATGGTTGGGAAGGCGCCGTAGGCCAGGGGCCTTTGGGGTTGCGGTATGGATGTAGTTGAATAACTAGAAGAGTGAGGAGAAGGGTGGGGAGCGGGCTTGTTGGGAGAGAGACTGCTGCCACTACTGCTGAGACTTATCAAAACAGCTCCTACATTCTTGCTCAATCACCCAGCCTCCCAGAGGACTAAACACTTCTACCAGTGTTTGTACTTAGGTAAACAGTGACAAGTGGGCTGTCAGGGGCCTCTGTGGCCTTGTTATAGACGCACTATACCATAAGGCCTCCTCTGCCATACTGAACTGCTGCCACTTATGCGGGTCGACAAATGACGCAAGAACACACACATGTTGATTTTAGAACGGAAACAAATGCGGACGCAGATGCACATCGACATATGAAACACTTTTTTCGTGTATATGTACTCACAAAGACACACTTTATTGCCTCTCAGGGCGGTATGATGGTTGTGCTGTGATCCCAGGGGCCCCGCTTTGCTGACAGGGCCCTGGTGGTCAAACAGCATTAAATCCTGGGCTGGTTTCCACAGAAACACTCAACAACACAATCATTTTTATTCATCCTACTTCACGCAAACATACACATACATATTAAACAAGGCCCTGGTGTCTGAGGCCCCAAGGCCATGGGCCCCCAGCTTGTCACTGTTAGCTGCTACTGTACTAGACAAGAGAAAAAACTCCTGCCACAATATCTAAACCTCGCATAAGTATCGCCTAGGGTCAAAAGGAAAAACAACCCTCATAAGTTGTTGTTGCCCCCTAAAAACTTTGACTGTAATTTTTCCGTTGGCTTCACACATGCCTGCACGCATCGCTACACTTCATACTTCATTCCCTGGGTTTGATATTTTATCTGAGCAAAAAATGTAAATACAGGTTATTGTTTTCTCCAAATTAAGAGGCAGGTTTATACTCAATCAAGCCTCAGCTTACACGAATCAAACAGAGCTCACAAGCCTATCTGGAGTATCTGTTCTGGGTAAGAAAAAATAATGAAAGAAACACAAGCACTGATGAGATTTTTCCAGCTTTGAAAATCCTTCCCAAACAAAACAGTTTTAGTTTTTTTTTCAGACAGACAAATTGCATGTGTTAACACTGACTCAACTATTCATAACAATAAAAAATACAATATTTGCACTTAAAATCATAAATCAGCAGCAGAATTAAATATACAACAATGGCTTAAATAGCATGTGTTATTGCATGACTCATAGCACCTTAGTTTTGAAAAAAACCCTCATAGTTGGGTGTTGTCATTAGGCTTCTTATTAATTAAGAAGCACAACACTTGACGAAAAGAAGTTCAAAAGCGGATGACATCGAGCTGTGTAATATGGCAGAAAGTACACGAATGAATGAATGAATTAAATAGTAAAGCATTTAAGTCAGTGTCAAATAAATAAAGTGCCATTGCATTATGTATTGGAGGCAGTGACACATTTTCTTCTGATTATGAGAAGAGGCTTGAGTTTCTGCAGATTTCAACAGGTTAAATTGAAGACTTTTTAAGACCATTCTGAATGCAATTCAAGACCTTTTTCACAACCACATTATAAAAAGTACAAAGAATATGAAGACAAATTGAAATTGGTTGCCTTTCTGGTTTCATTTTCTCCCAGAAAGACAATTAAAAGTGAGACTGAAAAATGCAACTTCATAGAACTAATGTAAACCTAATTAATCCAGTCCATTTTTATCAAATCATATTTAAGACCTTTTAAAACTTTTTAAGACACCATAGACCCCCTGAAAGACCTCTCATAAAAACACTGAATTGACAAAATGAAATGTGTAGCTGGGGGAGAAAAACAAACCTCAGTGGGTGAGCCAAAATCTGCAGAGGGGCTGCAGGTGCTGGTGTCTGGCAGGGCGGTGCCAGCACTGCTGCGCACTGGGGAGGAAGGAGCAGCGCCGGCAGGAGGTTCTGGGATGCTGGAGGTCTGACGCAAGATGCCATGCCTCTGGAGACGAGCCCACGTGGAGCTCCAACTGAGGAGAAGCTCGTACAATAGCTGAACCTGGAAAGAGGAACAAGAAGCTTAAGCTGCAATGCTAGATACAGTATTTTGAAGCAATTGTGTACAATCCAATGATTTGGATCGAATGTAATCTGATGTAGTCTAATGTAAGGAAAAAGTATAATGCAGGATTTTCACTTCAATCAATCGATTTTTTTCTTATTGGAGAATGTGCTCATAATAGAAAGCTCTTTCTTGCTATACACACAGCTTTGTGCGCAAAAAGTGACCATGGCAAGACAGCTGAATACACTTTCAATTGATGTAGTCTGCTGTGCCAATTGAGTGCCTTAAAAGATAAACCTAAAACACCACAAGTAGTCTTAATATTTGAAACCAGATTCAAATGTATTTCTGCCAAAGTCTGACTCAAACAGCTGCACTGGGGAGTTCTCATGTAGTTCTGACTTCTGAGGCCATTACCATGATTTGGCTTGGCAGCTTTGTAGTTATGTGACACTAAACCTAGTTAAAGTTGAGAGAGAAGGCGGAAATATTAGCCAGAAATGGACCACTATCCATTCCCATTTCTTTCACTCTCCAACTTAGCACTCTTTTAGGCTTCGTACTCGTCATTCAGAGAGGCCTCATTTCACAAAAGTGATGTCAAACCTATGTGTTCATGTTCCTATCCGACGGATCATTATTTGAAAGGCACAGCATGCTCATACACGTGCTTCACTGTACAAATTTGTTATCCATAACAACAAAACTCCCAAAGAAACACCCACAGAGGAAAGTTAAGTTGTGTCATCAATTTCCCCTGAAAAACTCACCACGGTTAGGAAAAACTGAAGGCTCGGCGTCAAGTGTTCTCAACTATTTATCATGTGTTCACATGAAAAGAGGCCTTAGCTTCAAACAACAACAAAGCCAAAAACAAGAGTGGAAAACATGAGGGGAAGGCAGGGGAATGTGATGTGATGCTTTCAGTTATTCATGCACTCACTCAGTGTTCTTTAGAGAAAAGAGAGAGGGAAAGAAAGAGAGAAAAGTGACGCTCTTTCACAGTGAGCTAATTTCTGGATTTCAAATGCTTCGCTTCTGCAGCCAACTAACCCCCCACCACTGAGAATCCCTCAAAAGTAAAGGTGCACAGACACAAAATAGCTTTCTCTACTCCAAACACATTTTTACTCGCTATTGCCCGCTCAAACACATGCATGGCTGTTAGCACACACATTACAGGGAGGCCTTCCATAAATAAGCATAAATCAAATGAAAAGCCGCACAATACATTACAGCTGGGCCATTTCAAACATGTCCAGGAAGAGCTGCTAACGCCGATCCAGCAGCCGTCCAGGGACAGGGCCAACAGCTGTCTGCCATACCCAACCGGACTGCACTGCCGTCAGGAGAGGAAAGGCTCCACGCTCTCTTTTCTGAGAGTCTGGGGCCTGGAAGTCCAACCAAGCACAACAAGGCCTACTGCACTCAGCAGCAGATGTGGAGGAAGAGAGAGAATACCAAGTAGAGGAGAAAAGGGTGGAACAAAAAGGGTTGTTACATGACCTCTGTTTTAGCAGAGTCTGGGGTTTAGACCCTATCCCCTCTTTCAGGATGAGATTTTTACTACATTTCTCATTTATCTCGTTCCTTTCATCCACCCTCTCATCATTTGTCTTCATATTTTATTTTGTCCTTCTTGCCATCCTCACCACACTCTATCCTTCTTTTCCTTCATCTCTTATCTTCCCTCTGCCATTTGTTCCATCCTTTGTCTACTTCCTGCTCAAAATATCCCTGATTAGTGGAATGTAGGGTCAGTTGGTTCAGCTCAGCTACTGTTGTCAAGCCAGTGGACAGGCTTGGCCACACACGCACGCACACCCACCCACATGCACGTACACACTCACACACACACGTACACACACGTACACACACGTACACACACGTACACACACATACACCTTCATACACAAATGAACACGCTTGCATGCTTACATGAGCTCACAATGCATATACCACACTCTGTGAGTTGAGTTGAAGTGAGCAGAACATTTGGAGGGCTTGGTTCTCCAAAGACCTGTCATCTGCAGATCAGGAGGTCTGCTCGGCTGCAGTAGTACAAACTGGAGACTGAACAGAGGCTTCCACAGTCATTCATAAAAACACAGATGAAAGGCGGGACAGCGTGCAGA
This sequence comes from Morone saxatilis, assembly GCF_004916995.1. Classification (NCBI taxonomy): domain Eukaryota; kingdom Metazoa; phylum Chordata; class Actinopteri; family Moronidae; genus Morone; species Morone saxatilis. Next base: position 4,057,365 of record NW_023339807.1, read on the forward strand.
TGGTGAGTACTTGTGTGCCTTTATCTAAGCATAGTTTATATAGAAACTTCACAAATTTGACATATCGTTGAGTTTGTGCGGTGGCTGATATATGTGTGCGTGTGTGCATGTGTGTGCGTGTTCACTTAAATGCTGTACAATTAGATGTCAAAGGTCAAAGCAAACTGTGATGGTGTGTGTATGTCTGCTGATTTCAAGGTGGTCCTGATAAGGTAAAAGAGAAGCTACTGACCCCATCCTTCTGACACCCACATGAATCATTCACACAGACACAAACACATGACACACACTTTGCATAGCAAGAGCATGCAGGTAAGTTTGATGCGATCGCCATCCCATTAAAAGTCGGTTTACAGCTTAAGTACAATATATAATTTTGATATGTATAAAATGAATAGGGGAATGATGCTTTTATAACTCTCTGTAACTAGAACTTTGGTGACTTCACTGGCACAAGGGAGTGTGTACGTGTGTGTTTGTCCTTCTCTGTGCCAGCATGTGACAATTCACCTTGGGTGTTCTGTGTTAAAATTAAATGAGCATGTGATGGAAAATGCAACTGTGTCTTTGCGTGGCCAGGCCCCTTTCCCCCTTCAGTCTCTTTAACTACTGCTTATCCCTTATTTTACTATTAATGTTTTTGTCACACATTCAAAGACACTTACTTCACTTCCTATCTTAGCTGCAGTTGCACCCTAACATTTACTGATCCAAAATCCATTCAGAAACTTGCCTATTCATGTGTACACACTTTCATAGAGAGAATTAATTAAATGACCAAGCTTTGCTTATGCTTTTAAACATTAAAACACAACATATATTGACACCTGTGGGAAAAAAAGTAAAAAGTTAAAAAAGATGGCTCGACCGTTTCACCCCAGTCTCTAAAAATACCTTTGTTTGTATCATGAAGTAATTCATCAGATATTATGGAAAATCTGATTGAATGTCACAAAAATGCAGTTTAAATGCCAGGAGAAGTTAAGAGGCCAAACTCATTGGCTTTATTTGTTGACTTTAAATGTATTAATGTCTCACAATTAGTGTAATAATGATTGATTTTTAAGCGCTTGATGTAAGTCCACCACCCAAACTCCTCCTGCTCACTACACCCATCACTGTGTTCTGACTGATGACTGTGCTGGTGGTATTTATTGTGCAGCAACTGTGCAGCATTTTGACATCCCCATATACATTCCCACAAATGGCAATGCTAATTAGAAAGAGGTAGTAGTGTGAGGTCTCTTTTGTTCTGGAGAGGGTGGGGTTGTTCTGGCAGTGGTTCTCAAAGCGCTGCTGCACGACTTGAACTGGTACAGTATTAGCTTATAACCCCCCTGGAGTCAGAAATTTACACAGAGGAAGGAAAGAAAGAGAGAGGAGGTGAACAGATGGGAAGAGAGAGAAGAGGGACTGTGATGAAAGAGAAGAAAAGAAGGGAAGAGAAAAGAAGTTTTCATTGGACCCAAAAACTAATAATGACTCATCATATAATCGCAATAAGCCTTCCCAGCTTTGCCAGACACAGGCACTCCGTTTGAAAGGGAGAACAGAGATGAAGAAGAAGAAGAAGAAGAAAGAGAAGAAATTTTCCCTCAATAAACGACCAGCTCTCCTCATCTCTGGGAAAGTTTTCACCACTAACAGATTAAGGCCTTTCATTTGTTTCTGGTACCAATTCCCCTCAGTATCACCATGGCTCATCACTGTGGTCAGAGACATTTAACAGTGTGACCACTCAAAAGGTCGCCCCAATTAAGTGTTTACAGAGGGACCTAATTCAATACAGCTAACTCAATTGCAAAAAAACAAAACATATGTAATGGTACATGTAGATGTGATTACAGCGCTGTAACAGCGTGATGAACAACAACGCAGAGATCTAACCGGGAGACAAACAGACAAACCGTTTCCAATCTGTCCATATTCATCATGCTCACACCAAAACATAATAACACACTGTAAAACAATGATGGTGAGTCTTGCAGTTCTCCTTCAGTCAGACCTCAGAATGTTTGACCAAAACAAACAAGGCAACACTCTCTTGTTTACACTTTCATTTTCATGAAAATTATACTAGGTAAGAAGATGAGGCAGTTTGTTTATTGAAGTCAATCTATATCAGAAAATCATGCAGGGGCAGGATCACCCTGCCAGGGTTCGTGTGTTCATGTTTCAGGAAAGTTTACAACGGGATGATTTGTATAAATATACATGTAAATCTGATGACTACTTTGTGAGATTCGTGGACTGTCTGACTGACCTGAGGGTTGGAGCACTTGACGTGGATGGGCTGCAGATCAACATGGAGGCAGACTACAAAGGAGTGTCTTCCTTCAGAACAGCTCTGCAGCTTATGGGATGTGACCGCCAGTGTGGAGGTACAGCCCATAGGCTCCAACAGGCTCAGGCTTCGCTGCTGTCCCAGCAATGTGTACACGCTGAACTGACTCAGGCTTATTGTCCACGGGAAGGCATCACCTGGTGACAGACACAGAAAAAGAAGGATGCATAAAAAATGCAGGAATGGGATACATACCGTGGGAAAAAGAGAATGAAAATTGCAACAGAGAGATATTGGCAGAGATTAAGAGGAGCAGGGAGAATGAGAGAGAAGGGAGAACAATGAGCACAAGCCAAATGATTGTGAAATTGAGAGAAAGACAAAGAGAGATGCAAGAAAATGCAATAGAGATTTGGGAAAAAAATATTTGAAGGATAAGTCAGTAATGCTCATAATCAAAAACAGTATGACAACTAGATTATTCCTCCTGTTTACCTTTTAAATCAAAGCCAATCACTGTACACGGGATGAGAAAGCTTTATGGAAAACATTAACGATGCACTAAGGAGTATCTTCTGAAAAGCAACACCCAAACTACTCTACACCCAATAAGCAAACAAAGGATGCCATCAAAAGACACGGTAAAATGAGACTGTTTTCTAAGTCTGTGGTTCTGAGACAAGATGCCACACTGGAAGAGCTTGAACTTGTTAACTTGCCAACCCTGGTAGAACCATCTGACAGAGAAGGGGAACTTGTTCGCTAGCACAGGGCCATGAAGAGCACATTTCCCATGCACCGTGGGCAGGACGCTTTGATCCAGAGCATTGAGAATGAGAGATGAAGAGCTTTTCAAAGGGTAGGAATGAATTACTAAAAGCATGGGTTGTTAATTTTAACGGCAACATTGACAAGGCTGCTGATGTAACTGTTTTTGCTGTCGTTTTTCTTTCTCCTCCGTTTCTGAAATCTGTATGCCCAATGCTGATGTCATTGAAGAGTTGAAAAAGGAGGGTGCCCCCCCCCTTTTTTTTCTTCTTCTAAAGAGAAAACACTGCTCACCCGTCTGAGTGTTGCTTGTGTCAACTCTACCAGGTGTGCGCACCACATGTGCAAGATCTATCTCTCAAAGTCGCTCTACTTAAGTTTGTTTGTCTTTTGTCATGGTAAATGAGTGGTAGTGGGTCAAAGGTTTGCTCAGTGTTGAAAAGACCATAATGATGATGAATTCACATTATGTAGCCTATTACTATTATGAAAGCATTCATTTCAATTATTAATAAAAGCAAATTTATTTGTAATAAAAGTTGAGTAGATTTTTCCCACCCACTGAAATTTATTTGCCAAGACTCCCATTTTTAACCTATGAACCTATCATCATCATTGTTTTCCAAAGTGTGAAATGTTGTTTTCTCATTTAAACTTTCAAATCAATCTTTTTGACACCAGGTCATTTGGTGTTCTCACTGCATATCTGGGTGTGTGTTCCTCTCCCAGTACTTTAATCATTCTAATTAAAGTTGAGATTTCATTAGACACAGTATGAAACCTACCTTCCTCCAAGATGGGCTTGGAGACCACAAAGGGGAGCTCCTGCAGCGGTTCCATGTACTTGTGCCCAGCACTGAGGACACTGATCTGTGGCAGGCAGACTACCAGAGTCCCGGGCATTGAGGCCTGGTTGTGGTACCAGCTACGGACGGTGCCGGGAATGTCACCACAGATGATGGTGCTTGGAGAGGGGAGGCTGTCATTAGGCAGGAACACACAGCATGACTGCAGCTCCAGCTGGAGAGGGGAGGGAAAAATAAAAGGACAATTGAAACCACAATAATCAATTCACATGATCACTGACCACCCATCCGCCTTGGCCTCCTTATATGATTTTAACTGAGTCAAGTGCTCAAGGGGAACTGCTTCGTGCCAACATTAGAAGACTTTGATTGCATAAGACAAAGTGTGTGCACAACATTGGGTGTTGCTGGAAAAGACCGAACATGCCTTATAAGCCTTTCCTTGATTTAAAAATGGAAACAGTCAATCCCACATTTAGTCATATATGCTGTTCTGCCTGACGCCTATCTCATGTTATGCATGTATGTTTCAGTCCTGCTTTAGGATTTGCCTCCAAAAAAACTTTTAAAGTAGAATGTGAGACTCTAAATGCCCATTTAAAACCAATGTGAAATTCCATATCTAGGAAACAGAACACCTTTTACAATGTCAGGGACTTTTCACAGTTAAATCTTGAACTCAAATCCTTTTTGAAGTCTTTTTAAAAGGGTTTGAGACCCATTCCAGCTGAATTGTGTCACACATATTTCTGTTCACCAAAAAAGTGAAATTTACAAGCCATTAGGTCAGTACCCAGTAGCCAGTAAGTGTACGAGCAGTGTCTTTTTCCATTACACCAGGCTGCACTGATTTAAAAGACCAGTTAACAGAAAGGAGAGGAGTGCAGGGTCCAGGGGGCAGCTAGCAGGTGCTGCCAAGATAATGTGCATGTGTGTGATTGTGTGTCAGTCAGAGAGCTGCTCGGTTTAATGACTGAGCGCTGTTATACTGCAATATATTCAGTGTACAACACACATCCTCCTCTGAAATTTGCATACACACTTGTAAAGCCCTCTGCTAACATCACACACACAAATGTTGGAACGCCTCCAACGGGCCTGTATTTGAAGGCCAGTTCTCCCAGCTTTGATGAGAGCCGAGAGAGAGCGAGACTGGCAGAAACCAAGAAACAAGGTTGAAATACAGACAAAGGGAGAAGGAGAGCAAGAGAGAAAGAGGGAGAGATATGGTTACACATTCATCTCACGCTGCTTCCTCTTTTGATTACTCTTCAAAGGGGGGTTTGAAATCGGAACACTTTTGCACACTGACACATAAGTCTTTGGCCATTTTTAAGAGCCGACACGCAGGAAGAAAATCCATTGACACTGCCTGGTCTGCTGCAGATCTTAGCAGGGTTAAGCTGTAAAGCAGGCAGACACACGGAAACCGCTGGGTTTAACACTGTGACTCTGGTCTGCACCTTGAGCTCACTGCCTGAAGCTAATGCTCTCCTGCTGGACATCTTGGTTTAGTCATATACACATTATTTCACATTATTACTTGGGCTATTCCTCAACCATCAAATGTTTTTTTTGAACAATGGCACTCATGACAACCCAAGAACTATTGTACTCAATGACTATATTATAAGTAACATCAAAGAGTATTTTATACAATTGATTTGTAGTACAAACAATAAAAATGCTTGTACAACAAGTTTGGAGAACCTTAATACTGCCTGTCTCAAAACCTTGACATTAAACAAGCACATTTAGAAAGCTTGAACCAGCAAATTTTTGCTCAATAAATTACTAAAATAATAAAGGCGTTATTCATCCATTAAATTGTCATTGATTCATTTTCCATCAATTCACAGCTTGATTAATTGAGTAATCATTTCAGGACTAATTTAATGCAGAACCAAGATCAAATGTTGTTGAAAGGTATGTATATCTCTGTATATACAGTATGTTTAAGCTTAACCCTATTAATGTCAGAGATAGAGGTACATACTACGTTCAACCATAACAAATAGAAAGTAATCTTATACTTAAACATTTGCTGTTTCAAACGGATCATTTCAGAGCAGAGCTATCCTACCATACAGACCAATTGTATATCAACTACAGTTACCTAAATTATTTTAGTTCCCATACTGTGTCTGATGGTTGACTAAATCTGTCACCATATATCAAACTTTCGGAGACAAACTTTTATACATAATCATTGGAAAATATCAAATACTAAAATAAATGCTCACTGATGAAAGTTCACTCTGGTGAACTACTAAAAAACTAAACTTGAAAAGACACAGATGTCAGGCGCTTTATTTCACCAGACATTTCATTTTATATGAAGCGTTTTATTAGCAATTGTGGGATATTTTTAGCTAAATGTAATATATGAAGTAGATTTTTGTTAATAATTATTTAGAAAGGGAAAGTTAATGGCGAGAAATACTTTAGGTCAGCCAGTTTTTTTAGGGGGGGAAAAGCTTAGCAAAGGTCTAAACTAAGAGTAGTTTGTGCCACAAGAGGAGGTATCCAGAAATAGTTCTTGTACTATAACAGGGCAGATAAAAATGGGCACCTACTGTATAAGTGACCACCCTAATTGCTAGTGTGTACAATAAAACATAATACCCTTAATGGTGTTTGCTTATGACTTTATAATGCTTTGCTGTTGTTCCCCATGGCAACAAAAAACCAAAGATGATGTCAAGTGTATGGTAGCTACAGACTTGCCACATCACACAGTGAAATACTAACAATAATCAGATAACATCTCACAGATGACAACAGAGGAAAAAGTTGAACAACTGAATGGCATTCACTGGGCATAGCGACCGCTGTTTCTACATGTTTACACTATAGCAAAAAAAAAGACTCAAAATGCTTCAAAGGGCCTAAGTATGTAATGGAAAAGAAAATGGCCTGTCAGTCCTAAAACTGGGTGATACAAAACTAATTCTCAGTCGGCTTTTTTCTCCTCTTTCCCTCCTTTTGGTGACAGCTAATAAAAGCCACAAAAAACACCGAAACAAACATGTTGTAATTCACAATGGCAACGGTGCATGAGACTATCTGAGTGCGAGGGCGGTGAATAAAGCAACATTTGCTTTTCTTTTGAGTGAGGGAGTTAAGGTCAGCAGGGTAGATAAGAACGATAGTGAACTTGGTACTTCACACACTGGGGACCAGAGGCTGCAGCCGCAGATGAATATCTGACTTCAGATCACACAGTCGCTAGAAGAAGGATGACGGCACGGAAAGACAAGGGAAATAATGCTATACCAAACATACGAATATCTGTAATGCTAGTCAAATACCTTGCCAGGGTCTGGATTAAATCGTGCTAAAGTCTGTGGGGCCAGAGAGTCCATGAACAAACTCCTTATTGTAATCCATACCTACTCCAGGAGGCAATACGGTTACTGGCTGAAGTTGTATCCAAGACAAATATGGTAAACAAGAAAGATCAAAATATAATGAGACGTAGAAAGCAGTCAGAGAGAGCATGCCTCTGCCAAGGCTGCACAATAGTCTACATTTGTTATTTTAATAATAGAAAATGTTTAGGAATGTTTAATCTGCATCTGGATCTGAGGCAAAATACACACTGCGATAGACAATCCTGGGATAAATGTGCCAGATTTTTTTGAAGGAGGTACAATAGTTCATGAGAAAATAGCGAAAATGTCGGAAAATGCCCTATCTCGCAATGTTGAGAAAACCTTTCTAAAGGTTTAGATACCCGCCTTCCATGAGCCATGGCATGACTTTTCGTGCATGGGTGATATATCCTGCAAAGAGAGAACCAGAAGAGGTAATGAGAGAGACTATACACCTCAGACTGGTGTATTGAATTCATTTCCTTTGGTACATGCAAAAAGCATGTAATACAATGTTTTTCATCAGCGGTCCTCCGTGGCCGCTGCTAGAGACTCAGGAATGTTCAATATGACTTCCACTCGTATGAATTCATGTTCACTGACATGATGCCTTTGCCATGGAAACCCTCTGCTTTCTCAGTCACAGCAAACCACTAGTCGTTTAAAGACAGCCGAACAATTCATCCTGGGATGTACTCAAAATACCAGTTAAACATACTGACAGAACATTGTAAATGCCCGTCCTTGGTACTGCGGTACGGTTCACAGTTCTAGGAACGTGAACTCAGAACCCTTCGAGAACCCACTGGCTATCCTCCACCCTGTTCCCTGGGCTACCACTAACAGCAGGTCACCCTGGTTAACCCTGCAGACTTCTCCAACGCTGCCCCTATTGTGGTCTCGTGTTTGAGCTGTGACTCACACACACACAAACACAAAAAGACAGACATGCAGTATCCAAACAAAGACAGGGGTAACAAAGGGCAAGAGCGGGAGCACTGGCACTGCCGAACAGCGCTGACAGATCCAGAGAGAGAAACAGTCTGAGGTCAGAATGTCCCATATGCATCACTGCTTTGACTGCGGCCAAAACCATTGACAGCTCTTCTCCCTGACCGACTCTGTATCCATCTATCCCTCCATCACGCTCTGTCCTTGTGTCCCTCTCACTGCTGAGGCTTGGCTATTGGCGTCCAGGTCTCACACCATGACCATGCATTGATTCAGGGTGGAAAGTCTGTGTAGGGATGTTTTGACCGGAGCAAGGGGACGACAGAAAACCCTAGAGGAGGGGTGAGAGGAGAGGAAATAAGAGCTGGTGGGAGCAGAGGGGAATCCAGTGTTTGCGCTCAGCATTATGGAATAGTTGCATACACTACAAATGTTCTCTGTACTAACAGGTCAAAGCACAAAGTGAGAGTGTGTGTGTTTCATGTCACAACTTCAGGTGTAAAAGTTCAGTTGAGGTTGTGCAGGGTCATGTTTGGTATTCCACACAATTGTGTTTAACAGCTCTGTAACAGGCCAATAAACACAGCACTGGAAGCAGTCAGCCTGTGTGACAATGTCCCCCTACTGCGAGCTGATGGGCATGCCAAGTTTGTGTATGTATGTGAGTGTATATGTGTGGTGTGTGCTGTGTGTGGGGTGTGTGTGTGTAGGTGTGTGTTGTGCTGTGTGTGAGAGAGAGAAAGCATGCACAATGTCCTGTGACAGGACAGGAAACTAACAGGTATGCCAGGTTGACCTAAAACTCACATTGTTCCGTCACATGCTTGGGAGGCAAAGGGCCACATTTGCAGCGTGTTACTGGACTTTGGCAAGGCTCAGCAAACTAAATTAAATTTTTATCCATAATTGGAGAGTGAAAAAGTATTTTCTGTTAGTGTAGACCCGTGGAAAGGCAGCTTTTCCAAGCGCGGCGAAAGGAAAACTCTGAAATGAATTTAAAAATAGAAATGGGCACAAATAATATCTGAAAGCCAGAAGTGTAATTGCAGTGTGGAATATCTGTTACACAACTTTACCCTCTGTGGGGTTCAGGGTAATGTGGAATAAAACTGCAGCAAAAATGACAGATAGATGGCCTCTGGAAATGACTCAGGTACAACAAACAGTAAATACAGCACAGGATTGTGGTATCTGGAGCTGTGCCACATTAGGAGAAGGACTCAGGATTATATTAAAGATTTAGAATCAAGTTCAAGCCTACTGTTAGACGTTTAAGAATGGCATGCGTCCATAAAGTATATTTGTCATTATGGAAGGTTCATTGGGGAAAAGAGGAGTCAAAGAGTCATGATTCTTCAATCCTCTTGTCTAATGACATCATCTCCTGTCAAAGTGAAACTAAATCGTTAAACATAACAAATGGAGTTAACCGTCAGCGGTATGGGACTGCACTTCTATTACCCACTGCCTGTAATGACAGATTAATCGAGGAAAAAACACTGTGGGACAATGTGAGTGTGTGTCTGTGTGTGTGTATTCAGGGGTAGGGTGTATCACCCGCAGGACACTCTATTAATATACTTCAAAAACAACAGGAACACTTTTCAATTTTGACCAGGAAATCTCTGTTAAAAGAAAAAAGATTGAAGCCAATTAAGTCCTTATGAGGCTGCACGTGCCGGGTTTAACTGAGAAAACATGCTCAGATGACATACTTACACGTTTACAAAAGCACATACACACTCATATATTGTATGTGTGCTTGCATGTTCACACACAGCACATGCAAACCTGAACACACACACAAAAAATTACAGATCTTATCACCCCGTGAAACTGCAGTCATCAGTCATTTAAATACAGAATGAAAAAGTCAGACAAAAAAAATGTAAAAACCCTATGGCCTCAAGTCAAAACACCTGAATTAACATCCCCCGTCTTCTTTTTCTTCAAACAAGTGCTGCTCTGAGAGAGCCCCCCCCCCATCTCTTTTTAATATCCTTGTTGAGACTTGGTGCTGTGCTTACCACTTCCTCTCAAGGATGGCACCTGCAACAGCAATGAACTCAGTTACAAAGCACTGCTGAAGCTATATCGTTATATCTCCCTGTACGACTGCTGGGTGTTAAGTTAGTTCAGTACAACAAGCTGGCTGCTGCATCCGATCTCCTCCTCCTTCTCTGTTTGCCCTGAGGGTGAAATCACCACAAAAGACCTCCAAAAGCTGGACTGATGGGAGATCAGTATGATTTATATGGAGTAGCGAGGATACTGCTGTTTGGCACAGAATCAGAGACAGAGCAAAGATTGTGTGCATGTGTGTTTGTACTTATAAAGATGCATTTTGCTTATTGCTGCCTTTCATCAGTACCTCCCTGGTATGTAAAGAAAATGTCTGTTATCTTGCTGGCTCATTCAGAGATGAGAGTAAGAGATCTGACAGTACACAGTCATCAGGGGACTGAGTCGAGCTGGAACTGATATAGGAATCTGTATATCATGTAGCATAATAGACTCGTGGTCTCTAGCTGTATAACTCTCAGTATACACACTGACAAACACAGGATTCAGTAAAAAGACCCACAGCCTCAAAAAGTGAGTGCCAGCGGTTTTTGAGTGACAGCCTGGTTATTTAGTAGGTGACCATTGCTTATCCTGAGACTTAGGCCTTGATCCCTTCCTCTTAGGCTTCTAAATGAACAAGGATCTTCTTACACTTTGATCTACAATCACTCAGCCTCTAATTCAATCTGGATTCTGGATCAGGAAGCCAGCACATGCTGTCAGGAGTAAATAAATACTACTAGAAAAGAGACAGAGGAACAAAAAAAAGCTTGAAATGTTAAAAAAACGGAAACATATCCATTTGGAAAGTACTTTGATTAAATGGTAAGATGCCTAAAGACACTTTTTTTCTTTGTCTATTTCTTCCTTCTCATCCCTGCCTGGCATCACATCACAGAGTTCTAAATATGGGATTGTTCCATTTTTTCATTCTTTTTTTGTGGCGAGTTCTGCTCAGTTTTATTCCTGATCACTTCTCTGCACCATCAGATAGCGTTCAGAATCTAGACACATGTGTGGACCCTGTTTCAAATCTTTTAGTCTTAATACCCCCGAAAAGCGTCCCTTACTTCCTCCTCTTCCGAGCAGCATTGGGAGTGCATGATCTGTCTTGTGTAGCATTTCTCCCTTGAGTCTTTGTGAAGATGGTTTATCTGGTTCCAGCAGAGCAGGTTCTAATAGAGAGGAAGCTGAGGGCCAAACACACTTAGGCTTTAAAAGGCTGGGGCCATGTGGAAATGGCCTATATAACCACAGGAGGCTCTTAGGATCCGCCGTGCCTCGCCAGTAAATGACAGAACAGTGAGTTAGATGGAGGACAGCCTGTCTACTCTGAAGAGCAACTTCAGCGGAGAGTACATTATTCTCAGATAGTCATTCTTAGAGGTACAGTTAAATGTTTCAGACCTGAACTCATAGACTGCAGGAAAGGTAGAGAGAGGAATTATAGCTATCATAACTAAACAACACAAAACTGTACTCTCAGAGGTTAAAATTGATCCTCCATTGTATAAATAGGATGGAGTGTGTCATACCAAATCTGACTGAGTTTGAGCTTGTGCTGTATGAACCCTCTTTCTCCTGTGTAAAGTGCTGTTTATTAAAAAAAACTACAGGATGTATAAGAGTTACCTCTTTTCCTTAACCTGTCCCAAAACTGAGCCCATAAACTTAAAAACCTGCACATTTTGCCTAGTGCCTCCTCATCTTGGAAAATCTTTTTTGCTACATGATTCTGACAGCACTAAAAACAACCTCTGTCACAGTCATCTAACTTGGACCCAGGCAGTGGAATACGTGTCAGACATTTGTCCTGTGGCGCTGTGGTCAGATCCGCTGTTAGGCTCATTGTTTTCATACCACTGCAGGGAAGAGAAACTTGGAGGCTCCGGCTCTGTCCAGACCTCAGCACAGAACAAACCCTGTAGGCCAAGATCACCCCTCTGTGGAGCGACCCCACAACATGTGACGCACACACACACACACTTGAACATAGACTTGCACATTGAAACATGTATATACCGACAGATTTTTCCCTCGTTTTTTTCCACGCACACAATAAGCAAGCCACGACACACAGGAAATCACCCAGAGATAGAGGAGAGGAAATTAGAAACACCCTCCCAGCATCCCGGGTGAAAACATTTGCAGCTCTGGAGCAGAAAAATCTCAGTGGAGAGATCGGCAGCAAACGGAAAACACATCCCTTTGTTTTTAAAAACCTGATACCTCTCCAAATGTAATCTTCCTGTTCCTGAACCAGACGGGACACTGTGTTTCCTAAGTGGCCGGTCAGATGAACAGAAGGTCCACAGAGCAACCCCCCCCCCCAAACCCCCAAACCAATCTCTTTGGACACCCCACCCACTGTTAACCTTCTGCTCCCCCTTCTTCCTGCATTCAGTTCTGTCCAGAAACACATTTGGAATAGTGAGTGTAATAGTAAATAGTGTAAAAATAGTGTAAATAGTGTCTCCCTGCAAATTAACATGATTGATGTGTGTATCTGAAGAAGACACTGTGCAGATGTGTGTTGTAGTGCATGGATGTACACAAATTAAGTTTTTCCTGCGACCTCAAAAAGCAGTCCCCCCCCCAATGTCTATGAGAGAGGCATCTAAGCGTGATGCCTCCCGACAACAGATAGGCTGAGTCTCACCCACATGCCACCACAAGCAATAAGCTCGTGGCCTGGCACAGCAGCACAGCCAGGCAGCCAGCCATCCCTGTGGCCCTGCATTCCTCTCTTCTAACACTGCTTACAGAAGCTGACAAGCGCTGGAGGTCTCCTTGGCCGAGGTGGAAATCTGCAAAAATAAACGCTTTAGGTGACATGAAGGCTTTGTTTGTTTCTGCTAGCCCGTCTGTTTGTGTTAGCGCGGTGGGTTAATTGCGACTTTGATCGCCACGTTTATTGATCCAACAGTGGCCTTAGGAGTGCGGCTGGCCTGCCTCGCCTGCTCCCACCCCCCTGATCCCAAACAATCACACCTCCACCACTCCGGCACGGTGAGCCACTACAGATGGTGGTCTAAAGGGTGGCCACGCCAAACTGAGGACGGCCTAGGAGAGGGCAGTCATGACTGGGAGCACTGTGATGTGATTAGGATGGTGTGGCTTAGTTTAGGTGAGAGACTGGCTGGTAATTGGGAATTGGGTGAATTGGACTGGAGAGGACTGGACTAAAGGTCAGGCAATGGTTCATGCAAGATTCATGGTATTGCTGAGAGCCTCGACAAAAGCCCTCACATACAAAGGACTAATAGTAAGCAGGTTTGACTGTAGTTTGGTCAGATGTATGAAATAAGCTTGGCTTGGTTTATCTACAGTAGTGGTATGGCCAGACAATCTTACTCTGGGCCAGCTGAAGTGAGCGGAGGTGCCTGTGATTATGTTATGCAGCATGTATTACTAGGCCAAGTTGGATCAGATGGTGATGGACTGCAGATGAAAAGAGCTTTTATTGGCTAACTCTGGCAAATTTTCACCAGTATTGATTTATGCAGTGTGATCGAATCAAGTAGGCCAAACTGGGCTGTTCTGAACCTCAGCTGGTCTGATTTGACCCGAGTTTGGCACAGCTTCCTACTCTGTCCCAAGACAAAGGGTGGACGCATGCTCCAACAATTTAACCAGATTCACCTCCAAACAAGCTTTTTAGGAGATCAGGGTAAAAACTACCATCATTTCTCCCTGACAATTCTTAAAACATCCCAATCTTGAAATTGTAGCTGCTGCGAGGTTTTTTTATCCTAATGAAAATCAGTTCCAGGTCTCTAGGCCTCTGAGGTTCAAGAGGTTACAGACACAAGAGAATCCTGGTAAGCACTTTTCCAGTGCAGCCCTGTGAGAGGGTCAAATATGTGTGTGTGTCTATAATGGCTGTGAGGTCATCAGTGTATTGACACAGCAGCAGATGATGGAACGGGATTCTGGCCACACATGCACATGAGTGCTCCCGTCAACATGTGCACACACACACATACACACTGTGTTCTCACTCGGTAAACAGCTAATGACACATCTACTGTTATATTGTGAGGTCTTGATTTAGATCAGGCGATACCAGAGAGGATGAGTGTGTAATCAGGAGAGAATGTACACCCTTTCTTTCACTCTCTCCTTCATATTCCCTCAGTGCCTCTGCTGTATCCCTCTCTGTTCCTCCTTCTATCTTTCCCTTCTTCCCTCCAAATTCGCTCTCCTCTCTCTCTGTGGAGATATTTATGGAGACTCAATGACAGGAGAGACACACTGCGTTCTGCCCTCAACATTAACCCCTCTCTCTGTTTGCACTACAGCCAATCAGTACTTAGCTTTCTATTAGACAACCAGGGACTGCAAGCTATAATAAAAGCTCTTAAACATAAACACTGCAGCATGCCAAGCATATAGGATTCATCTCAGTTTCAGCTGATTAAATAAGTCTTTTTGCCAGCTTGCAACAAGGTATGCTAGCATGCAGATTTGCATTTTTTATTGTAATAAAATATATGGATTCCAGTCAGAGTGTGTGCATGTGTGGTTCAACTGCCAGTGTTAAAGTCAAACAAAAGAGAGGTATTAAAAAGTCAGGGGACCTCTGAGGGAATGCACTAGGGAGTGTGTGGGTAACTTTTGTTTGTGAGGGTAATTACAGTTTAATTGCTTTGCTCTCTTATTACATCCTATTTATACTAATATTCTACTGAATTGTACTAATCAACCGAACACATTTTCAAATCTGGGCTTTTCTTGCTCAGTGGTTAGCTTAGGACCCTATTCATGGCTGGATTAATTTTAATATTATTATAATTAAGTAAATGTATGCACATAAACCAGTATATAACACTTTAAGCAGAAGTCTCTACAAAAAAATGCCTATGTTATGATTTAGATGAGTTCCTTGTGATTTGTATCATGATTGTCAAGTTTGAAAAGTTGACAATTTATTACCACAATCCACAAAAGAAACATGGTGTTTTAAGTGGCACAAAATTAAAGTTGTAATTACAAATCATTTGGAAATTGTAGGATCTGACAGACAGGGAGGATGAGGTGTTGAGTGGAGGGATGATAGGATGGAGGAAGGGGGGCAGAGGATGAAGTAATGTGCCTGCAGAAGGCGCTTCAGCCGGGGGTCAGGTCCTGTTCATGGAAACCATCTGGCCAGCTCAATCTGAGCCACACCAAACATACAGTGCACATGATCCTCCTTTCTATCTCTCTCTCGCTTTCCTTCTGCCATCAAACTTACCTTCTGCCCAGTTTTTCTCTTTCTTCCTCGCTTCCTAACCTCCATCTCCTTTCCATCACTTTACCTTTTCTACCCCACTGCTTTTTCTCCTCTTTTTCTCTCTCAAAAAATATCCTACTCATTAATGCATGGCAGCTGCAGGGAGCAGTGTTACTTCATTTTTCCATGGCAACGGTCTCTCTGTTTCAGCGGATCCCATTTCAGTTTTGGTAGCAACGTGCTCCTTTGCCAGCGCTGAACACATTCATGTGTTAAATAGAAGGAATTATTGCAAAATTCCTGAAATAGAATCACCATCCTGATCACTTGCAATTATTATCAGGGTCCAGAGAGAACATGGGTGTCCTCTGGGAGAATGGGGCGGAGAAGGGGAGATGACAGGATGAAAAGGGGTAAGGGTAAGGGAGGGGGAAAGGTAGGCAGGAAATGAGTGCAGGGGAGAAATGTGGGGGACTGAGAAGGACACGAGAGGCAAAGTGAAGAGTTTAGGAGATGTACTGTATGCAAAGAGTAACACAATGAGTTGTAGCAAGAGAAGGAAGCAAAACTGAGGGTCAGAACGCCAAGGCTGAGGGCAAGTGGCCATTTTAAGATGTGCCAGGCCACTCTGGCTAGGGTGACAATTACAGCACTGCCCTTCAGCCCTAATGTGAAGTGACTACTAAAATAACACCACCTACACATATTATAGCCTTGCATGACCAAGGAACTTAGCTGCTCCTACAGGGAAAAACACACACACACACACTCCCTCATTGTGTGTATGACACAGATGATCTGTGCTGTACGTAATGTCAAGGAGACTCCACCATCTTGGGCCTTAGGGGCTCAGTTTGGATGGTTAAGTCCCTCTGACCTCACCATGCCTGTGGCAATGGTGTGACAAAGACACTGGCTCTTTCGCTCTTCGTAAATGTCTTCTTCTTCCACATTAGCATCCTCTCTTTCTCTCGGTACATCTTTCCTGAGGAGCATCTAAACTAATCGACCACGGTTTAAGAATGTGGGGCCCCAATTTGTCCAAGTAGTGATTCACCACAGCTATATGTGTAAACTGAACCATTTTTCTTTGAAGCAGCCGGCTTGTCTGTTTTCAACATTAGCTGCCCGTCCGTCTTTTTTTATTACTGACTGTTTTTTGAGGAGACTAAAGGAAGTTCTGTGATGGCTTTGAATGGATTACGAATAAAGTTTTGGCCATTTTCACTGCAGGGTGAGAAACGGCTATCATTCCTAGCGAGGTAACAGGAGAAGAGCGTCTTGCAAACTGAGATAGATAGGAATGCACTGGATTTGAAGTCACAGGGGAACCATGGCTCAGAATCATCTCTGGGGTTTGGTTAAAGCACTCAGCTACAGATAGACCGTGACACTCATGGATTCAGATAATAATCTGTGCCCAAACCACGCATGACGGGCCATCACCAGGAATCAATGCTAACTATGTCTGTCATTGAAAAAGACAAGTATGGTGTAAAGAAAGATTTTAGAGCAGAACGCTACAAATAGAAACAGTGCATGTTCTGATTTTTCCAGCTGCTATTCTGGTTTTAGACTTTAAGTGGGATATGTGTGTAAGACATTACATAAGCCATATTCAAGTATAGAGTCACACTGTAATGAAATGCACAGAGCAGTGGGACAGAATTGCTTACACAGATTTTTTTTGAGGTTATGCTGTTTCTTGAGGTAAGATAAGGGATGATGCAGCAAAGTGCATCAGACCTTAAACAACTTAAATACTTAGATTATAAATTGAAAATATAGAACACGTTTTATTCCAAGTGTTCTGGGCTATTTGTGAACTGCTGACATTGGTGGAATAAATGACAACAGAAAATAGCTGAAAATGAAAACCTCATGTACCCTACCTTTTCCATTCTGCATTATCGCTATTTTCTTACCTACTCCTATTTAAATATGCCCACAGTCTAGCATCTGTGCAAGACCACGACCTCCTTTGCCTCCTGCTGTGAATCTGTAGGAAAGAATTGATGTCACAGAGACAAACCATCATAAAACCAGGGAGATTTTTTAAACCAATTTACACGATCACCAGCTATCACGTGTCCCATGTATTCTGTTTAAACAGCCTTAAGTGGTCTCAGCAGCCGTAGAATAATAAATACTTTTGTAACTTTCTCCCACCAATCTCATTCCCTTACTTCGCTCCTTCCCTCTTGCTCCTCTCTCTTCTAAAGACGGAGAAAGCCCTGCATGCCAAATTGGGCACATGTGCAGCAGAAGTGTGAGCCATTAGGTATTCTGTTTACACCACACTAAAATAAATGGAGTGGTTTAAATTTGGGGATATCCAAGGCCTGGGGTACCAGCTGTCGGGTCGTTCGGTTTGGTCCGCTTCCACTCCCATGTCAACAGGACAGACTGTTTCCTAATTACCGCTACAGTACGTGGTGTGGTCCCGGTCGCACAGCCGAAGGGGACAGAGGAAAGTGGAGGCAATGACGGGCTCAGCAAACTATTAGAGGGTTGAGTTAACTTTTGTGGAAGTACTATAAACAGCTCAATGGGCTGACAGGGGACCTGGGCTCTGGAGGGTTATTTCAATTCAAATGCGTCATGCTCTCTTTCATGTTTGACTGACACCGGTTTGTGTGGTCCTAGCAATGAGAATTAATATGAATTAAGAATGGTTGTTGTTGGACTTTTGCATCGTTGGTTATTGTTTACATGCACAAAGAAACCTGCCTATAAGCCATATTCCAATTAAAGACTGATTCAGATTACCTGCACTTTGAATTCCCATACAGAGTATCCCGGCTGCCACAAATAAACCTGTTAAGAGAAAACTTCTGTGCTGAACTGCCTGCATATACAACAGTACACCGCCAGAAAGGTATGAAAATAGAATCCGGTGAAGTTATGATCTGTGAGTTGATAGTCTGCTGACATCACAATGTAACCATAACCTTGTTTGAGTCTGACTGTGTGCTGACAGAGAAAACCAACAGTCAAAGAATACTTCCATGCTCTAGTGATCTGTAGGACATCTGAGACATCCTGATCAGGTCTCTCATAATGAGAAGATGTGTAGTTTTTTAACACAGTTCTGATGTCTACGGCCGCCAACCAAAAACCAGTATATGTGAATAAAAAAAAATACAAAAAAATACAAAATTAAAACTCTCTAGACGAGAAGTCACAAACAAACCTAACAGACTACTGAACACAAAGACATCCATATGCACCAATCAGTAAAGTACCACATGAACACTGGGTGCGTAGACAGATACACACGTGTGCATACACCATGACGTTCTGTTCCTGCATCAAGAGGAGCCCTGTCAAAGAGTTGTCAGCACTTCTTGATGCACTTCAGATGGGGTTGGTTGTGATGTGGGCTCTGCTAACTGGTCCAGTCAAGATGCAGCAAGCAGCCACACAATGGGAGCACTTAACTATCCAGTTAGACACTTAAACAGACGGACAGGGACATCAGGCAAGCCAGCCAGTCAACCAGAAAGTCAGTCCGCTACAAAGGGACATGAGACGCTACGTATGCATTTGTATGTAAAACAGGCTAATGGGCTAACAGCTAACAGAGGTCCCTGGAAGCCATATGGCCACAAGTACAGAGGGAGCTAAGCTGGGCTGGGCTGAGCTAAACCTCAGTACTTTACTGTAACAAAGGAGAGAAAGAGGCGAAAAGGGAGTGGGTTAATGGTCTCTAAAGTAGATTAGAGACTGGTGTTTGGAAATGTAAAGTTGCTCCCGGACATGTGTGACAGCCAATAACTTCTGTATAAGGTCAAGTCAAGGAGCAACAAGCTTGAACCTGAAAGATAAATGTGGTAATTATTGGCATAAATTGGTAGGCCAAGACATTTTTTTTGTTTTTTTTGTTTTTTTTTTGGGGGGGGAGGGGGGTAACCAGCTATAACAGGTGAGCTATTCAGTCACCCCAGACCAAGACATTTGAAGACATTATTATTGTTAAATACAGTATGTGGTTGCCAGATTTCAAAGAATCTAATAGCAATTATCTGAATTTAGTGTGTAGCTCAAGAATACTTCAGCAAGGTGGATTCTTGTTGACATGGGGGCTTGACCCCGAGTCCTGGAGTACAAGGATATGCCACTGAGCCACTCTGCCCCAACAGGACTAGATACAGTGAAATCTTGCACATCACTGATCATCACTGATGAACAACATCAAACGACCACCATCCAAGATCAGCCCTGTAGAGAAAACGGGATACAGAGACAATAACAACAATAATGGTAGGGAGTATCATTTAGTACCTGTAGAGTAAGGCGTTTAACAGCATCCCAGGCATGCGCGATAAGCTCCTTCATTCTCTCCTCTGAGGTTGTCCATGACTCCTCTGCTGTTGTGTCAGGCATCACCTTCATTGGAATGGACAATGGACGTGATTCTGGTAAAAAAAAGGAAAGTGATTAAAACGAAAGACATTGGATAAATTCATTGTTTTAAAACAGCTTTTCTTCAACAATCAGTCGTATTCTGGCATTTTTCAGTACTGTATGCACCCACTATTAATGTGAGTTAGGTTTGTTTAAATCTTTGGTCCTGTGATGAAATATCCACAGTACAGTAGCACCCTGTAACGTATTATATAAAATCAACATATGATGAGAAAATGTACTGTCCTGCATCCATCCTTTATTTAACTCTCTTCATAACTCACTGTTATTTTCATTTGCTGTACAGTATCATGTTATATGATGTATAAATGACACTTCATTGAGATGATGTAATGTTGGCACTCAGGTTTCTTGTCTCCTACAGCGAGAGAGGGAACTATGAGAACTGAGAGAATGCATGCATGCACGCACGCATGCACACACACACACACACACACTCACGCACACAGTGTTCTAGACATGACATGGCCTGGTGTCCCTGCTGTGGTCCAGACGAAGGCCGATTGTCTGTACTGATACTCATGGCAACAGCCAAGCACACAAATCACACAGCAACAACCTCCTCGCTATTAGCGTGTGCACTAGCTGTATGATCCAGAGGGTCAAAACACAAATTCAGTGTCCAAGAGACAGTTGCTGTGAGAAAGGAAGACAGACAGATAGGAGAAACTGGGCGTAAGCGATGCAGAAGCAGAAACAGAGGGACTGAGACAGAGGCATTGACAGAACACACACTCTACCAGGTTAGCCTGAGGTCTGTGGATGTTAAAGCCATCAGGGCGTCATAGGTGAGGGAAGGGGGGGGGGTCTCTCTGAAGACACATTAAGAGATATTCCATGATTTAAAGGTCTGCCTTGCTCAGCAGCTCCTTCCCACACTTGTCATGAAACAGCGGTGATGTCACAGCACCACCGTGCCGCCTCAGACTCCACTCTCCCAAATATCACTAAAACAGCCAAATTGGTTGGCATGGCAACAAGAGTGTGTTGCCAGGGCAATAGACAAAAAGGATGGTTAGTTACCCTGGTTTGTGGTTGCTGTGGCAACTTGATTTAAAATTTGTGGGTGGAAATGTGTGTGTATGTATGGCTGAGGGACTAAGGTCACAGGTGCACGCATGCGTGTATGTGTGTGTGTGTGTGTGTGTAAAGAAAAGCAGAGTAAAGGCCAAGCTCATCGTGTCTGGACTCTCCTACAGTATTGTCTCACACTCAGCATCCAGGTGCCTCTGGCATTTAGGGACTAGGAAATGGACTGTATTTGTCATGATGGCCACAATCAGTGTTGCATCATTACATGCTAAGCATAGGACTTTGACTGCACAGTCCATTTTATACATTTGGCAACCCATAATTTCCAACGTGCCTTCTCCCTCATTCTTATTTCTCAGCTACATTGTTTCTGTGAGCCTTGTACACAACCAATTCCAACGTTCGTATACTTAACTAAATATCCATATAGTCACAGATGGCAAAAATTGACTTTGACAGGACAGATTGTATTTCATGGACTGTCTTTCATTGAGTAATGTGCAGAGAGTGCTGCATAAACCGCTGTGATATCATTGGGTTGTCAATAGTGTTTTGTTGAAGAGGGCTGTGTGTGTTTTAGAGTATTCCTGTCACACTGCATTAGAGAGCCGTTTCCTGTTCATCTCTGCAGGGGATCCATATAGACATGACAGAGCTCTGTGGCTGCTGCTTTCTGTCATGTGGCCCAGCTGTCTAGACCTAGGAGAGTTTACCCCAAGGACTAGGCATGCTGTGTGTGTGTGTGTGTGTGTGTGTGTGTGTGTGTGTTTATTTGTAAAGTAGGTTCTGACAATGTTGTGTATCTGCATGTGTCCGATTTGTAACTGTGTGCATGAGTCAATGTCTGCACCAACATTGACATCAATGTCTATGTGCACAGACAAGTATGTGTGTGTTAGTGTGGGTGTGATTTTAACTCCATTGGTGGTTATCACTGGCAATACCACAGTCTCACTACTTACGTCAAAGTCATGGTTACCCCCCACAATGTCCAGAATACATCCTTGCCCAACCAAACAGTGCCTTACCACATGGGAAAATACAACACAAACATATATACACACATTGCCCTGACAACTCACAACAGAAAAAAACATTAAAACAGACCCCAAAATGAGTTCATACCCTCAGTAATCATCATTGATGAATGCTTAAAATAAACAGAGACCACCCTTCTGCGCTTCAAAAACATCAATCCTGGTCACACGCACTCACAGGACCATGTCCCTCCAATTTACCAAAATATTCTATTACACACCATAAGAGTGTTAGTGTGAGGGTGGAGTGGACCCTGCATGACTAGAAGTTGGAGACTATGCACAATTACGAATATGCGAGCTTACATGAGTAGGTATGTAGTGTGTTACAAGCACAATGCACTCACATAAATCTGCGTAACTAATTTTTAATGCACAACATGCAGTGAGTATTAATATACACACGTCAGCCCAGAGTCTGAAATTAGGCCATAGGCAGTTAGAGCAATTACCATTAAATCCATTTCATAACGCCCTGACCTTTCACTACCTTTTCACCTCAAATCAATACAACCTTCAAATATCTAATCTGACTCATGTTCTAGAGGAACCCATCACTCTTCTTATGAGCCTCAAAGGTAACACTGGCTGCAGTTTGCATCTAATAACTGGTTATTGCCCTAATTCTTTAGACCTTATGGCTGACCTTCACCTGAAAGAACCAAAATGATCATCTATTTTTTAAAGTCCTTTTTTGACTTTGGGGGTAGGCCAGACTGTGAAAGCCCTTCCCCAGAGAGAGTCTGTTAGGCCAATCAGAAAGTGTGCTAAAGTACAGCATAGGCAGTAACAATGCAAGTCCAGTCTGCATGCAGCTCTCCGCTTTGTTTTAAATACCATTCCAGGACTCTGTTTGTTAATCCTGGGGTCATTATTTGGAATGAAACTGCCATATCTTGTTATAGTGACTTGGCGCCCGCCATTCCTGCAGGGAGGGGATTGAGAGAAGCGAGGGACGGAGAATGAGAAAGACAGAGAGAACACAAGAGGTCTAAATTCAAATGAAAGAGAAATATGACAGGAGCGCCCGAAGCTCTTAAACCTGCCCAGGCCTAACAAGTCCTCAGAGTCCTCTTAAAGTGGGGTTATTCCCCCTGCCTCGTGCCATCTCAGCCATGTCCTCATTTTCACCCTCTGTTAGGCCATTAGGCTAATATCTTATTGGCCAAACTCTGGTCATACACCCTTCCCCTTTCCTTCCCTCCTGTTTTGTTCTCACTCTCTCCAACCACTCCCTCTCTCTCTCTCTCTCTCTTGGTGTTCAGCTGGTGTGTGGAGCTGCCAGTCCAGTCCTCTATAAACATTCTGGTGTTCTGATGGTGATTATTCATCCTCTTTAACAGCTCCATCACATCCCCCAGCAAGAGAAAGGCCCGGGCCTTTGAACTCCACAGCCTGAGCATGTGTCAAGTGATCAGAGAAAACGCAGAGACCAGAGCTCCATTACAACACGTTGACATTAAGGCGAGAAACAAATCAATGTTGCCTCATTTCATAATGTACAACACAACACTGCCGTAACACTGCTGTAAAATGTGTGAGGGCGTGTGGCGTGGCGGGTGTAAATCGCACATCATACCAAAGTCTGATTCCCGCTCGCAATTGAAAACACGCATGAACATACACACAAATTCACTCTTATACACTCACAGTCACACGACACTAACATCATAAGAGCGCCCACTACAGATTTAACAGTTTTTACAACAATGGCACGAAGTATCCATGTCCTTCCCGATAAAAACAGCCTCATTGAGGATTCTCAGCATTTCCCCATGCCGCCTGCTATCTTTCTGGTATGTTCCCTATTACAAATGGTTTACAGTGAGTTGAAGTGTTGTATATTCTTGTACAGCTGCGTGCAGAGGCAGCAATGGGGCTCTTTAATAAACCTGCCCCCCTATTTGTTTTGGATGCAAGTCGGTGTTTATTTAAATATTTACGTGACTCCATTTGTTATGGGGTTATTGAAGCCGCCATGAAAAAAGTGTTGGTGTGGCCAGGCTGACTGAATGGGTGAGGAATGGGGAATGCAAGTGCCCATTTATTTCTACTTCTCTACACACACAAACACACACACACACACACACACACAGCATCCACGTACACACCGCACGATAACTTTGTCTGCCAGCTGTTCTTCAGGAAGTCCCCTAAACCAGTCAAGGTAATTGTGGAGACTTTTCAAATCAGGCATGTGGAGACACACTCTGATGTCTCTGGCAAGAAGAAAAGCGAGAAGAGGATCACACACATTTCTCATCGCAATCGTCATCACTTTCATCATCATTATCATCAGAGTTCAGAGTGATCATAGACAACAAGGTCGGTCCAATCTGCGCAATATTCAGTTGAGATACTTATCTAAAAAAAGAGGAGAGGAGAGGAGAGGAGAGGAGAGGAGAGAGCTTCTGCCAGCCAGACCGTGACACAAGATGTAAAGAATGAAAACAAAAAGACAGTATGACACCAAGACCCTTTGAAACGTCCCTTGTGAAATCATCTCAACCCGGTTTCCAATCCCTCCTGTTCCTCCGTCATCTGAACTAAACCCACTCCAGCCTGCGCACTAATCCACGCTACGTCTGAGGAACCACAGCTCAACCCCAACTTCCCTCTGCTCCTCTCACTTCGACCTCAACAACCACAGCCAACATCCACAAAGCCTAATACCCTTATCATTCATGAAAGCAGAAAAAGGGATACATAAGGACAAATCCATTCCCCACAGACTGATCTGTGTGTCCTGGAAGTCAGTGCGAGGTTTGTATGGGCTCATCAGTGCGCAGAGGCCAGAGACCTTCCAATCTAGCGAGTAGAGTCCCCTGTAGACTGCAGCCATTCTTCTCAGGGGGGGCCTCCTATCTCATTATTCCTTCTTTTTCTTGTTTTCTTTCCCCAGTCCAACCATCATTACCTTGATAAATTATTGACTTTACCAGAAAAATTAAACTATATAAATAACTCCACAATGAAAATATTATCCCCTTCTGAAAAGCGCACAGCAGCCAATAAAAACCTGCCTGACTTCCATCAGGCTACTTGGGCCCGGATTATAGTTATGTATGACTGTGTAGTTCGGCCTGAAGTCCTCTCATCAGTTCTCTTTTATATATGTGTATATGCATGTATATATTAGTTTCTCTCTGCCATTCCTTTCTCCAAAATATATTAATTTATGTCTTTCCAAAATATGTCTCTCAACCATGAAACCTGGATTTTCTTTCCCGTTCCCAACCCCACA
>NW_023339807.1:4082573-4090084 GCF_004916995.1 Morone saxatilis
TTTTTTTTTTTTTTTTTGCTGACGCACTACGGTTGAGATCACAGAAAAGCCATCAGTACGGGAAACTTTTTGGGAGGCCCACAGCTGTGACCACCACCATATTGTCTTCTACCTTGCAGATTTACAGCATGAACAATGCAAATGTTTCCATTTCTCTTTTTCTGGTCCTCCCAGTAAACAGGAAAATTACATCTAATCCTATCATCCAGACCACTAGCAGACAGGAACTAAGACAACAGTTCTAGTTCCAACCTTTAAGAACCACAGCCAGATCGTAGGATAGGTTTCTCAGCACAAGATGTATGTTCTCAGAGCGCCAACGGCTAATTTTAGGATTGAAAAGGAGAAGGCCAGGCTGAGCATCATTACTGGCTGGTAGGGATGTTTAGGAGAACAATGGGAGAAGGCTGGCGACTTGCGGGAGGGCTTTCGGTCGATAGAAATCGACCGGCGGGTCGGGTGCCTTGGCTGCCACAGCAAGAACATCGTCGATTGAGGGACAAGAGTTAGAAAGAAGAAATGACTTTAGAGGCTAGTTTTATGTGAACCAATTTGTGGCGTAATTGTGCGGGCAGACAGAAATCAACCTCAAACTGAGGAGAAACAACTTGTTTTCAAAGTCGTCGTTCCACGGCCTTTCTTGTAAAGGATAATTACACAAAAACAACCGTTAACACTTCTGTGATGATGTTACTAAGCAACATTCAAACAAACCTTGATGCGAGTTAAATGACCAGTCTTGGGTTTAGTTTTTAAAAATGAAGTCAAAAACCTCAGCCTCTGTAGTCTATCCACCAGAATATTTAGTCGGTACTTTTGTTACTGGTCAAAGTATATACTTTGACCAGTAACAAAAGTACCTAATAGACTGACCAGAAATATATGATCATATAACAGGCTTAGTTAAATTTAGCACTTTTAAAGACATTTTTAAGACCTATTTCTTTTATTCTGGCCAAAAAATAATAAAGAAAAATTAAAATATGAAGGTATGAAGGAAAATCTGTAATAGTTCCATTACTATTTTGTTTTTACAGCATGATCAATACAAATATTTAGACTGAAAAATTCAACTTTAAGTAAGGTTAACTTCAGTTCATCATATTTTTGATATTTTAAGACATTTTTAGGGATTAGATTCAGATTATTGAATTTCACACTTTTTAAGACCCCGCTGACACTATGTATACGACAACCAGAGCCATACCATAATGAAAAGGGAGAACAAAACATTTAGCACACAACCACCAAGACAATCCTTAAATATGAGTGTCTGTACAGTATGTGTACACAGTACATACCAGTTTAAAAGACAAACCAATTCAAAGAGAAATATGTTGCCTTATGTGAGCAGACCAGTGTGTGTTTGGCAAAAAAAAATCCACAATATCTTTTTCCATGTTCTGTGTTCAAAGTCTCTGTCATCCAACGGAACTGGCTTGGGTCCAATTCAGCCAATGCTGGTTCTGAAAGTCAGCGGTGTCTTGTAACATGTACCCTGTATATTTAACATGTGCAATGACCAAAACCAGAAAGGAGGAGAGACAGAGTGAAATATTTTGTTGCCAAATGGAGCTGAGTGGATATGGGTTCTGAGATCCGAGCTGGGCAGCCCCACATCCCCAGTATGATATCACCTTGCCCTCAGTGCTTTCTGGGGAAATGATCTGCACTGAACTGGTTCTGTGTGTCTCTGTACATTTGCCTACACATTAACAGGCACCTTACAAAAGCCTGCAGGAAAGTCCCCCTTGATTACTACGAAACTGTAGCTAGGCTGAATGTGGTAACAAAACAACATAACACTCTCTTTACATCATAAAAGTGCCAGGCATGCGTTCAAACGGCCAATTGGAAGCAGGGACATCTAGCGATTGCAATTGTTCTGAGGAGGCTTTGAACTGCTAAAAACTCTGAAAATGATTTTCTTCCAGTGGATTATGATTTTACTGTAATTCCCTGAGGTGATTTCTGTGGGGAAATCAATAGCTCCAGTGGAAAACTATGATAATCAATAGGCACAGAAAGAAGCTGCTCTCGCCAGTTTATAATCAGGCGGAACAAAACACCGCTCTATATCAATATTCCATATATCCAGCATATCGGGTCATTTAATCTTATAATAGTATTTCAAACAACCACGCTCTGGACATGTAAACTGTTAACTTATATTTTTGAATTGACCACTTTAATGCATGGTTAGAGTACACACTGGGGGCTTCAGAGAGTCTCGGGGGGTGTATCCAGTATGTATCCAGGAGCAGAGAGTCTTACTGTAGTGCCTCAAGGATGAATCAGTTGATACAGTTTCTGAAAGGAGCCTTCTGAAGGATGCACATTGTTTCTTTCAGTGTGTTTCAATAAGTGGCTAACAGCAGTATTGAGGCAGTTGGAAGTACTATTATTGTGGGATGAAAAGTGGCAACTTAAAAAACTTAATTTGTAACATGTTTAAAATCAGCAGCTCTTCACAAAGTGACTCAAGGGAAACCTTGCAGGGAGTATCCAGGATTGCGGCGCCATACACACATTATGAGCATTCAGGGGCTGAATTTGTGACTTGCACACTTATGGTAAATTAATTTGCAACAAAATACCAGCGTTATGGTTCCTACAAGAACCTCATGACGTCTTCTCCTCAAGGTCAACTGAGTAGCAGCACCAGTGGCAGTCCAGTTGGCTGGCTGCCCCCGTTGAGCCCGAGCCAGCCTTATGTGTTTATTCCCCAGTGCATCCCTGTGAATGGCAGATCGAACACGTGTTGACTCCAACTGGCAAACAACGTGCACATCTCTCGTCTGTTTACCTAAATAGATGACTGAAGACTGAAAAATAAAACGTCTGCTGCAGTGATTACAAACCCCCTTAGAGTCCCTTGAGAAATTATATTCCGGCAATAAACCCGCAACTAAAATCGACCTTGTCATATATCTGGACGTTTATTTGGAGTCACGTTAAAACAAGCACATTAGAGCTATCGAGGAAAAGGCCAAATGATAATTTAGCAAAAAGAAGAAAAAAAGAATGTCTTTCTGTGTACCCGCTCCAGAGAGGGAAAATGAGCTGGACCATTTCAATTCATTTCTTACAACAACACAATTTATTTCTCAGGGCAATTATTAATTTGCCTGAAAACCTTGCTCCGTCACAACTGATGAGATTAAGGTCCATCAAGACACAATGGTGATTTCTCTGCTACATTCACGTCAGCTTTACCCTTCAGTAAATCATTATGGCTTATTGATTCCTCCTACGCTAAACAGCTGGATCGGATGTCCTGGGGTAAACACGCAGCAATTACAAATAGATTCAGAAAAATCCATCAGATGACTCGCTGCGGCTAAATGGCTTTAGAGATGAAATGCATCCTGAAGACAGAAAAAAGCAGAAGACAGTTTTATGTCCAGCTAACAGTCAACAAAGTATAAACACCACAGGCAAACATGATAAACTAATAACCAAGTTGGATTGAAGGGCTGACCCTGGCTGGACATCTCCCTCCTGTGTTTAAACATCCAGCTCCTTATTCACAGTATGCTCCACACATGGTATAGCAATTAATAAATCATCTTTAGAGAGCCTAATTCCAATCATAACATGTTAGATGTCAGCAGCTCTTCTCATGAGGTGACTGGGGCGAAGGTTTTACAAGGGAAAAATCCACCCCAACAACAGAATCCACATGTGTTATTCCCATGACCTTGAGCCTTTTAGGAGTCCAGGCTAACCATGAGTAAAACTGTGTACAGTTATGGGGTTAACATATGTGAATTCTGTTTTTGGGTAGACTTTTACCTGAGCTGCCTCAGCAAAAACCTCTTTCCACAAACTTCTGTAATAAACAACTATTACCCAAAGGGAAGTTGAATATCAGGATCAGATTGTGTATCAAGTATCTACCCCACCACGGCCAGCTACCCTGGGAAATATGAAAAAATTAACGTTTCATTTATCATCCTCCAATTAATCACAGGGACACTAGATTACTAAGAGAAATGAGGTGGAACAGAGTTTAGATTTATGAATCTCAAACAGTGTATCAAGTATCACCACAATCCAACATTCTTCATTCATGGCTTAAAACATAAAGTCATCTTTGCACACGGAGAAACAAAATAGTTAATTGCAGGAAGGATGCATTATTATGTAACAAGGATAAGGTGGAATGGAAACAAGAGTACCTGCTGTGCTCTAAGCCCCTCTGTAGTGTTGTAGTCTATCAAGATCTTCTGACAGCAGGGAGGCTTATTGTTACACCATGATTAAAACCACAAGGGCTAAATGCCTCTGCCCTTTTCTTATTCTGATTGCTCGCGGAAACAATTTGTAACTTTTCATTACATCTACTCCTGTAACACCGCAGCAATTTCCAGACGAGATGCTATTCATTTACTTGCAAGCTCTATTCCAACGTGGAGTGTTGGGAGTGGCGGCACAGGGTTGAATTGCAGAAAAATACGGTAACAGCACCTAGTTACCAATGTCTTGTTTTAAGTTCACAAGAAAAATATTTGGATAAGAAAGAACTTGAGTCTGACTCAGTATATGTTTCTAACTAACTAATGTAGCTCAACAATGAGATGCCTTATACAAATAGGTCTAACACTAAACACTCCAACAGACACAATTTCAGGCCAGATGTGCTGACCACTTAACGTTTCAACAGCCAACACACTGTACACACTACGTATGTGTGTGTTGTCAGATAATTCTAACATTCAGCCTAGGCTTTGTTTACAGTCATTAACAAACACCTGTGTGGTAGACAAAATGACAAAAATGCAGACAGCATGACTGAGAAAGAGAAAAGACTACAAGAAAAAACTAGAATAACTTAACAGAAAGACAAACAGACAGCTAGCCAGACAGAAAAACAGCTTCACAGACAGAAAAACAAAAAGTCAGACAGCAAGACGGAGAACCAGTCACAGAGATCGACAGCTGGCGGATAGGAAGACCATGCACACTGATAGCCAGTGTACTTTAGCCAGTTGAGTGTTGCTGACAAGCTACAGCCTGATTTAGCTTTGTGTGCAGTATTGGAGCCAGGGTGACTGTTTACCGACGACCCCTAATGAGACAATATACTGTTGAGATGTGAGTAAGCAAAGATGCTGCGGTATGGAAAAGCCATTAGTGCAGATTGGATGAAACAAGGAACAGAGGGAAAACCGGGAGGAAAAGGCAGCGTGACCTTTCAGCTCCGAGCTTTTAAAGTGAGCAAGGAAAGAGCCCTAATGGCCTTTTTTTAGACTCTGAAATGTCAAAGGAGCATTTTTCCTATCAAAACACTTGACATGGGGGAACGTCATACACATGCAATGTTATTTACAGCTATGGGATGACTTCACCCAAAACAGGGATTCATCACTCCTGTTGGGAACACATTTCCCAGGGACTTAAAAAAGAAGAAAAAAAGACAAACAACCACTTGCTTATTTCCCCTGACCCGTCACTGCGATGCTTTGGCAGAGAATGTTTCAACCGTTAAAGTGTTTAGAGGACCTGGAGCCTGTGAGAGTCAAACAGTAGAGACTGGGAAGACTTTTTAATGTATTTATTTATTCGTTTTTTAAACTCTGTAACTAATTCAGTTACATGAAGCCAAGACTTCCCATTGGATCACATTAATTAAATATCTATAGGGGAACATGAGAGAGAGGAGGTAGGCTATTAGGTTCATAAATACACCATATGAGTATTAAATGAAAACCATTTCTGCAGTCTGAGCGGCTCTGTGTTGTGTCATGGACAGCTCCTAAACGCAGTGCTGCTGCAGCCATCATCCCAGGTAGGAGTACATGAGTACTGTATAGTATGTGTGTGTGCTTTAGGTAGTTTTTGTGATCACAACACAGTATCCCTGAGGTCCACTAAACAGATTCCTCACACTGATGAAAATACCATTACAAGGGCTTTTTTTCTCTACATTTGTACACTTGATGGATTGTCAGTAACTACCACCATCAACATCAACAACCTAAAAGATTATGGATAGTGTTGGTGTGTTCCTGACACTAAAGCAAGCAGACACATCCATGACAAGGTACGGAACTGCATCGATCCTCCCTAATCTCTGTCCTTCTCTGCTCTGTTTCTCCAATCTATCCATCTCTGCCCAAAGTGTTCAGAGTGTCCTACTCAAGAGATATTATCGATTTGGAAAATTCAGGGAAGTATCTAAGGAAGGGCCACAGCGGTACTACATGGGTGTGTGAGAGTGTCTGTTTGTGGTGTATTATTAACCTGGATGTATGTATGGACATACCTCCATGTTTGTGTGTGCTGATAAATGCATGTATTCTGTGGATTTCTTCATGTGTGTGTATGTGCACTGAATGTGTTTGTTCTGAACAGGGGGGTCCCAGAAAGTGGAAAACTGGCATAGAGGGATGCTCCACGCAGCCAAGCCACTCATCTATTCTGGGCATCCAGAGCCCACAGTAATACTAGCGAGGAGGAAAACAGAGGAGGACATGCCTGGATATGTGGTGTCCTCTGAGAAAGGGGTTCACTCAGGTGTCAGCAAGCTGTAGTGTGTTATGTAACCACATAGTAACATGGATTCATTGCATAGAAACAAGGTTAAATACAGCAAATTGTTGTTATTCCACTACTGAAAGACCATATCCTTAAATATAGAAACAGTGGCAGTTACTGCAAACATCAGGGGAGAAGTAAATGTCATTGCAGTTTTCATTTGTATATTAATCTTTACACAAATCACATCTGAAAACAAACACTGAGAGAAGATATTTTACTGAACCTTGGGCCAACCTTGCTCCCTTTATGTGTGTAAACCTCTCTGGTGCACAGATTCAATGTCATGTTATTGTATGGCGTGCAATGTCACAGTAATATCTTCAGTATTATACCTATGGCACAGCCTGGGGCTGGTAAACCTACCTGTTACTGTCTTGGTTTTGACCGGGCTGCTGGCGTAGTCTGAGGCCTGATTGGAGGGTTGTTTGGCCAGTGGTGTGCTCCCTACCGACACCTCGTCTTCCCTCCTCTTGGCCAGAGGAACTGAACCTTGAGTCTGCAACGACAGCACAGCATGACTGAGCACATATGAGGCCATGGGAAAGGAAATATGTTTTATTGTAACATGAATGCATTTGCATTGAATATGGATTCATTCAGTCATTTAAAAAGAGTATGTAAGAGTGTAAGACCACAAACTTTTCAAATATCGATCTCTATTGTAGTGATATTTCTCTGTGTTAGTAAGGCCATGACCCAGAGATAGCTTTAGACAGCTTTAGAGATCTGGGTTAATCAATCAGAAGCATGATGCCGAGTGCAATGCAAGACAGAAAAGGAGGCAGAAAAAGAAAGAGAAAAGAAAAATGCAATGGAACACAACAGAGGCCTCCAAGACCAACAAGGACTAGTGACAGCTCCCTGTTTTTTTGAGCAGTCTCCCATGCTGCTGGCAGGCCAAACACACACACACACACATGCACACACACACCTACACACACACACAAACAAACACACACACACACGCA
>NW_023339807.1:4090184-4100153 GCF_004916995.1 Morone saxatilis
ACATGCACACACACACCTACACACACACACAAACAAACACACACACACACGCACACACCTACACACACACACACAGAGACACACAGGCTGGCAGTGAGATGGCTGAAAGACAGAAGAGTTGAAGGTTGGTCTGAAATAAGGAAACCCCATTAGCATCAGCCAGCAGCAGCACTAGGCTATGATGCAGCTGCACAAGGCCGCAGGCCAACCACGTAGTGCAGCCCGTGTAAACACACATACACACATTGATGCAGTTGTTTTTCAATGACTGGGTCGGGACCCAAAGGCTGGTTGTGGTAAGATTAAAAATGGGCCCCCAAATTACATTAGTATTTGAAACTACTGACTGAGGGATGATGCCAAATCCTTCCTAGGTTTTTGCAATTTAACATAGGCTGAATGAAACACTGCAGGCCAGTAGGTTAGTCAGCCAAAGTCAGGTTTGACCAGAAAATCATATTCAGGTTTGTTCAAGATCTAAATAAAGAATGTTCAAGATAAACTTTAATTAGAAGGACATGTCTAAATACATCCATAGTGCACACAAACAGACACTGTACTGGAGGCTTAAACAACAAATCCAAAAAATACTTTTTAAACATGACACTAAAGCACTGTACAAACAAACCATATGACGGTTTATGTTTATATGTTTTGTTGGTTGGTGTGTTAAAGGAAAAAGCAAAATGATTAAAAATATATATATAATTCAGATTGTACACTTCTGGAAAATATGTGCTTGGCCACATTTTAATACTCTCTGCTAAAAGCAGGTACCTTACCCAATGACCATCGCTCATTCCTGGTAGATGACATAGTATGAGCTAACTCCTTCTACCACACACACTGAAAACAGCCAAGGCAAATGCCTGTTTGGTTCTCAAACTTCTTTTTTCCTCTTATTCCCTTTCTCTTCATTACCCGCTTCCCCAACCATCTCCCTCCACTTCTCTGATTTCTCCTGTGTTTCCTGCTCGCTCTGGTAGTTTCAGTTTACGTTTAATTCAACCTCCCTCTCCTTTCTCCGCACATTCTCGATAATACTGTCCAGCACTTTCCCCTTTTTTGGTGTCTCCTCTGTTCCATACTTTATTCCCCTGTGTTTTCATTTTTATCCTTCCATATGTTCCACCTCTTTCCACACTTGTTCTCTCTCTATCATACCCCCATGTGCCTCCACTTCTCTCTGATACTTTCTTCCCTTGTCCATCCCTCTAAAAGTCCCTTTCATTGTCCTGTTTTCTGCTCCAATTACCTCCTTACTCATAATTTCCTGCCATCCTGACCTGACCAGTCAGTGTCCTCTCCTCTGTCCTTCACAGGCTGCTGTCTGGCCTTCAGCTGGAGGCCTTGCCAAACCAGCCAGGCCTTGAGAAGTGACCCTGACAGGCAGCTCAAGTAGATGGCCTCACAGAAACACACACATGAACACAGTCACACGTTTGCTGCTGCAACACATACACACACACACAGCAGCCAGTGTTGTGTATCCTTCACACTGGCTGCAGTTCAACTCATAACATCTGTTTACCCCTGTACAGTAACAACCTCCAGAATAAGGGGTTGGTGCAATTAACTCCCTTTCTCTTTGTCTGTCACACACACATGCATGCCGACAATCCCTCCAAACTGCAGGAGGCATGAAACAGAACAACTTGTTGAAAAAAAAAAACATTTAAAGTATTACAATATGATACTTTCATGTACTATATATATTTATGTGCCTTTATGGGGTGAACCTGGGCTATATCCCAGGCAATCAGACTAAGCATGTCTGCATGTGTCTGTGAGTGTGTGTTTGAGTGTGTGTAGTGTGGGCACAGAGCATTCAATGTCCATAACCATCACCATGACCCCTGTCAAATAAATAGAGAGAGACTGGATGGAAGACAGGGAGCAGAGCACATGGAAAAAGGTAGCTGGGAAAGAGAAGGCAAGGGAGAGGGAGGGAGGGAGACATTCACATTTGCTTCAGGCTCTTATCCTAACAGTAGAATATGCTGCAGGTACTTTATTAATACAAATATTGCAATTTAACCATGTAAAACATCAAAAGCACAACATGATTAAATGTTGACACAAGGGCCAGAAAGAGAAACTGAGAGGGGATCAGGTACCTGTTGCTGTTGCCTGCTGCTCCCCCTGTGAGGCTGGTACAACAGCCATGTGCAGAAGACTGGGTCCACATTGACAGCTATGCCCTGGACACTGACCAGCAGGACTCCACCTGGACAACACAAAAACAAAAACAACAATCAGAGAACAAAGACAAAGAAAATCAAAGCAGTTAAAAAACTAATAGGAAAGGATATACTGTACATCTGTCTTGCCTTTACAAAATCAAAATTACTGCTCGCAAACACAGACCAGTTGTCTGAAAGCACTCCAACAGTGGTTTGACAATACTAAACTTCAGTGATCAACACAGTTCAATAGGATCCAGATCAAGAGATACACAGAATAATTGACTAAAGCGGAAACTATCTGAACACAGACAAAAATGTTCCGATGCTGTAGCCGCAATCATTTCTGCAAAGTAGGAGGCACGCCGATACGGATCACTGAAATCAATGTAAGGTAATAACCAGCGAGTGAAAGTGACTTAGGGCAAATCTGTTCAGATTGAGTGTCAGGTTTTTTCACTCCTGCACAGTTTACACTGTGTCCTAATGACCTGCTGGTTGGTATCAAGCCTGCTTGTTGGAGCGCAGCAAGGAGCACAGTTTGTTTCAATTGTGCTGTTCAAAGTGGTATCACACTAAGCCAAGAATAACATTTTCTTTTGATAAATTTCTATGAAACTGGAGACTTTCTCTGGGTTTTGGTTTACTCTTAAATAATAATCTTTACCAACAATAAGCGGGCCCTGAGGTAATGCATTAGGATCCTATCAATAATGATTCCCATGCCGGCAGGATTAGCGCAGGGTCTCTGGCGTGCCGTGGAATGTCCCAGCATGACGATAGGAGGATGTTTCAGCTCTAGAAGGACTTTCTGCAGTTTAATGGAGCTTTGGACAAGACCCCGGTCTTCTGTTTCAGGCCCTGAGGCAAAGCCGTGTGTGTGCGTGTGTAAGTGTGAATGTAATGCGTGTGTGCATTTCACCTCAGACAAAGCCTGATTGCTTGTTGTTTTGCATAACATTTTAATGTATCTAAAGCATGCACAAAGCACAATTATAAACTCTCCCTTGACACACACACACACACACATATTTCTGTTACACCACCTCTTTAGCTTGGCAGGAATTACTCCCTCCTCCGTTATTCCCTGTGAACAATGCAAATAAAACGGCTCTAATTTGCTCCACTTTTACAACGTTCAGTGATTTGTGGCCTGTGAGCCTGTATGTGTGTGTGTGTGTGTGTGTGTGTTTGCAGTGTGAAGTAAATGTGTATGACTGAAAGCATAAGCGATGGGAAATGTGTGCGTGTGTGTGAGCGCTGTCAAATACGTGTGTGTTCTGTGTGTGTAATGTGTGAAGTCTGTGGTATGTATGATGTTATATAGTGTGTGCATGTATCAGTACTAGTGTCTGTGTGTGTCTGCTCATTATTCACCAGGTGTATCCTTTCTGGGCAAAGGGGAAACTTTCTCACCGGATAAAGTGAAACTGACTCACTTTTCCTCCTCTACTGCTTCATCTATCTTTCTTCTTACTTCATTTTCCATCACTTCCATCCCTCTGTCTCTTCACTATTTCCCTATCCATCTACACTTCCAAACGTCCTTGCAACATAACGACAGCCTTACTGGTATTTGTTCAATTACTTTGCTCTTCTTCAGTACGTATGTAGTCTGTATCCTTCATCTCTACCTCTCTGTTAGCCCACCCCTCCGACCACCAATCCTCTTTCACCCCTCTTTACCCTTCCTTCTGAAACCATACCTCCACCCTTCCTCGTCATTCTGCATCCACCTCCCCGCCCCCCTCTTCACGAGGATTCATAACCCCAGCCCTGTGGCTTAAACTCTTATACCACAGTGTGGCTGCTTAATAGGCTTTGGCTGTGGATGTAGTGCTGGGGCCTGACTTCAAGTGGTTTCATCATAGCCCAGAACAGCATGAGCAGCACAGGACCCAAAAGGCTGGGAATGGGCTGAGTAGTGAAGATGTATTCAATAAATTGACCCTAAATTGTGGTCTACGGGAGGCAAAGCACGACAAAGCACATTCAGCAGAAATGAGTCATGGCGCAATAAATCATATAACTTAGTCGATGGATTGTTTATTTAACAGTTATTACAGAGATAAATGAGCAAATAAAAAGATATAAAATGCCTAATTGCAGATAACTCTCTCAACCAGAGCAGTTTAGCTGTGGTCTTTGCACAGCATCAATAGGTATTAAAGCCAACACAGCCTTAAGGCACAGCTTTTCATTCTACACTTAAGGTGGAACCGTCACAAAGAAAACAGAAAGTGGTCACTTTGGGAGAAGGAGGAGGGGGGTAGATTTTCTACATCCAATCTCAGGATATCTTATGAAAAGTTGTGTGGATGCTCTGCAGTGCCAGAGCCAGTGCAGAAAGCCTTTTCATTGCCATGAAATACAATAAACAAAAACCCACACATGTAAGTTTCCATCATAACAAAATTGTCTCATCACCAGATGAATGGTGCTGACTTGTTGAGCGTATGAAAGTCCAGTAAGTCAGTCGCTTAAATAACTGAAGTAACTGGCAGCGTATCAGCAATGTCGTGCCAGCAGCTGTCATCTTATTGTGGCTGCGTGTCATGTCTGTTTGGCTTCTGCCATTGACAGCCATGACCATTTTGATACATCACAACACCACTCAAAAAGCTCTCTTTCTGAGATTAACAGAGCAAACAATCTTTTCTCGCTCTCTGCCAGTTTGACAGTGACACAGAAACAAAATATGTGTTGACCTGGCTTTTGAGGCTTTGAAGACCAAGGCTTTGCCATCCACACTGTGTTTTCTTGTTTCATCACTGTGTTGACATAACTGCAGGAGAGTGACACCTCCTTTGAAGCGTGCAGCACCATGAAACGGCCTGCCATGCTTAGAGGGCGACCTCGGCAGCAGGCTAACTGTTGTTTTTCTCTGCTCTAACAGGGTGGCACATGGGTAATTACAGAAAGTGATGACAATGATAACAGAGGTGTTTTTTCTTACTTCCTAAATGATTCCTCAAGAAAACAGCAGAAAACTGCTCAGAGGCCTAGACTCTGAAACTCCACACAACCACAGAATGTGCGTGCAGGCATCTGTGAAGACACACTTACCTCGACTCACCCACAGTGGGCCTATTAATGTCAAAGGTGTTTTTTTTCTTCTTCAGCGGCTTAAGACCAGTAGAGTTAAAAGAGAGCACGGGGCTGCTGGTGTTGTTTTACGGCTGTCTGACATCAGGCTGCGAGCAGGCTAGGGTAGAGCATTAGACCAGACTGAGAGAAAGCCTCTAACCTTTAAGCCCTGTCTAGGTTCTTCTGTCAGTCTCCACTGTTGTAGGCTAACAGTCCCAGTGAGCTAACAGCCACACATCTTCCTATCTTTATATTGTCTTTTTATCAGGTTACGTGGTTTATACATTGACATTTTTTTAATGCAAAATCTGCTTTTGTTCAGTCACTGCAAGCATGAAATTCAATAAACTGGGAGCGGTTAGGTCAGTGCAAGTTCAAAACCAAGTCCCAAAGTGGAGACCAAAGCCCTGATTGGGGTTACAGAGGGCACAACCTCCCAACTACTGGGCCATGACCCCAGCATCAGAGTTACAGACAGGCAAAGAGAGGTGGGAGGCGCTCACCATTCACCCCCCAGGTAGACGAAGGGGGGAGGATTCATGTTCGAGCCAGCTAATCGCCCCCTCAGAATCGCTTCATTGTTGGACGTGAGGCAGCACTGGGACCCTGCGTCCAGCTTCTCCAACAGAAAATAAATAAATATAGCCCAGCCCGCGTCAGCCAGATGACTTCTGACAGGTTTGGTTAATTTCGAAGCCAAGTAGCAAAACAAAACATTACGCCAGCGTGCGGGGCCTACGCTGCCTTTAATTGCTTTTCCGATGAGCTCATGACTCGAAGGTGTCCTGGAGCGAGCCGTGCAGCCCGACAGGTGTTCTACTGGTGTGTGTGTCTGTGACTGTGAGTGTGTGTGTGTGTGTGTGTGTGTGTGTGTGTAAGAGACAGAGAGAGAGAGAGAGCTGGAGCTGTTGACACCACTGAAAAGGGACTCAGCTGTGTGTGGGTGGGTGCAAGGAACAGTGCGTGCAGTTTATGTTATGTGTGTGTGTATGACAGAAGTGTGTACACGCGTCTTTGTGAACATAAGGAAGTGTTTCTATTTGTATTCACCTCTGCGTGCGCTGTAGGACAGTGAACAGACACTGACTCATGAACCCACACACCTTCTTGCTCACACACACAGACACACACGCAAACTACTCTCTGACACACATTCACTGTACTGCTGTTCCCCTGCCGTGCTGTGACCCGACGGCCCGGGGGCAATGCCGCCGCAGGAGCCCAGGGGCTCAGGAAGGACACAGGCAGGTTTGACTGGAAACAGATCCTGGCCTACGGAAAGGCTGCTCTCACTCTGGGCCCGTACAACTCTCTGCACTGGATGCCGGTATATATGTGGGTCTGTGTGTGTGTGTGTGGTTTTAAGAGAATATAAGCATATATGCGTAAGTGTGTGTGTGTCTTTCAACATGGCCCAACTGCGGTAGCCTGCAGCTGACAGGCTAGACCCACCTCGTAAAGGTTGACTATGGCTGTGGGTACAGTAACAGTAATGGGCAGGAAGAAAGCTGGAGAGTGATTCAGCCAGCGAGGGAGTCAGTGAAAGGCAGGCAGAAAAAAAGATGGAGTGACAGAAGCACAGAAACACAGGAAAATACACTGAAAGACAGAATTAAACTCACACATTCAGAAAGAGAAAAAACAGAGAAAGACAAAGACAGAGTAGACAGAGATACAGTACATAAACATAGAAAACAGTGGATGATGAGAAAGTCTTTTTTTAAGAAGTCATTTTCCTAATCTACATGATAAGTGAGTAGGCCTCAGAATTTGGCCATGGATCGGTATGATTTATGGGATGACTAGAATAAATCTCTGTACATGCAAAGTCCTGTGAACCGGATATATCACATAAAGCCAAGTCTAGATATGCAGTAATAGTGTGTGTGAGTGTCAACATTACATGCATGTACATACACATACATCATTCAAAACTGTGCATGTACTCTAC
The DNA here is from genome assembly GCF_004916995.1 of Morone saxatilis. NCBI lineage: Eukaryota > Metazoa > Chordata > Actinopteri > Moronidae > Morone > Morone saxatilis. Next base: position 4,097,406 of record NW_023339807.1, read on the forward strand.
ACACACTGATGAGCATGTATGTGTGTACAGTACCAAATGTGTGCATGTCAACATGTATGTAGTGAGCGAAGAGCTGTATAGTGTCAACAGAGAGAGCTCTGTCCCTGTTCCCATCTGCTGGGTTTGACCAGTCATGGTTGTTACTGCTGTTTTTGTCTCTGATGAGTCATGGTTGTTACTGTTGACTTGACACATCTCTATGTTCAAATCCAGACAAAAACACTGCTGTTTTTGTCTGGGCTGTTGTCTGGAGAGCTTTGGGCAGTGCTTGACTCAACAGTAGCAACACTTTCCCTGTGTATGGGGGGTGTGCACGACACTGTACTAATGTCTATGTACTATAAATATATTTCATATTTGGTTACTGTGATTTCACAATACTATGATATACCTCAGGAGTAAGATCTAAATTGAGCATTTGATAATGTATCATTACCATATCCATCATGGACATACAGTGCACTGTGTGAACTCTAAATGAGCCCCAATGTAATGTAAGAAGAACAGGAGAGACACTTCTGAGCTCATTAAAATAAACAGACTTCTGCTTCTGCTGCTGCTTTCCCACAGACAGTTTCAGTTTTGCATAGTTACCTTGAAAACTCCTTATCACTGCTATCATTCAGCTGGCTCATGGGCTTTCTCTGCAGTTCAAGCTGAGTTCCCTCAGTTTGTCATGAGGTGGGAGAGGGGGAGTCAAGCAAATCTACGTCTGTCATTAGCTGGGGTTCCCTCCAAGTATTTTTATATGAAATACACTGTAACGAATAGAAAAGCTTAATGAAAAAGGCAATTTGAATGTTTCTTATACTGTTGAGGCTAAAAATGTCCAGGAAGAAGTTATACAATTAAAAAGCAGAGTAAATACTTTGTCAAATAAATAATGGTGTGAGTCTGGCTTCACACAAATATTAACAATTTGAAGAACACGAGAAGCTGTTTATATGCAAAAAATATAAATATTTGGTGAAGCTTTAGATGCACAGAAATCAAAGTGAACCCAGAAAAGAAGATGAATATGTAATTCACGGTAACATGCAGAGGGGCAGGAAATCTCAAGCATTCTGTCTGAGCAACAACCACTTGAAATGTACTGCCTGCCTATCTGCTGTTACTTTACAGACATTCTTATGTTGACTTTCTGTGGACTTTTGTTTATTTGATCACATTAAAAGCTTGAAATATTTCACTCTCTGCAAGCAAGGAGCTTCCATTCTTCTTTATTTTGTTTTTCCTTCTGGGTCACTAGGGAAACTCCAGCTGTATTTGATGTGGATTCCCAAAACTGATCCAAAGTAATTGCACAAGTGGCTTTGGAGGTTCTAAAATGTTTGTTAAACATCCATCCATTATGACCCACACAAATGACATATTGGTTATTACTTCTGCGTACAAGAGATGTGCTGTGGTTACGAGACCATTAAATGGTGTTTCACTATGTGATGTTTTCGTTATCATCATTAGACAGCGTAGAATATTGCTAAAATTTGACACCAATAATCTGTAAAAAATAATTCATCTCTTTTTGTTTCTGTTTGTTGTTATTTATGATTTTATGCTTTTAAGCTTTCTATGTATGTGGCTTCCAGACAGTGCGCATCCAACCCCATCTCCAGTCATTCTCTTAAGCTCTCTCCACAATACTCAGCTTTTAGAGAGCACGCGGGACAACTGAGGACAAGATCCTGTCTTCAATTACCTTCAAGTCTCTCCACCTCTCTGTTCCCTCACTCTTTCAGTTTGGCCTTTTGTCAGTTCAGTAGACTTAGTAATGATCTCAGTGACAGATCAAAGTCCTCCAGCTGAGATTTGGGGTCACTCAGGAAGCTGGGACTGCTGCACTGAAAAATGTGATGTTTGCACGGCAATATGCAATGGATCCTCTCCTTTGGTCTGTCTGTCTATGTACTGTATCTATCCTTCTACCGGTCTGGCTGTCATCGAGTCAACTGGTCTGAGTGTCTCTGTCAGGCAATTTGTCTGTTCGGTCCATGAGTGAAGTCGAGTTCATTTTCAGTGCTCTTTCCATTTTGGCAACATCTTAGGTGATAAGCGGCCACTGATGAGGCATTTTTGCACTGCACTCCTCAGAGATCAATAAAAGAGCATAGCCAGCATTTAGATGTTTTTTCCTTGGATGTTCAGTTCATTACTGCTCATGTTAGCTACTGGGTTCTTATATTTATTCCAAAGAAAACGTTGTGGTTGCTGCCAGAAATGGGAGGAAAACATAATTTTCTGCACACCAGAGGATTTCTTACTGGGAAAACCTACACAGCACCAAGTGTTGGGAAACGTTCTTGTAAAAACCTTCAGGATCCATAGAGAGAATTTCTATTTTCTTAGAACAAGTGAGAGTGTATCAAAATAAATTCAATTAAAGTGAATGATTATGGTTTTAACAAATGATGTTTTCACAGAGAGAACATAGCAGCATGTTTGCCTGTGGATGTGTGTGTGTGCGTGTGCGTGTATTACATAGTTTCTGTTCAGCAACTTATAATAGAAGTCCATATCTGATATCATTATTTAAACCCAGGTTGTGAGTTGGATACGGAGAAAGAGAGATAAACGTGAGGAGATATTTGTACGAAATAGCTAATATCTCTTAACTCCTTCTCTTATCTATCTCTATTTTCCTCAGTTTCTGTCTCTGTGGGTCCCTCTCAGTTCCTGCTCCCACCCTCCACCTCATCCTCTTCTTGCTTGCCACAGTAGATTGAAGATTACTCCTCTTAAAGACATAGC
>NW_023339807.1:4100174-4100709 GCF_004916995.1 Morone saxatilis
TTAAGTGGTTGCACATTTGAACCATTTAGCAATTTGGTCTAATGGTTTCAGGATGAGCTATTTTAGCTGCAATGCAGGGACGAAAGGATAGAGGGATGGAAGGGGTGTAAAGTACGATGAAACGCTGGTTCTGATTGGCTGGATTTCCTTATCCAGGAAGGGGGTCAATGCGGTGTCAACGCTACAAGGGATGATCTCAAACAGAGATAGGATGATTATGACTGAACAATTAGAAGTTAGCAGATGGAGAAAAATATTCAAAGACATGTTAGCAAAGTAAGTGGGGAGATTAAATAAGGCTGTTTTAGATCCATAAAGGTCTTGTGTTAGAGTAAGGTCATGGCTAAACTGATATAGTGGGCCTTTTCTGGTGGATTAGGGAGACAGGGAGAGATTAATGCTCTCTCACTGGTGTGCCAGTTAACCCTCAAAACCTAACCCTTGCATGAAACTTTGTGTTACAAATTCCATGAGTCTAGATGACAGATAAGCATGATAGCTCACCAAGGACATGTAGTTTTGTGTGTGTGTGTGT
>NW_023339807.1:4100757-4143960 GCF_004916995.1 Morone saxatilis
TGTGTGTGTGTGTGTGAGTCCTGAAGCTTCAGAGGAAGAGCATCTTTGCATCTTTGGCCTGTAATCAGTAACTGTTGAATGAAGCCATGGTTTAAATGCTTTTCACTGACAGCAGAGTAAAGGCAGAGTGTGCGTCTTGTTTTTGGAGGATGTCACTCATGTCTGCACACACACTGATGATAAGGAAGATGTGTTTATACCCATAAGAGCTGTATTTAATACAGTCAGACATCACACATACAGACAGACGTGCTCGTGCACGTACACACAAATAAAGAATGCTTGGGCCACCTGCAACACAGGACGTCCAAACTACTATCAGCTGCCCTACATTAACAAACCGTGGCACAAAAGCAGTGATGAGTCAGCTACTCTAAACACACTTGAAATGCTCCCCAGACTGGCTTATTGCAGACCAACAGGCCAGATAGGGAGGAGAGGGAGATAGGGGGTCGATAGGGACCAAGAACACAGAGGAGGGGAAGGGACAAGGAAGGGAAATGATGGGAGGAAAGAGGTGGGTTAAGAGAAAGGAGAAAGGGAGGGAGGGCAGGAGAGATATATGGGGATAGGGAGGAAGAGCAAAAGAGACGGACGGAGGGAGGGAGGGAGGTAGGGAGGGAGGGAGGAATGACAAGTCTTTGAAGGTAGAAAAGCAGCAGCAGCAGCTGCCAGAGAGGCTGCACTTATCCTTCAAGCTCTAATCTGAGAGTTATCATCAGGACACAGTCTATGTCTAGAGGGACAAAGATCCCCTCTTGGTCCAATTGTCTCTCTTTTGTGGTCTAATTTGTAAAAAAATAAACTAATAGTCTTAAAAAGCACATACTGTCATGAACATGCCCATATGAAGACATAAACACACTATGCTGATGCACACACACTGCTGTCAGGCAGAACTAAGAACAGCATAACACTGGACTTATTCTGCAGACTGTTGCTCGTCTCGTAACACCACTGCACCATTCCTTATACATGCAATGCTGAGACACCGCAGACGGTGAGAGCAGCAAAGGCCAGCTCCCCAACAATCCATCTCCCTTCCTTTCGGACGTCTGTCGGCTGATGAGAAAAGGGGAGATGACATATTTGGCCATGGCGACGGGACAAATCCCAAGGTGATCCAAAAAAGCCTAACATGAATGTCTCCATGGAAATCTTAAACTTGATGAAAACGTTTTCTGTCTAGACTCAATTCACAAAGGAGCGAGCCTTGAGAATTAGTAGCCCACGCCATTTGAAGGAATGTAATGGGAGAGTAGGAGACATGTTGGAGGAAAAGCTGTTCTACTCATCTGACCCTGAGTATTGCTTATCATAATTAACCCTTCAATTCTATCTTCAAAACACACAGTTTCAACATGGGAGAAGCTTAATTAATTACAGGGATAATGAATAGGCATAGTCCACAAGCTCAGCTATAGCAGGAAATCTTCATCTCTGAACCATAGTTGGTCAATAATCTGTTTAGTGTCATTACCTAAACCTCCACACAGTGGAAGAATTTAGACCAAGACCCCTGCTCTTTGGTTAAAATCCACACCACACATTTACTCCTTAGACCAAGACCTGCCAAGAAAATAGCTTGTGATATCAGAAACCATGTTATTGCACGAGCCTCCTGACTCAAAATTATCACGAACAATTTCATATGGCAAACCTTGTGGCCTTACGTCGACTACATGCTCATTTTCAGATATGCGTGCAAGCCTGATAAGCTAATAAAAAAACATTCCCCCTAACGTCAGCCAGCCCATGTAACCAGGGCCTGCATTTATCATAGTGTCATGGCTGTGGCTTGTGTTCACAGAGCATCTTAAAGTGGACGTGCTCACTTATTTAACCCTTATTTATGCAAGCTGACTAGGCCCACATTTGTTGAGTAGTAGACAGGGGTAGTGATGTGTGACCAGCTTATATTTCTAGTTTAGGTGAAGGTAGTGTGTCTATGAGATGCAGGCCATGTGATCTAATACGGGTATTCTAGTATTATTATAAGCTTTACGAACATGGTGGCTGAACTTTTAATTATGAGCCAGAGGAGGCTGGTGGAAGCTTAATCTCTAGTGGCTATTAGTGTCGGGAACTAGTCCTTTCATCTGCAGGCCTTGTATATGCTGTGAGGGGAAGAGAGTGGTGCTACGACTGCCTGTGTTTACTGCCTGTTTATCTAAGTGGGCATGTGGGGGGCTGAAGGGCCACTGCAGGTCAAACCACACACAGTGAGAGGAGTCCAGGAACCCCGGAGGACCACTAAAAGTGATGAGATTTTACAACTACTGCTTCGTCCATGACTACTGCTGCTGCTGCGCACACACACACACACGTTAGTAGTAACAGACTGACAAACACACACCCCTGACTCAGAGTGATGAGAGTTTATTACTACTGTGTTGAGACTAAGTGCCCCCGGGGCAGGAAGACAAGTTGAGGGTTCCTGTGGACCTTAAGGCCCCCAAGGCAAAGAGAGGGAAACACAGCTTCGAGAAGGCCAAGCATGTATATACTAGATTGTTACTTTAAATCTGCAGTATTTACATTACACACTGGGACTGAACACACTGATAAAATGTCAGGCTGACAATATATCAAAAGTTGTAGGCCTCTCTATAGAGAAACTCCTATGGAAAAAATCCAAACATTGAGTGAGGACACTTTGAGAATGAATTTCAGAACGCATTTCACAAGCTTCAGACTACAAGTAAATTCAGTGCAGTTACACCTATGTTGCACAGTAAGCAAATATATGAGAGGAGTTGGTTTGAGCAGATGGTCATACTGCTACCACCTGTGTGATCCCGATCTTTAGCACCAGTGCCTGCACAGAGGACTGCTTTGTGCCTACCATGAGAGAGAGAGTAGGGGATACTGAGAAAGCCACTAGCAACCAGCAAATCAAAGGCAAGCAGTCTGGTTTGTTTTCTCACGGTACAGGGCCCAAGTGAAAAAAACGACTAAATAAAATAAACCTTTAATTTGACTGAAATTGGAGGCAACAAGCGCTGCTGTAAGAAAAGGCTGTGAAGTGTGATTTCTTGCGGTTTGGGTTAATCCTGATTGAGGAGCCCCTGAGTTGAAATGTCAGCAATATGAGACTAAAACAAAAATAATTACATCCAGGGTTAATGAACACAACTGCCTGAGGCACAGGGAACTGGAGAGGGAAGGGAGGGGGAGCGGGAGAGAGAGAAGAGAGAGAGAGAAGGTAGAAAAAAAGACAGAAAGAGAATGAGAGTACTCGAAAGAACAAGTTAAAGGGGCAAGTTGCCCTCATTTCTCAAACAGAAAGGGTCAAAATCATAGACCCATATTTGTCTTCATCCGAGCAGCTAAACCACTAAGTCCCTTTGGTAGAATAATAAATTGTAAGTGAACAGGCTGGCATTCTGATACAGGCCCATCCATCTGGGTCTGTGCTGTGCCCCGGGTACTATTTCCCCTAAAGGCTAATGACGTGTATGGCTAAAGGATGAAACATGAAGTATGGCAACACCATACCTCCCTTTTTGCCATGCCCCTCAAGTTTACACTATCTCTCTCCAACCTGCTTTCATCTTTGCTGTTATGTCTACATACACTATCTCAGCTGTGCAGGGAGCTGCCCATTACCATAACACCAGTCACTGGTGCTAGGAGGCACCTGCACTTTGCACTGCTGCACTAATGTGTACGAGTCTGTGGGAATGCACTCTGTGTATGTGCAAGTCTAAAAAGAAATGAGTTTAGCTTGGTAGGTAGGTATACAAGTGTATTTTGTTTTTTTGTATTTAGTTTTTTAATTATAATATGGGGGGTATTTGTCAGGGGTAAGAAGCTCAGAATAGGTATACAAACACACACACAACACTTTGTAAGGGAAACTGACTCACGGACATGTAGACATCACAATCTCAATAAACCAAACTGACAAAGAATAAAACTAAAAAAAATATGGGTTTTTGTTTGTTAAAGTCTAGTTTTTATTTTTATTTAAGTTAAATAAAATGTTTTGTTTTCCTTGTCATTATTTTGTTATAGACAATTGAACAGAAATGTAGCTTATGTATCAGTTATAAAGTACTTTCATTTCTCATACGAGGCCTGGTTTGTATATCCAGTCAAGTTTGTGTGTGTGTAGTACTTCAGGACACTCCACCTCGTCTCACCCTCTGTGCTCTAAAAGACGCCCAGTGCACAGCTGCTGGAGGAGGATGCGTCCCAGCAGAGAACCCCACAGAAACAACAACAACCCACATCAAAGGAGCTCCATTTGTGGAACATTATCAACCTTTATCCTAAGAGTCTATGAGTCCTCCCTCCACCCAAGCATCACTCACTGGCATGGGGAGAGAAGGAAGAAAAGAGGATGATTGGCTAAATACAAGCTGACCACCATCTGATCCCTTACTCATGTTCTCCTTTTGTTTTTCTTTCTTCTTTTGACTATTTCCCTTTTTCTGTTTAATTCTATTTCCTTAAAGCTATATACTGTAAATGCTCATGCAAGTACACTCAGACACAGAAACAGCCATCACATTCAATCACTTATCTATTCATCAGATCCTCCTAGACTAGAGTAGATTGGTATTACAAATTCTCAGTTTCAGAGCCATTACTCACACAGTGCCTGTTAAATGTCAAAGACTGGGTACCAGTGTGACTGACTGGTGATTATTCCAGGGTGCATTCTACCTTTCGCCCAGCCCAATTATAGTCAGTCAATGCTTCAAATTAAGTCTGATGTTACATTCTTTGCAACCCTCCTCAGTGTTTTTGGCAAAATAATTACCCAAGCCTCCCCGGAAGCCAGGGGAAACCATGATCTTAGTGTTAAGATTGTCTTACTTTCACTGCAAGTGCATGGGCTAATATAATCTTGGTGATGATATGCTTTTTGGAAGTCAGGCCCTGGGTTGGGTGCAGCCAGTCCACTGTTTCAGCTAAGTAATAAAGACCAGACAACAGGCTAAAATGAACGGATCTCTTATTCCAAGCCCAAGGGATGGTCACCAAAGGTCCGCAGTGCATTACCTAACTTTTAAGGATTGTGTTCAGCTCGTGTTTGGGTTGCAGTGAGGTCAGGACCCTGAAACAATGTTGGATCAGGCAGGAGATAGTGTTGCAAAATACTGAGTTCTGCCGCAGCAAAGCGTCCAAGACACGGACCCGACCCGCATGATGTCACGTACCTGGCTTAAAGGTTCCTTGAGGGATTTTAGACCTCTAGTAGCACTACGGTTTATCTTGCATGCACACGAGGACACATGTGACGCAAGACATAGTCTTACGAATGGTGTCAGACTATTCCACTAATCAACAGGTGGCGATGACAGGCCAAGATATGCTGCAATGTGCCAGCAAAGGCAGGGGAAAAGAAGGCAGCAAGCTAGTAAACATGGTTGTGAAGAATGCAGATTTAGATTTAGTTAAAAGTATTACTGTGTATCAGTATATCTTGAAGTCATGTTTCTAGGTGTCATTGTAGGTTCTAGAAGTTAACAAAACATTTAGATGGTGCATCATTTTCCTGCTGCTGCTAATGGCCAGACAGAAACAAGCTTGGCAGACACAGACAACAACTACATCTTGTGCAGGAGCAAAAACAAACTTTTACTTGAAAATACACATGCAGTACACACTCACACACACACACATACACACTAGATTGTAGTGGAAAAATGTGCAGTCAATGCTGTGGATAATGGGCCTGACGTCAGGCAGACCCATAAACCCAGCTCAGGTGTGGGTTTATTTTTCTTGGACCTATCAGATAAGTCATGAAATAAGAATCTCACTGACAGACTCACGGCTAAACAATAAATCGCTACTCACACTTTCAAAAATGTTAAGTAGAATTGCTGTTCAAATAAACCCTGGCATCTCCTTAGGCACGTAGGCTATCGTGCCATCTGACACATCTCCCAGTCTCACCACTACCACTGGTGTAACACCAACCAGCGGAGCCATACAGAGCATGTCAGGGCCGCTGTATCGTCAGTCCGCCCTTCTGCAGCGGTGCAGGACTGCTGCTGGGGCACAGAACATCTGGACAGGGCACGAGAGGTGCTCATTCATTGTGAGACATTTAAATGTTTTACTCACTCGCTGTTGAGTCATAACCAATGGACATTATGAGGGTAGGAGTCTGCATTGCAAAACTGATTACTTTATGTGCCTTTGGGTAAAATGAGCTAAACATTTTTAAAAACGCTTCATTACAGTATATTACAGCTGCATACACCCATTTATAATGTGAGCTCTGGCTCTGACATGCTCTTGGGTGGAACTATACAGTATGTGTATGTAAATTCCAATACTGCATGTCGACAGATAAAAAATAAAATGCAAAAGATTGTGTGTCACTGAGAGCATGACACTTAACACATCTAAATGACCTGGTAATGGAGACTGAATGAACGTCATTAGCATTGCTTTAAGTGGAGATCTTCACGGCCTTATTTTCCTCCTTTCAACAAAAATAAAATAAAAAAAACTTTTGTTTCTGAGAATCATTGTCATAAATCTGAGAGTTTCCAATTTTAAACTTATGCAACGATCTTACCTGCTGCAGATAACTATCAAATCCATATTTGTACTATTATACTTTCTCCTATTTGATCTAAAACTGGAGGGTCTATCCACCTCTCCAGGGCTACTGTTAACTTCTGGCTGTTTCACATTTAGGATTCAATGACACTGCGGCGGTCCTCTGGTCCTGATCTCTCTCTGGTCCTGATCTCTCTCTGGCCCTCTCAGGTTTCCTCTCATCCCAACCCACCATAAAGTTAAGGGAGTGTGGACATAATCTGCGGAGCTGCTGGCTCACCCCACGACGACCTGCCTCCAATGCTTTACTACGGCTGATTACATCTATTGCTGTCAACCACAAAGGAGCTCCCAGGAAAGGTCACTGGAGCCCGCGATACCTCAAAAAAATCTGCTGTGGTGGGGGAACATACTACATAATACACCATGTATTGTGTATTGTAATGCACCGTCGTGGTAAAAGGGAACTGAAAAACAAAGCAATAGCAAGGGTTCAAGATACTGTGCACGCAGCCCAAACAAGATTCCTCCCAACAGGGTGGCTGGCCTCACTCCTCCACATGACACGGATTTGGGAGTGGTATTAAGCCACTGCCATGACCCAGACTTTGATAGTTTATTTAAATAAACAAACATAGCATTATTACATTGTGTAAAGCTGAATTCTAAATATTTCATTTCTAAGTGTGAAAATAACAATATAAATTGTGGTTTGGCATTTAGACAAAAAGGTGGAAGGAGGAAGAATCACAGCATTTACCTGACATTAGAACCCATCATTGTTTAAATTAGAGAAACTGAGAAAACAGTCTGGAATTTACAAAGTTCAACGTAAGGACCAGACTTAAATGTCATGTCTAGTTCAGGGTATAATAAAATACAGTCACTTTGAACTCTGCACTGTGATCTCAAGTTGTGATAATTTCACAGCACAATATTTATGGTTTTTGTAGAAGAATAAATAACAAAAAAACATGGCTTTGTAAATAAAATAATTTTGAAGACAGACTATCATAAACATCAGCCTAAGACCAAGGCAAGACCACATCTGATGCTAGAGATACATAAATATAAAATATGGCTAAATGTGGCAAAATTTATTGGAAAAGGAAAATCCTTTTAATCTTTAATCTCTCATGAGAAATAACACTTTAATTAAATAAAGCCATTGTTTATAAGGAAGAAATTTATAGAACAAAAGCCACAGTTCAAGGAACACAAACTAATCTTGTTGGATCTAATATTTAAGAGAGGTATTGGAGGGAGATCTGTATCTAAGTTTAAAAGGTTACACCTGACTTTAGAGAGGTCTGCTGACAACGCTGAAAGCCTCACCCATTTTCGCACATAACTTGTCCTTCTCCCCTACATTTTTTTTAAATTACTAATATATATCATTTGACTGTATGAAGTTTCAGCGAGTGAGATATGAAAGGAAATGAGGCAGGCTATATCATATTTTATTGTGACTAACAATTTTAGATATTAAATAAAAACAAATATATTATAATATTTTGTGTGAATTTTTTACATACATAGGCCGAAAATACAATCACACACACAGGGCTTAGAGACATATGAATGTGGAGAGCCACGTAGCAACACCCCGGGAGCAATTAGGGGTTCAGTGCCTTGCTCAAGGGCATCAAAGAGGTTCCCAGGCAGTGGGCTGGCACCTCTCCGACTACCAGTCCACACTCCATACTGTGGTCCATGCTGGACTTAAACCAGCAACCCTTTGGTTCCCAGGCCAAGTCCCCACAAAATAGCAAAATCACACACAGAGGTCACAAACAACAGCTGACTGAAGAAGTTGTGTGCAGATGCAGCAGAATCAGACCGGCTCTGTCACATAAATAAAAGTGGCATTGCCAAAAGCAAATTAGATAGGGTTGACAGACGATAGAGTAGGAAAAGACCGAGAAATAAAATAATAAACACTGTAAATATTAGTACAGACTTTTACTTATCTCTCTATATACCAGCCATTCCCTCTCTCCATCAGCCTACTTCTCCCCATCATTCCTTGTTTCTTTCAAGCATGTCAGAAACACAGACACATCTGTGCCCCCCCTCACCACCACCAGAGCTCAGGTTTATTTGACTAGAAAATTACCCTCCATGTGTTTAACATATCTCCAATATTGTCATCACCAAATATTTATTTGTAAAGGAGAGGACCTCTGAATGGTCACATTCCTTCTGCTTCAAGCAGTTACACAATTTTGTGCATGAACGCACACATGCCCAGAGCCAAGGCTAGATGTGTTTATGAGAGAATTTCACAAAACCATCTTGCATATTTATAAAGGCCCTGTGTGTACTCGCCTGGGTGAGTGTCAGCTCCGTTTGGAAAGTGACTGTGGGTATTTGCATGATCATGGCTATTTCCTAAAAAGAAAAAAAAGAAAGAATTTCCAACGCTGCTGGCCCTCTCCCCTCCTGTGTAAACTACTGTTGAGCTCCCTCCAGATTATGTGTCTTTATCATTTCCTCAAAGGAAAACTGCTTAATGCCAGTGAGAAATAAAGCAGGGCTATATTATATGTCGGAGAACACAATTCAATTCATTTCTTTCACAATAACAATGATTTGGTCCACTTGCCTGTAGTGTATCAGCTCATGCTGTCATCATCCAAACATGATTCTTTCTTTTGTTTGTTTGTTTATCCCATCATACACAGAGATTAACCTAAGCCACAACCAAACCACAACAATGTGTCTGATAACTGCACTAAAACCTAGAAATTATATATTAATATGCTGGTTCAAAATAAACATGGCCCTTTTAAATAAAACACCAGAGATTAGTTGGAGTATTTGATTTACTCTGTTTCATCAGGCTGAGCAATCAATTCCAAGATCATTTATTTGATACAGCCATTGTGCACAGGGGATTGGTCTACCATCAACTTGACAGGGGGGGAGTCAATATAATGAACAGCACACCACAAGGGGGCAGTGATGTAACAAAGACCTAGAAAAGGTCAGAGAGGCTTTCTCATTAAGAACTGACGGAGGAGCGAAAACGGAACAGGGAATATGGGGGTGGAGGTTGGAGGAGAGGGAAGTTTAGGTGGAAAAGGAGAGAGAAAAAAGATAAGGCAGGAGGAAAATCTAATGTGTCAAAGAAGGGAAGAAGAGAAAAGGGAGGGGGAGAATGTTTAAAAGTGGGAAAGTAGAACGTCTGAAAAGAATTTGGGATGGTTATGACATATATATAACCATAGAGAGAGCAGGAAATAACAATAAAGATTAAGGCCACTGAGTGTCAAACAAAACCAAGCTGCTTAAATAAGAGAAGTCCATTCAAAGACCACCCAACTAACTCTCACCTGTAAGCTAAAAAGTTTAGGATTAATTGGTAAACAGAATCAACATTTCAAACAACGTGACAAATAACAGCGCCCTGACCTTTCTACTTTTTCAAAATAGCCCAACATCCTAGCAAACCAAACCAAACAATAAAATCTTCATTTAGATAGTGTACTAAAAATATTAAAGCCTGTCTGCCAGCACTGGCCTTTGAATGGCCGTCCACAGAAACACAGATGTGCACACACACACAAACAAGAACTATTGGCCTCCCAGAGAGCTGTCCCAGTAAAACCACAGGTCCCAGAGGGAGGCGCCCTGGTGTCTCTGTAGTGACCCATTCCTTAAACAGGCTTTAGGATGTTACTGCTACAGCTAGCTGCTGTGTGTTGCAGTGCACAGGGAGAGCTCTGTTCTACTGCTCTAAGAGCTTGTACGACCTCCGGGACAGTCCCACTGCTCAGCAACCACAACGGTGGTCTAACGTCTGTGGCCTGTCACACACTTGTGTGTAGGTTTGTTTTTTGATTTGTTGCCTCTTAACTCCTGATCTATGTACTTGCTTGCGCCACTGTAAGCCTCAACTGTCTGGCTAATACATGAGAGACAACACATTGCAGTGCTGAATCAGAATATTTCTGGGAGACACTAATGGAAATACTGTTAATGGGAAACTTAAAATCTTATTTCAAATTCCACAACAAAGATATCCTTGTTACACTCTGTTTACTGTCTGTATGCTTTTCTTTCAAACATTCTGTGCTGGTTCATACCATCCCTGCCACAGACACTGTCCAATTCCCCGTGTCTATGTGTGTGATATCCTGCCAGCCCAGATGTCTAAGCCTTGGCCTGTTTGTCTGCCTTAATACCCCATACTGAACTCCCCAATGCTTTACATGTCTCTCTGCCGCATACTGTTTTTCTCTTTGCCTGCCTGTCTTAATGGCAGCCTGCAAGGGCAAACCACGAAGATGAAGAGCCCAGTGACCAGTGCAACACATGTGGCAAAGCAGAGACACAAACTCACATAAAACCAAGTATTACTGTAGTCATTGCTATCAAACCGCAACCAATTCCAACCAAACTCAGCACACAATCACTCCACCCAATGCTGCGTCACCCTGACAAAGCGGGGGCAATAAGCAATTCAGTTTAGGACCATCATGCAAATACGTGGGAAGCTCGACACAATCCTGAGTCAGAGAAGCCAAAGATTTCTGTATTTATCTATAAAAAAAAACTGTGAACAACTGTAACATTAGAGCAATTCCTCTTTAAGTTCCTTTAGAATAAAATAAAAATCTAAATCACTATTATAGCACTGTTATCCTTCTCAGTATGTCTTCCCCCCAATCCTCATACACTAATTGGGTTTTCTATAACATTTTTGTGTGCTCACTTCAAAAGTTGCTAGTAATTACTCACATGCATTAAAGCGGAGACCACAAACAGCCATGATGCCACACTCTTTTCAAGTTCCAAATGGTGTTTATTAAGCCTCTGTTTCAAGACCAAATTTTCAGTGTCCATAAAGTGTAGCATTTTAACTCAGTGGCAGCTCGCTGCAGTGGTTGTAGCTCAGTTGCATTTTCTGTGTCCGTTGTATCTCGCTTAGTGCATGTGCAGACTTGTGCATGTAGACTGATTCAAAAGTCAATACTACGTGCCGCACCAGTAATTAAATCAGATCACTTTTTCACTAAATTTGTTAAAATTTTTGGGGTGTTATGTTGGGCTCCATTATATTGAAAATGGTTAAATACTGTATTCAGATTACAAATACAGTATTTAGTGTAATATTTGGTCATTTATTTACATACCTTACATTATATAAGAAGTACTAGAGGTGAGCCAGTGTGAAACTGTGGTCCATTATCCAGAGTGTCAACCAGCCAATGGAGTGAGACCATCTAGCCATTGTCTGTCTGTCTGACAACCGTCTCCAGCACCCTGCTGCTCTTTGCTGTTCTTTCCCTCCCTTGGCACGGGTGACCCCATGTTCACACCTGGGATAAGGGTAGGGGGGTTCAACAATGCCCCTCTACATCCCTGAAACCCTGGTAGTTCTCTGTCAGTCTGCTCTGCGCCCACACGTTCACCCTACCACCTACTGTGTGGGCACCAGCTGAGTGGATCTGTTGGATGTCAAGATAAGGCATCTTCCTTGCAACAAAGTCTGCTAATCTTAAATCCCTGGATTACACTAGATTACACTGGATTTAGGCAAGCAGAACAGATCATGGTAACCCTTCATTTTAAAATAATAGATCAATACATGTGTTAACCATATAAGGATAATTTATGATTCTAAATCTACAGATAAGCCAATTTGCCAGATTGCCTCTCTCTTGTACAGGGTCTACCTCTGGCTCCGGGCTCTGTGGCCTCTCTAGCTTCCCTGTGGCAACAGAGGAAGCTCCTGTGAAGGTTTCTGATAGCAGAGAAAGACTGCTGGCTGATAAGAGAGGTGTGAACAGCAGTGTAAGCTTGTCACTGCAGGGGGCTAGAATGACAGACCATCAGAGGTTAGAGGGTTACAAGGCTAGAGGACTGGACGTCACAGAACTGGCCAGTGTTAAACCTAGCTGTCATCACAAACATCTTTCTAATATATGGGAATATGGCTACCTATCTGCATGTACATGTATATTCACTTTTTTTTGTTTTCTATATCTCTCCTGAGGGTTTTTTAAAAAAAAAAAAAAACTCTGTCAACTACTTGTTTTGAAATTATAATGCATCATGACCTTTTTCTTTATGTTTGTAGGATGATTTTGAGCACTGTTTGTTTGTTTCTTTCGAAAAAAGTTTCAAAAAATGGTTGGTGGTGGTGGATCATGGGTATGGATCACAGGATGTTTGGCAGGGGTTTAATTCTAAGATGACTATTTTAATGTCTATTTATTGACTATTTGTTAAATATTTAAATTGAACTAAATATTTGACAGGAACTGGCTTATTTTGGAATATACTGCTTTGATGTGAGTTGTATGGGTCTGCACCATTAAAAGTATTGCTAGGACTTGATGCAGCACCTCATGCAACTCTACAGTTCTATTGAGTCATAAATCCACCATGTGATAAGGTCCTTTGCTGAGCCTCCCCCCTGTTTCTTATCACACTGTCGCACTACCAGTCCCACCTCGCACCCCCCTCACACACACACGTTGTGGAAAAGCACGTCGGTATGACCTTTGACACCTTAATCAACGGGCATTAAAGAGCCTCTTAAACAAAACTGACGGACTGGGGAGATTGGACTGACAGGGCGACTGACTGACTGGCCAAGAGGCTAAGAGGGATCCAGAAGCAGCGGCGCTGAAATGCAGTCGCCAACACATTGGAGGTGGCAGAGGTGGTGGGAGAGTGTTGGCCATCACAGGGTTTACAGATTAGCCTGGTTTATTAGTTCGGTATTGGGACCTTCCATCCTCTCAGGATTGTCACACGTCACTTTGCTGCCTCGCCCGTTTAGACCCTGTCTCATACAGGCAGAGTGTCTGTCAGTCAGACGCAGATGGAGGTGAAAGGGTGAGAGTGATTCAATGATCCTGTAATGTTGGAGAACTTAACAAGACCCGCCAAGCTCAGCAACAAAAAGGCACACAAACCCGGACACCCACTTGCGTCAGAAAATACACACAGACACACATGCGCCAACGCACAATGGCCTTGTGCTGACTGTTCTGCTCCAAGATTTTTCACCACAACAAAACTCAGCATTAGCACATGTCTACATAGATAAAAGACTTTTCCTTTTGAATTTTAATGATTTGTAACAAGCGGTAAAGTGACGGCATGGGAAAAATATGCAAAGTGCACCAAGAGGACAATGGTGCAGTTACAAAACATGGCGATTAATCAGAGAGAAAATGAGAATTAGATCAATGTGTTGATATAGCTAGGATAAAGGAGCAAAAGCCTATAACTTATACTTAAAGAGGGTAATATTTCTAAGGCATGCTCCAGTGTAACAGTGACCAGGGTAGGGGTCAACTAACGGTTAGTCCACCAAATGGATTTCCAACAAATCCACTAGAGGTGGTGTTTCCCTTAAAGTCTTCAAACTGTGTCATTGACAAAAATATCTGTTGGTACAAAACAACGTATGAACTGATAAAATACAGCGTGACTAAACGCCAAGTTGTGCCACAACAAATTGTTTTAGATTTAAATTAAATTTAGTCAACAATTGCTTGTTTAAAATCACTTTTTATCGAAAACACCCGGTATTGAAGTCAGTATCCAGGAACAGCTTTGCATGGTTCAGAGATGCCGTGTTCGTTAAGGATATCGATTGACAACATGGTCAACTCATTGTTTAATACATAATGAACCAAAGAGAACCAAAAATATGATTTGTTTGTTCATAAATGCGTATGTACAATGTACATGTGTCTAAAATCCATTATCCTTATCTCATAGATGTTATTTACTGAGTAAGCACACAGTCATATCCCATTTTCTGTATGAGGTAACAGGCCCCTGTGTATTCTGGCCTACTGCATGCAAAGCACCACACATGTAGACAAGTCATCTATCTCCCTGTGTGGAGAAGCAGACTGGATTTAGTGTCTGCACCTGGCCAGAGATCTTCTGCCTGTCTAAAAACCAGGCCTCACAGTGACACTTTAAAACAGAGCAGATCCATTCAGCAGTCAATCAACAGTCTTTGCTTCCTCCCCTTGTGTGATCTGTCACAGCCCCCCTCTCTGTTTGAACACACTCATGTGTTATCATCCTAATTCTCTTCATTGTTACATATGACTAATGTGTGAACAGGGTTCCCATAAGTTTCCATGCCAAATCAGATGGAAGTCGTTCCTAAGATGAAGGATCAGAAATCAAAATTAAGACTTTAAGATAATGTATAAGTAAGTCAATGACCAAGTTTCATTAGTTTTACTTGATCATAGATACCACATTCAGATAAACCTGCACTGTGAAGCTTAGTTCGTAGAGATTCCCCTAAAAATACCAAAATACCTGTGGATGTGTGCAATGCTTCCCAATCATCCTCTGTGTCCTTGATGGCAGAAAAAGCACTCACACAAACACACACCACCCCTCAAGACCTCCTCTCCTTTGGGAAAGGCTTGATGCTGTAATGACCCTAAACTACTTCCGTGGTACAAGGGGTTGACAGAGGCTAAAGTTGTGGCTCTATCCTACGGCGGTGTGTTTTGTGAATCATAAATGCATGTTAGTGGGGTACAAGCTTGTGTGTTTTCTTTTATGTATGGGTGTGTATATTACATTTGTGTGTCTAAGCTTTATATTTACTCATTCTCTGGCAAGACATAGTAGGTTGCATGGTCTAAAGGCCATTAACCCCAGCAGACAGGAGCCACCGGCTGCTACTGACCAACAGGAGCACAGCAGAAACTCTTACCATCTGTAGCAGTTTAACATACAGTTCAACACATGGGTACAAAATACCTTCACACTTCCCATTCTTCCTGCAAACACATAAGCACACACACAGTCAGACAACAGCAGGGAGCTTTAAGTGCACCCCACTGCTTTCATCTCGCCTTCAATCAGATAAATTAGCTGCCTGCTGGTTACTGGCAAGTGTGCCTCCTAATTCAGGGGAATGTTTTTACGCCTTTTTCTTCCCCAGCAGGACAGAAAGTGCTGGAAACTGTATCAGGAACATCTTGATCCCAGAACAGCTCCTGCTTAGGCCATACTTCACTTCAGTCTCAAATACATTCACACATAACACATGCAAGAAACCACTCGAAGCAAGTGCATACACATTCATACGGTTATGAAGCCTATGTCAGAGGACTTGACCTCCTTTCCTTAATGGTGCTGTCAACCACAGAGCTGACAGGAGGCTCTGAGGTCCGAGGCCCCGGAGCGAAGTCTGCACCTTGGCTGTGAAACTCACAGAAGCAAGGATGTAGCCCCTAGGCTGGGTGTCAAACCTCCATCCCAGTCCAGACAGTTTGTGCAGTCTGAGAGCTGATTAAGCTAATACACACTGTGGGTACAGACACACATTAGCCACAGCTTTCAAAACACCAGATCATATTTCGTGGTAAAATGTTTTCCTTATTAATTTTCGTAATGAGTGTGTTGCCAGGTCGGCCAGTCTCCATCCCTCTCCCTCTCCCTCTCCCTCTCCCTCTCTGATCTCACAGAGATCTAGATGTCAAAAAGTGTGTTTATGAGTCATGACATAATGACAACCTTTTGGTTTTGGGCAGGGCTCTTTGGACCTTATTATTTCTCTTCCTGTGAAAATAAAAGAAGTCCCAGAGAAGCAGAGGGTGGCAGTAACCCCAGAATGCTGATTTTGCTGATAAGTCCAGAGCAACTGATACATTTGAAACACAGGTTAGAGGGAAGGCACAAGGTTAGAGAAAGGTAAACAGAGGCGGAGAAGCTACACATTAGCATCATTTGGTGTATTCTTTGTGTAAAATTGACATCAGCACAAAAGGTAGGGCAATAAGGTTATGACTGCACTTGTTTGGGAGCGAAAGAAAAACAAGCAAAAAAAGAGAACAAAAAAAGGGCGTGGAGTATGACAAGTGGCAATAAAAGTTTAGTAGATTTGAAGATGACCAGCCACAAGGCCTTCAGACACACTCCAGCTCATGTTACCAGGAGAGGCTGAGGGGGCCAAGGGAGCTGGATGCTCTCCTCACCCAAGACACCATAACTCTCTCTGGGCCAGAGCCTCTGTCACTAGAGCCTGGCCTGGATGGATCTCCCAATCACCTTCCAAATCTGTTCCCATCGACAGCTTCCATTAACATTCCTGCCCAGCCTGGCAGGAGAGTGAATGAAGGTTAAGTGGGGTGAGAGGGTTAGGGGTAAAAGACTGGGGCCAGGATCAGTTTTAAGATTTTAGGGGGGAAAAAGAGCATATGGGCGGAGGGTGTAAAAGGAAAGAAGAAGAGAGAGTCACAGAGGGAGGGTGAAGGGGTGTGATGACCCAAGTAAAGAGCAGAGAGAGTGATGGAGAGGAGGACGGGGGTTATGGTGCAGGCCAGGCCAGCACAGGGATCTGGACCTGGTCTGTATACTCTACTTGGAGTGCAGATGGACACACTAAATCACTGACAAATAACACCACTTACAGGTCTGCACTCCTGTTGGTAAGATCTTATGTCTGTTAGAGTGTGTGTGTGTGTGAGAGAGAGAGAGATGAGAGAGAGAGAGGAGACGAGAGAGAGAAGAGAGGAGAGAGAGAGAGGAGAGAGAGAGAGTGTATGTGTTTGAGTGAGTAAGAAAAAAGCAAAGAAAGAAAAACAATAAATGTTTCTATTTACTTGTCCAAATGATATAAAACTAATTCTTCCCAAAAGCTTGGAAAATATAAATGCTAATTCGATGTGCTATCTAAGTTATTTTTAAGAATGTTAAATTTAGAATCTAAAAAGCCTGATTATTTATTAAAAAATGTTGTTTTTGTTGATGCTGTTGACAAATAACTTTTATGCCTCAAGAATACCCATAAAATCCACAAAGGAATATTAATACGGACTTATAAATGTAACCACTGTAGAGAGAACCCAAAAGAAAAACAGCAGGAGCAGCAGTTCTTGATTCAGACTCTGCCGTCCCAGGTCAGCAGTGGGGAGCAGAGTGGGTAAACTGACATAAACCAGGCTACTGAGCACCCACTCCCTCTAGCTATTATTGATCAGAGCTGAGCTAAACCACCTCAGTCACACTGTGACACCAAGGTCAGCATAGTGTGGAGGCTCCAGATCACGTTAATAAAGACACTGTGTCTTTTTTATTATCCTTTCCTGTATAATTCTCAATGTGCTATCTATTACTGTGTGGATGTCTGCAGCAGAGGTCACTTTACAAACTTCAGGTTTGTTTCTATTGTGGTACTGAGGTCTCTCCAAAAAGAGAAAAAGAAAAGAAAAGAAAAGAAAAGAAGAAAAAAGAACAAATGTCAGGTAAAACTGCAGAAGAGGAATACTAAGAACAAAAACAGAAGTCAAATGCCTGCATCTGTGTTTAATGACTTGTTAATCTACTGTGCTGATTTGTATGTCTGTCAGCCTTTCTGCCATGCATCATCTTAAACTGTATCCCTTTATTTTTATACAGCACGCAGAACGATGTAGCCTGCTATATGTAAAGCTACAACCTACATGTGGAAATGCACGTGGAAAACATGGCTGTAGCCACTTTACAGCATCTTTCACCTAGCCAACATCAAAAAGGTCATACATTAAAAACTAACTACAAGGTAGAAAGTTAATAAACAATGAAGTCCAATGATGTGTGCCTCTGAGCAAACTGTGTGAGTCTGTCTGGAGTAACATGAATGAAAATTAAAAAAATTAAAATCTGCAAACATTCAGAGAAGTGTGAATCACAACAAATTGGATCGCCCAATTCAGAGAATTATATGTGCCATTCGTCACTTAGACTTCCAACGAAAGCAAAGCAGAAGTTAAATAAGCAAGACATTTAAGGAGAATGGTTGTATGAGTTTAAATGTTTTGGTCTTTAATGTAACTGATCTTAACGATTATTGTGACATGAATCTGCATAGTGGAAAACTTTAGACATCAAGGCAAAAATGTCACAGCCAGAGCCTGTAGAGAGATTAATGTACAGTATAGCATTTATCTTCAAAAACGACCTTATATAAAATCTAAACAAGCTAAATGTTGAGGGCAATTGAAATCCACGTGAGATATTTTTCTTACTGATGATCTATCTGGCAGTGGTGTAAGAAATGGACCAGTTGATGCAACGCAGAAACCAAAAGCATTTTTTTTCAAACATTTTTTTAAATTATATTGTGGGAAATGCAATGAAGAAAAGTGAATTATAACATACTCACTAAAAATAGAGAAGTTAGTATGTGACGAAAGTCACATACATAAAAAATGTAGGAAAAATACTAAATGATGTCATTCATTTCAAACTTGGACATCTTAAAATACACACAGATTTCCTACTTTATGTCTTCCTATAAATCCTGCAAATACACTTTGACTAAGGAGTGTGTGTGTGTGTGTAAGTGTGTATAATGAATTTAAATGAAACATTTCCACGTTTGATTGGAATTCTGGAACCACATGACCCTATCCTCAGTAGACTGAAATAAAGCATTAACAGGCATTTTATGAAAGTCTCACCTCATCCACACTGTGCTCCACAGACATCAATCACACAGTCTAATCCTACAGCTGTTGGGGGCTGCTGGCCAGTTACATTGTTATAAGTAAAAGCTTGCAATTGAACCGCTGATGGCCAATCTAATCTTTAAAAAGAGAGGTGTAGCTAGAAAACAAGTAGGCAATAAATCCCTCTATTGTGATTAAAATCTGTTCATTTGGATTTATCATTTTATCCATGTGTGCATTAATCCAAAGGCAGAATATAATCTCCACATTGTGATGTCTAACTTCATCACTGGAAAAATATATCCTTTACATGTAAGCTGGTCAGTCGATGATATTTCTTGCAACCACAAGCTGAAACACAAGTACATACACATGCTCTTGTCATTCTTTCTGCAGTTTGAATGTGCAGAAAGTTACAGATCGCAGCTTTAATTCTGTTTCATTTCCGCTGCCACTCATTCTACTGTAGTGAGCTGGTTAAACCTGCATACAGTTAGACATCTCAGCGTGACTCTTGGTTCTTTTATGGGAAATGACACCAAAGATGTTCCTGTGTGGTCTGAAGGGGGGTCTGAAGATAAATGAGAGCTCTGAGTAAAAAACAAAAAAAGTCACAGAACTCTAAGAAGTGGGAACTGTTTCCATATTTAGGGGATAAATATGTGACGATAGAGTGACGACTCTGAGAAGCCATTCTTCAGTCTGTCTGTCACTGGGACAAATCACAGTGGTTTTGGACGATTGAAAGAAATACAATTTGAACAACAGAGGGCCAGGGTATGCAGTAAACAAAACCTTGCATAATCTACTCTCTGTCCTTCTCTTCAATTTTCCTCTAAGAAACAAATGAGGCTAAACTGTGCTCTATACTGACTGCAACAGTGTTTCTGAACACGAGCCAACCCTGAAAAAGAGCCAAGGACCTTGTAATTGGTACTATTGAGAGTCTTCTGTGTGTGTGAATGAGAGTGTGTAAGAATTATAGTTATATGGGAGAATTCAACATTAGTGTGGGTCGTGTCACATTCCATTCTTGACTGAGCCTCACTGAACCCCCTCCTCCACTTGGGTCTGGTTCCTGCCGGCTGATTCTGTTAATTACTTTGCCTTTTTTATTCTGTGAGAAATCTCTCTCACCGCCACCACCATCCCGACCAAACCTACACCACAACCTCATAACCACAATTAGTTTAATTAATTACATCTTAACACAGTACTGCAGTAATAATCTCTACATCAGCAACAGCTACACTCCCCCCATCATACCTCTTCTTGCCCCTACAATGCATTTCAACTCCTCTTTGCCCTCAACCCCCTATTCATCTTTTCATCCTCACCACTTCTGCTTTATGTGGGTCTGTCCTTAGCCCACTCACTTTTAATATTTCCCCCTTTTTTTCGAGCGAGAGTGCTGCTGCAGTTCTGTGTGGTAAAGCTTTGCCCACTGTGCGCACACTGACTCATTTGGGCAACAGTGCAGCCTGGGAAAATGCGTGTGGAGCACAGAACAGGAGGGGAGTGTATGTGGAGGAGTGTAGGGGGGAATGGAAGAAGAGATGAGGGAAGGGCATGGTACAAGGGAGGAGGTGCGTTGCGGCAGCTGAGCTGTGAAGAAGCTAATGGGCTCTCATCCCCTTCCCACGCCCACCGCGTGTTTTCTGATGGGCACTCATGCGGCGAGACACATATTGGTTTGGCTACCGGCACAGAACTCCAGCCAGCTTGCTTCAATACTGCTTTGCTAGGCCGATGCGGCATCTGCCTGAACTCTGGTTAGCCTGTATGTGACTTTAGGACTGGCAGAGTATGAATCAGTAACCAACCTCTAATAATGTGAGGAGGTGGTGGTTGATCTCACTCAAAGTTGGAACAGCAATAATGAGAGATGAAAGACAGAAGCATGGCTCACAGACAGACAGTGACACTGATAAACTAAGCGATGTGATGAACAGGGACCCACCACAAATTAATGTTTGCCTCTGTCAGCAAAGATGAAGACACATTAGAAAGGGAAATACTTTATCATAGGGCAACTGTTAAACCACAGATCACGCATCAGCACATCTGTACAGTTTATCATGAAGCATAAAAAGAGAAGGTATTAAAAACATCATCAGTGACATAAAAAGTAAAATAAGTTTTTAATTAATTATGCATCAAATAATGTCATTTGAAGCTACTTTACCAACTAAAATATAGTAGTATAAAGTATATTTGATAGTTTAAAACGTAAAAGCACAGTACCAGTACAACTAAATCTAAATAAACTAATTCAAATGCGCATAACTTAAGACAGTGTTCTTGCCCTCCGCAGTCAGTCTGGACATTATCCCCTCTAATTTGTGAGAATAAAACCCCAAGCCCCTGATTAGGTGAGCCAGGGAAGCCAATTGTTTTGATTGTGCTGTGTGATGTTTGATCCGACTGTGTGGAATGTGGCGACCTTTGATCCAGTGACAACATTCAATTAGATAAGGTTAACTAAATTGACCTCCTCCACCCCTGCTATCCAGCCCAGAACTGGATGAAGTGTAAACAGCTTGTATGCTACACAGTGAACCAAGGATTACCGCTGTCCACTTTAGCCAAGAGTCAGTATGCCCTCTCCCATTCCCAGCACAAACCCAACATGCACTGTGTTTCTGCTTTAAAATTGGTGAAAACTACACTAATTACCTTTCCTTCTATTCTTCTTTACTCGCTAATGATGAATGAAGGATAAGGAATAAGGATACAGCTGGCAAAGTACTTGGAGTTTGGGGGAACTTTGTGCTCTTACTCTCTCTCCCTCTCTCTCTCTAAAGAGCTTAACTTGTAATTACTCATTGTAATAACTCTGCAGTCACATGGGAATTTGAAATGATGGGAGCGTATAGAACTGGGGGAGGGGGGGCTTTTTAGTGGGCTTGTGTTAGGCTCTTCACTGATTGTCTCGCTGACAAACATTAAAAATGAATTGCACCTTAGTGGGAAATGAATCAGGGTGCCCTGGGATTTACATTACGCCCAGTAGCTGACAAGCTAGATTACTATTTTCCAGCTGCTGAGTAACCAGCGGCAAGCATCTCCCCCCACCCGCACAAAGAAGAAAACTAAAAATGCAGGGAAAGCCGTAGAAACAAAATGACTTCAGGTGTTGTCTCAGTTTGAATAGAACATTAAAACATTACATGAGATGCTACTCATCTGTTGACAAAGACACAAAAGGTCTTCCATCTGTGCTAAGCTGGCCTTTTTGACCTGTGAAAACAGATTTGTTAAAAATTTTCAAAAACTGGCTTTTGTCTGTTTTGGTATTTCAACATGGATAACAAACTTTTGACCTAAAAATGGCATTTTAAAATGTAATGTGGAAATTAAGTTTACACTAATTGTAATAAGAGGGCCTCGTACAGCCATTAAAGGCAGTCATTAGGTCTTTACACAGATCATCTTAATGAAACTGATGAGCTAATATTGTCTCCACTTTCACACGGTGAAAAAGGGCTCATTACTTTCCCTCTTTTCCTCTGGCCCTGCCCTATCTAGACGCCAACTTTTAGAAGTGAAACAGCAGTGACCCAGAATGACCTCTCTTCACACTCAAAGGCTAAATCTTCATCTCTATCTGACTCACTTATACACCACCATGATGGCTTACACTGACAGCTAACACCAGAAAAGCCTGTAAGTTGACCACTGTGTTCCCCTAAACTGCAGTTAGTCCTGGGTTTTTGCAGCTTCAATCCTGTCCTAGAGAGAACACGTCCCTACTAATTGGCTATAAATGATTAAATGTTTACATTACTTGTTCTGGTGTTGCTTGTGTAATGTTGGCTGTATTATGTTTGACACTCCCTGACTTCCTAATTTGCTATTTATATTCTATTTTCTGTTTGGTGTACTTTACTGTTGCTATGACCAGCCTCCCCACAGGGATAATTAAAGTGTCATTTGCTCTCATCTATTCTCCAGTCTTAGCACGAACCCAAACCTCTGTCCATTTTGAATCTGAAACTGAATAATTCTCAGGAAACACACAAAATGGCCAAAGCCAAACGGCCGCATGGGAGCTGTGATATCATGTAAGAGTGGAGGCTAGCCTGAACAGCAGCTTTAGCCCCAGTCACACTCCTCACCAAACCCCATCTCTAGCCTCAGCCTTTATCCCCTTGTACCCAATCTCTGCCCCTTGCCCCTCAGCCTCACACTCCAGCCGGGCTTTAAGCACTGTGAGAGTGGCCTAAGTAGCCCAACACTTCACAGATGAACAGCTCTAGTAATGGGCCATGATTGACCTCAATAGCCAGCTCTGAGTGGGTTCCCTCGGGTCTAATCTGCACATTACCTGCTCTGCTTCACACACACTGACTGACGAGACATGATGAGAGCGGCTGCCTTGAAGATTAAATAGATTGTTGAGGAAGTTACAGGGTGCTTAACCAAATAAACAACATCTTATGGTCTAAGTTCATGCTCCTGAATTCAATCTAAAATTGAGTGTGAACACATTTGAATCTGTATGCTGCAAAATCTAGTGGGTATTTTGACTTTTTGAATATATATGTATAAATATATATACTTTCAGACATTGGCTCTCAGGTGTTCAGAATCACTTCAAATTAAGTTTTGGTCAGGTACCTACAGCTACAAAGCTGGTCACATCACTCGCAAGATTAATTTAAGAGATTGCCTCTTGTGTTTTCTCACAAGGACGTACAATAAATGTATTTTTAGTACCATTTTGTCTACTGTAGGTCTATTAGCCAGAGAAAGTTCAGGCCAGCAGCCTAAAGCCATCAAGCTGCTGCCTGAGACAAAGCCAGACTGTTGATTTAACACTCAATGGAGTGAGGGAACACATGCAAAGGAGGGAAAAAGAGCATGATAGATGGACATATGAAAGTACGGCAGGCCTTTGAAAGATTGTAATGGAGGAGGCTATCAAGGGAGATCCCAAAATTCACACCCCATCTACGGTGTCAGTGCAGCCCATTCAAAGGCTACGGTTTCAGAGGAGGCAAAGAGAGCGCAAATGTTTCTATGTGTGTACATGCTTGTGTATGTGCACGCACTGCTCAGTGAGTGTACGGCATGCACGTGTGTGTGCATGTGTTTGTGTGAAATGGTCAGATCAAAGTCAGGTGGCGCTTCATTCCCACCTGCTCTCATTAGTCTTTGGCTCTACAGGCCCGGAGTACTGTAAGATCCCACCTGTTTCTGACTGCTGTGGACAGGTCTCTTAGGACACAGACACACACACAGAAACAGACACACACACAGAAACAGACACACACATGCACACACACGACGGTATGGATGTGTCACCATATAAACAAGCAGAGATGCTTAAATATAGACACACATATAGCTAATAACTGTAGATTAACTATGCACTCGTTCAGTGGACTCAAACACTCAAATCTTTCTTCCTTCCATCTGTCTAATATGAAAACAGTAATTGAGTAGAAAACAGCTTTAATATCTATTAAAGAACTAAATATGTTTAGAATTACAGCGGCCGGGGAATTCTCCAAGGATTAATTCCATGTAGCTTTCATAATTCTCTCCAATATGTTTAAATTAAGATTAAAGATCACTTTGTTCCCCTATTCCCACAGCTCCCATGGTATGGTAAAGAGATCAAAACTGGAGGGCTTTATAGGGAACATCTTTAACATTTGCTCTGCTCTCAGTGTGCTTGATTAAATGTAACATTTTGAGATCCCAGAGTTCTGAGAAAAGCATAAATCATTGTCTCGCAGCTGCTGGCGTGCCTGGGGAAAACACATGCTATCCCTCACTCTCTCTCTCTTTTTGTCTTCTCTATGATCACAAAGCCCACCCGACCCTCTTGGTCCCTCCTCCTCTGGTGCAAGTCGGGGTGGTGGACGGTGGGGAGGGGGGGAACACCTGCAGGCTGCCGCTCGCCCTGAGGTTCAGCATAAACCCCAGCTCCTCACACGCCCTCTAGCCCTCCACTCCCTCGCACTGGCCCCGTCCAAGGCCCCCTTAGTCTTTCCCATCCATCAGCAGTGACAGGCCCAAGACCAAGCCAAGGAGAATAGTCATTCAGCCAGCCAGCCAGCCACTGTCCAGGGATCAAAATGATCAAGCTGTCTCTTGAGTAGCACTGATAATTTACACTTAGTGTAGCACTGAAGGTCATTCTGTATGACATGGCAAAGGATTTCTGGTCCTAGTGAACCTTAAGGCATTGCTCTACTCTGATTAAATTTACAGATAATTTATAGATCTAATACCAGTCAAGGAATACAGGCATCAGAAGGATGATATGTCCCTGGCTCTCAGCTGGGTCCATGTGGAAGACTAACCTATGCCCTTCTGATGCAGCCTGCCAACCCAGACTGCTGCCTGCTTTGACTTAAAAGCAACTGCCTCACCCCCTGAGCTACTTGACTCGGTCTCCTCCTATAGCTGACTCACTTTCTTCTATTGTGCTTCATCCCTCACTATGTTTTTTCATGTTATTTAATAATGGCATTGATTTTTGACTATTCATTGTGTCATAATAGAGCACACACATGAATCATGTTTGGTTCTTGTGAAAAGAAAGAAAATGAAAAACAAAAATATTCAGAGAATACTTGGCTCTAGTGGTACTCTGCCACTGCCAAAAAAATCATATCGTTGTTGGGTCCATCTGGACCGACTGCTCAATTAGGAGAAATCATCTGGGACTGTCACGTTGTAATGCAAAGGGTTAATGGCAAGATATGAAATTATATATAGGCCTTTGGATCTATAAAAGAGGACATTTCAAAGCAGAACTGCTTAGTTCTTCTGCGTTCAAACCCACGCCTTTAATTGTGTTTAATTTATTAGAATGTTCCAACCTCAGCTCTGTTAAATGAAAACACATTAGTCTGGATCTGCAGGAGTGCTACAAGTGTATATGGACTCCCTCCAACCGCCACCCCTAGTCACCCAACCCAATCGCTTCATTTTCTAAGTAAATTGGAATTTTGTTTTAATTCACTGGTAAACAATTAGACAGAAAACAGATGTCACTGGCAACATTTAAAGGAACTTATCTCCTTGGTGAATTAACTTTTCATGAAAGAGCGAGTGAGACGGAGTGAAGATTAAAACATGTGTCAAAGTTGCCATTAAATTGCAGGACTATGCATTCAATTATTCAATATATCATTACTTCAGAACAGCGAAAAGTAACATTCCCCATTTGAGGTTGCTTTGAGGTTTCTAAAATTATTTCAGGCAGAAAAATGTGTCATACAAAAGAGGCCAAGGCAAAAGTGCTGTAGACTTGCACGATTGGCCATTAGTATAGAATTTAGCTGTCTATTAGTCCAAATATATTGTATCACAAGTGACCTCAGAGATATGGGCCTTTGTGAGCTCTAAAAAAAGGGAAAATGGAATAAATGGAGGAATGCCTTCTGGGATGAATTAAAGGATCCATAAGGAAAGTGCTGGCAATTTCCAGAGCCTGTCACATCCTCTAAGAAATGAGACAACACAGAGATCACACATACATGACCAGTGGGGAAACAGTGCAAGGCAAGGCTTCTCTCAATTTATAATCCACTGCAGTCAATCACACACACCAGTACATGGAAATAAGCTATATGTATGTGAAAGCACCATGGCGTGTGAGTATATATATTCAAACACTTCTGTGACTACACGTTGGTAGCTTGATGTCGATTACCAATAATCTCCCGCTTTCTTCCTTAAATAAATATTATGCTTGGAGAATTGGGCGGACAGATCCCACAGGACTGGTGTGCTTTGCGTTGCATCCCTACAAAAACCAGAAGCGACTAATCAAATGTAAAATAGAATATAAAAGTTGATTGTGGCTCATTATATCCTAATGTTTTCAGTATGTCTATGGTGTAAGGAGTTAGCTTTTCTCTTACACCCCTACCCAAGTCCTACGCTCGATGTATAATGATCACGCTTTAAGAATTTGCTAAATGGAATCAACAGAGCCACATGGGACGAATAAAATGTGTTTGATGCCAAGGCCAAGTGCTCCAACAATTCAGAAATGTCATGATCACAAAATGTTGAACCTCTAAGTCGGTCCTATGGGAGCAAAGGGTGCAGCCCATTCTGCGTGGTGCTACTCCACCTTTCATCTCTGGCTGAATGAGGCGTTGCATCCATCATTCCATTAACACTGCTCTAACAGGCTCCCAGTCACCCTCTGGATGACAGCAGGGACACGGGACATGTGGACTGACCAAAAGCTTTGATGTAAGCCTGACCACCATACAAAACACAGACCTATAAGTAGACACCCAAAAAATGCCTGTGTGCGCGTGCACACGCACACGCACACGCACCACACACACACACAGCGCACCAGCACACAGCACAGACGACACAGCACAGCGCCACAGCCACACACCACACACACACAGAGAGAGAGAGACACACTTTGCAAGCTCTTCCTTCAGCAGCATATTTGACACAACACACACGCACAGAGAGAGAAATGTTTCAGTCTGGTGAAACTGTTAGTGTCAAGCCACGCTGCTGTCTACAGTTTTGACTGTATTGACAGGTATATGGCAGATAAAAGCAAAATTTCTGGCAGAAATACTGTGTGTGTGAGTTGTTGTGTGGCCCTTTGTGTTCAAAATATAACAAAATTTTTTTTATTGAAATTACTTTTATTCATAAAGGTTTGTTCGTTTGTACCTACCAGCAGCCAATTAGAAATTTATCTTTTGTCAGACTTCTAAGAAACTGTATGCATGAGTATTCTAGATGTGAGATTAAAAGGAAGGTTGAGAGACAGAGGAGAGATGCAGACAGCGAGAGAGAAAGCAAGAAACAAAGAACAGAAGAGTGGAAAAAAGAGGAGTAGTGAGGCAGTGATGAGAAAGAGTGCAGGCCTCCACTGCTCCACATCTGCTGGAGATATATGCAGTGCTTCTGGGAGTCAGCCCCCCCACCACACTTTCACCTTCATCTTCTTTCCCTCTCCCCCTCTTTTTGCTTCCTTTTGGTCTTCTGGTTTGTGTTCAGATCAGGTTTTAATATTCAAAAATATGTACTGTCTTTATGAGCCATTGCTTTGCTGAAATAATATGCTCTCTAAATCAAAGTAATAGTCTGAGGCTGTGCACTAAATAGAATTTACCAGAGTTCCTAAAAATATCTATCTATGTCGGTGAGGCTGTAAAGGGTGGAACAACCCCTTGTCAGAAATACAACGTTGATTTTAAAATGTACTCTTATGTCATTGCAACTTTCAGGAAATTTATTCAACGGCTGTCCTCACATTTATCAAACCGTGAGTTGCCTATGAAATGTAAGCTTTTCCCTGCCTTACATTTTCAATTTATAGCAGTGCCTTGGTGCTCTGTTCGCTAGCAATGGGACAGTGATTGACTGGGTGTCATTCAAACAGCAATGGAATTCCAGGTTTGGGATGACCTCCCAAATCCACTGTCTCAAAACCGTACTTATCTTCTTACTTCACTACGCCCCTAAGCTACAGCTGTATCTTCTCCTCACAGTCTGAAACCACCTGAGGCCTGCTCTATCGCCATCTTAGCGCTGACATGTTTAAGGCCCAGGAGCCTGATGTGATTCAGGGCCTGGTTTGGGGGTTTGTGTAAGTCAAGGCCACACGATGAATCTCCGCAGCCCTGCATTAAAAGTGATGTACAGTTGTGACTCTGTAGACAACTCTGAAAACAAATACTGGAGGTGTATTGTTTTACACTGTCACCCCAGGCTTCTCCTGTATCTGCTGTTGGGCAGGAGGGGGCTGCGGGATAACAGCCCAGAGTGTACTTTGAGACTTTGAGAGACTCATCTTTTGTGGGCTTTTAGAGACTTGGGAGCAATTGAAGGCCATGACATAGGAGAGACTGTCAAGTACATCTACTTTCAATCTTCCCTGGGAGCCCAGTAGAGCTGCTTGATAGGAGAACTAGCTGCAGTTGCAGGTGGGGAGAAAAGGCTAGTGATGACATACTGATATTCATGGCCTCATTCACAGAAGACTACAGGAGCCATCTCTGCTTGAAAGAACATTGGAGACCATGCCGTATAGATGAGGACATACCTGGCTACTGCTGTAGATACATGAGACGCACAGAGTTGTAGTCATTAAATATCCAACTTACTAAATCAAGTACTACACCACTTTGAGTTTTGGAAACTGATTTGAACATTTTTTTGTCTTCTGGAAGGGCTACTGAATAATCCCCACACCCTCCCTCTAAACACACACGCACACACCAACACACTCGCACTGACACCAGAAATATAATCTGTGGTCTAAGGACGCAATCAAAAATTGCAACCTGACATCAGTGCAGCCTTCAACAGCAATCCTCCAGTGGTTAGCTGTTGTTAGCCAGCTCAGCCCAGCGCTGACAGAGACTAACTGCTGTTTAGAGAACTCATGCTGCCTGCAAAGAGAAGAAGAGTTGCCAACCCTGCCTCAAGGATACTGGAGTGGAAAACACTTATCGGCTTTACTAAACAAATAACTGAAAGGGGGCATTGCGTGACATTATGGGAGGAAGGAAAATATGACGACCTAAACAAACCGAGACTCTTGCATTAGATCACCAATAATTGAGATGGAATATGGACTACCAGTGCCTGTAACAAGTCCAAACACCACAACCACGTCCGGAAAATGAGCTAAAAAACTAATATATCAACACAGGATGGTGATTTGTGATTTAGAAAATACACAGGTTCAGTAAGAAATTGTACCACAGAATAATGTACTTTGATAGATGAAAAGCAAGCGAAGGGGAGAGGAGAAGAGAGACTGTAGTGTATGCACGTAAAACATTTCAGCAGCTTCTACCTGAGTTCCTACAATCATCTCCTTGCTGAGGGACTTGAACAGAAAACGCCAGCAGGTCAGGGGCCAGCAAAGATTCAGGCTTGCGAATCTCGTTAAGCCAGCGGCTCATATGGAGTTCTTTGGTGTCAGATGGGCCTTGAATCAGAGGAACCAGCTTCTCCTTAACCCCCTCTCCTGAACCTAAGAGACAAGAGTTAGAGGCTAATTAGCATAGTACAAAATACCTAGTGATCAAAATCAATACAAATAACTCACATCCTCAGATGAAAAAAAATATATAATAATAATAATCTTTAATAATGTGGCCAAGAAGATACAAAATATAAAAGCAAGAGCTCTTCTCGAATGCTTCACAGACAGCCTTTTTCTCACTGCACACGTGTATAAGTCATCCATATGTTTTAGTGTCCCAGACTAAATGATAATAGGGGTACACAAAATATTGAAACTTTGTGCCTAAAGGCTTTTAATAATAAAGTAATCATGTTAAAACTAATTGTAGCATTTGTCAGAAAATCAAGAAGTCTGTCCATCAGCACAAAGAGAACATATTATTCATGTCGAAACTGCAGTGTGTTGCAACAAATATGTATATATATATATAGATGTTAATTTTGAAATAAGAAAATTAATTGCACATGCTTTTTTTCTCTGTATTTCTATATTGACAGCTGCAATAGATCTTATAATCTGCCTGACATCATTGCAGTGCAGTGCAGTTTGACCTTGTGAACTCTGTGCTATGACACTAGCTCTAATAACATCCTTGCCATCAAAGACATGGCCAGAGCCCAATGACAGCGCCCCAGGAGAAAACAGCAACTGAATCACACAGCTGGAAAGAAATCAAGACAAAGACTGAGCGGGAAAAAGAGAGGAAGAGAGACAGAGAGGAGTGTGTAAACGTATAAGTTAAAGAAAGTAAAAGAAGAGTCTAGTCGGTCTCACTCTCTCCCTCCTACACAGGCAGTAAAGTTTTAACAGGGCACAGCTGCACACACCTGGGGTCCTGGCGCACACTTTTACAGCTCCCACGGTTCCTGAGGCGCATTTCACCGTCGCACGGCTGCAGAACTTCAGCTCCAGGTTTTGGACCGAGCCCTCGAGAGTCGGTGACGGGCCTGGAGACTTCACACCTAATAAAACAAAAAAAACAAAGTGAAAATGAAGTGCAGTCCGGCAGGTTTAAACACCGCTGCCGTGGCTTCGTTAAACACTTGATTGGCCTTTAATTGTTCTTGACCCCTTTCTTTACCTCTCCGTCCCTCCCAAAGTTCTGAGAAACCAGGTGCTCTTAAACACAGGTATCACCAGGCAGAGTGTGTTGTGTTTATCTAAGCTCTGGTAGGGATAGTAGTGGTGCCCTCTGTTTCCAAGGTTAACCTGTGGTTGTGTCCCTATGCCATGATAAATATGTCAAATAAAGCTGTAAACATTTGTTAAAACAAGTGAACAGTCCCCCAAAGCTACAATCCATATAACACATTTTACTGTAATGTACGATATGCCTTTATTAGCACCTGACTTCAGTCCCTAGTAAATTTATTTTACTTTTATGTGTGTATTTATCTGTGAGTAAAAGCTGACAGGATCTGAAAGCTTACAAGGGGCACATTTTATTTGTGTTTTCCCTCTGGAAT
This sequence comes from Morone saxatilis, assembly GCF_004916995.1. Classification (NCBI taxonomy): domain Eukaryota; kingdom Metazoa; phylum Chordata; class Actinopteri; family Moronidae; genus Morone; species Morone saxatilis. The sequence continues at coordinate 4,132,161 of NW_023339807.1, forward strand.
TAGAAAGCTTCCTGTGAAAACATTCGCAGTATATTGATGGGAGTTTGGATACACTACAGCAAAGTTCCGACATTACAGCCATATTGCTTTTAAAAGGTGCCCAGGAAGGATATTAAAAGAGATAAAAACCCTTAAATTGTCAAGTGCTTGTTCTAACTGTTTTACAAGTTCCCAGTAAATCCACTAGGTTGAATGACTTGAACATTTTAAATTAAATAACAGGGACTATTAGGAATATGAGTAGCAGCCCAATATAAAGGATATATCTTTCCAAAACAATATCTAATACGGTTATGTCGGCATCCAGCTTAGTGTCAGCTACAACTCACCTAACACCAGCATTACATCACAGGAGCCTCAAGTGCTCTTCACTCTATGATTATTTCTCTTAATGGCAGCCTAGTGTGGAAGAACCTTCCGTCTGCCATCTTTCCAAAATGAAACAGTTTGCACTGTGGTAAGGGGGGGGGAATTACATACTCGCCATTATGATATGTCAATGTTATTTCTATGGTGAGAGGCTATTTCAAACACATAACAGGAGGAGGAGGGAGAAATAGCTGGATGGCTAAAAGATACTGTAGAGTTTAGGGAGTTCTGTGCCAAACCGCCTGTTGAGAGAGGAGAGGAGGATCCATCCATCACATGCTACATTCTTCCAGTGAGCTGGAACTGTCCGAGGGAATCACATTAAATTCTTACATCACCTGTTCCAATAAGGCTTTACTTCTCAAAATAATCCCCTCTTACAGTGATAGCACTTCATTTCCTACAAGTGTCCATAGCGCTTTTTGACTAAGTTTACAACCCAGTGGGGCTTTTTCTGTCAAATGCTGGCCCACTGACTCTAAGATCAACAAATCACAGAGGCAGAACAAACAGCAAAGACAAACTCAAAAGAAAATATAAACACAAATACATAAAAATTGATGAAGAATAATTGAAACAGATGGATTGGTTACCAGGGATTTATCGCCTACCCGTGTGTTTTGTATTAATAAGACACAGATGAGCGGTGCTACCAGAGAGGCTATGAAAGCACAACAGCTCCTGAAGCGATGAGAAAAAAGCTGGTCTTGTCATCTATAAGCTTTCCACGTCCACTTCCTCTCTGACTATTCTGCTTCCATTTCGTTCTTCTTCCATTTTTCTCTCCCAAACTTCATTTACTCCCTTATCTTTTCCCTCTGTTCAGTCAAACTGCTACTGGTCAAATTTTTACTTACTTAGGTAATCCAAAATCTGGACTATCAATATCTTGTTTTACACCAAAATTAGCATGTATTGTTTGCAGTTGTTAATCCCAAATCAACATAAATTTATATTTTAAAGGTAGTTTTAATGTAAAACAGCAGGCCGGTGTGGATACAGCCGGGATTCAAGTGGATGCATATACACAGACAGCACATTTAACCAAGGGAATTACTGGCAATTGCTAAAATCCCTAACCACTGACTTCCCTTCTTTCTCTCTCTCAGACAAATTACCCAGCAACCTCTTCACCTGCTGTCTGAGAGGCCCTCTATCAGCCCAGATGGAAGATGGGAACGTTAATAACCCTCCCTGTGTCTCCCTGCCTGCTACTTAATACATCTGCAGGTCAAACTGAGCAGAGCTGTGCGTCTCTCTGTGGCTTTGGTTACCTGTTTCTCTATCAGCTCCCTCTGTCTATAGGACAGATGTTCTATATAAAGTGTGCAACTGCTTTATGTGAGTTATTTCATCCCAGGGCCCAAATAAACAATCGATATCTTACTCAAGGCCAGATTCTCACAACATAGTATACTGTTTTAGAAAACTGTTAAAGAAGTGGTTTGGAATTTTTTTTAATTTTCACAATGTTTGAGATGAATTTAATCATCATCTCATTTATCTGTTTACCAAATAAAAATCACCATATTTACTGTTTGAAAAGCATGTAAGTGCAAGCTCATGCACATACAGATACACACATATGTACACACAGAGACATTTGGGTTATTTGATGTGATCCAGTACCAGAGGGAAAGATAGAGAATGACACAGGCACTACATAAAAGCTAGGCTTCCTGGAAACAATATAGCTTACATATATTTGCCATAAAAGGACTGTACCAGACATTTGGCTACATTATTGAGTGTGTCCCAGTGAACCTGAAAACACATGACCCATCAACCCTAAGAACAGACCATTGTAGAGAATGGATATCCAGATCCTGTGACCAGGAAAAATGATTGCAGCGGTGATGAGTAGGCCTCCACATATACTGAGTGTTCCCTTGAGTCCTTCATTCTTTCTGGAAAAGATGGAGATGTTAAAAGAGCAAGCCAATCTGGAACATGACAGGGGCCATTCCCTCTACTCTACTTGCTCTTTGATAAATGGCACTAGGGGTATCACTATAACATATCCCCTGTTGCCCACGTAGATGTCCTAAAGGGCATGGTGCACCTGCTGGGGTGCTGGTTGTTGCGTGGGGGGGCTCTGGACAATGTTTTGTCCAGCTGTTAAGACTATAAAAAACTGGGGTACACAGGAAGAGGAAAAGCACAATGGCTGGTAGTTTGTCGACTTAGCAGTGGTATTCAGTTTGGTTTATGTATGCAAGATGCATTAGTGTGTGTATTACAGCCAGGCGTGTGTGTTGTTTCCGTGTTACTGTGTGTGACTTAGTGAGTGAATGTGTGTGGTGCTGTTACTCTTCAAGCAAGGGCAGGTGCAAGAAGTACATAAACACACAGCTAGGGGCCAAAGGCTACGGCACTCCATCAAACACTGTGAGGGCACCCATGGGCAGCTGGATTTGCCATCCTGAACGCTGAGGAGAGTGTGGAAAATACGAAGGGAACAAGATATGGATAGTCAGTAAAGAAATAAGAAAGGAAAAATGAAAAAGCACACATTGATGGGGCGGTATGGGATGTGGAGGGTCCTTTTTTGCTTTCTGCATACCTCAATAGTTGGCGTGCACATGTCTCAGTATGTCTTTGCGTGTGTGGATGTGTGTGTGTGTGTGCGCAGGACATCTGCAGACTTGAAAGCCATGTTTTACACATTCCAACATGTCCTGCTCTCATTGCTTTGAGGAATGGTATGGGAAAGTTGTTCGCCTATAATGCTAGACCAGGCGAATCTACATTTTAAAACAAGAAGCACAGTGTTTAGCGTACATTCACAAAACACTTGTGATAATACCTCAGCAATAGTAGGCGATTTTCATTTCTAATCCTATGGAAAAGTTTTCTTTTAAATTTCAAATAAGCCAGGACATTCACATGGGAACACTGAAACGTTATGAGAAGTTATATGAAGAAGGGGAAGGAATATGTTTTTTGATGTATGCTCTTGAACTTTATAAAACATCCAGAGAAACCCCATTAAGAGCTTATACAGAATTTGTAACTGCCTCAACTTCTGGAGGTGAGGCCTAAGAACTAACAATATCTGGCATTTGGTTGATGCATACTATAAGACCAAAACGAAGGTTGAAGCAGATAAGAGGAGGAGGTACAGTACAGCATACACACTGTGACTTGTGCTAAAACAGCTATTAAAGTTTAAGTTTACACCTCTACTCCACACAATCACATTAAAGTCATGAGTGAAGAGTTCCACTACTTTTCAGAAAAAAAGTCCCCTGGCACGAATTAATGCATAAGGGATCAGTTTTATATGTGATGACGATCAGCTGACAAGAGGATGTACAGTATCGCCAAACCCTAATGGGCAGGTAGACAGACAAAGACAGACAGAGCAGGAAGGAGAACCTAAAGTACTTAAAGCTCCAAGTCTGGCAATGGGCCCACAGCAGCTAGGGGTCTGACAGAAAAAAAAAAAGAGGTAGACAAGTTGGGTAGACCAAAAGCAGCCAGCTGAGCCATTAAGTGCTGATGCAGAAACAATAACTGTCTCTCCTAAGTCAGGAGGGGCTGAAGTAGAAGCAGTAAGTAGGAGCAGGAGGTCTGCTGGCATCTAGCCCAGTACTGAAACACAGCAAAAATACAGACACATGCAGAGAGTGAGACAGGGAAACAGACAAGGTGAACCAGTAGTGGTTTGTCCTGCAGTTAAAGCTGAGAAGAGAGCAGATATGGCAGTGGGTAAACACAAGTCTACAGGGGAGACTCATCACATTTAACAAAATCTCCTTTTTATACTACCAGAAGATGATTCCTAGGATAGTGGAGACTAAAGAGTCCTAAAGGTAAACCTTAAGAATGCATTCAATGTTTTTTACCAGTCCCTTGAAGAGAGTTTGTGACTTTTTCATAGAAAACGGTTTCCATTTTGCTACTTTCTAACAGCAACTGACAAAAACAGTAAATCAGCCTACAGTCACTACATAAAAGCAGTTCCAGTAAATTTGATGACCTTACACTTTGCATGGCTTATGGGGTTTGCAGGAAAACTTGCACACAGGAAGTGTTTCATTTTATTTCAAGTAGCAGCAAATGTTTTTAAATTAATGAAACTGGGCAGTTTACATGTGATAGCTACCATTGCTAAATAACCACACACACGGCCAGAGTTTGGTTTATTCAAGTAAGTAGAAACCTCCATCAACAGTCAGTTCTTCTACACCTACATGTCCAGAGGCAAGACCTTTAACTAAAGAACCCTCTCAATGCAGCTGGGTAGACAGACAGAGTAAGAGGCAAACAAACAAGTGTCTACATTAGAGCTGCAGCGATAAGTCAACTAATCTGTTGATCGGCAGAAAAATAATCACCAAGTTTTCATAAATGATTAATGCAAAATAGGGATTTTTTTTTTTGCTTTTGCCTGTTTTATATTGCATTAAACTGAATATCTGTCTGTGAGATTTGGACTGACAAAACAAGACATTTGAAGACATCACCTTGGACCTAGAAACTGGTATGGAAACTTTCACTATTTTCTGACAATTTGTAGACCAAACAATTAACCAAGGAATCTAGTAAATAATCAGCAGATTAACTGATAATGAAAATAATTGTTAGTTGCAGCCCTAGTCTACACACACACACACAGAGAGAGAAATGCCCCCTATGAGGGATCCCAGTATAGGTGCTTTTAGCACACTGGGTAGAGGGTAGAGTGGTGGGGTACATGCAAGTGGTACTCGCTGCCTATACTATAAGGGTCGTAGTAGAAAGACAGTGATGGGGTGTAAGTGCTGGTGGTAGCGGAGGCTGGGGGTCTAATTTCCATGATTACCATCCCCTCCAGGTGCTGCCTGCCTTTCCGTCTGCCCACTAAAGCAGTGACACATGTTCTCCGCACATTGAAACCTTGGTTCTCTCTGCCACCGAATTACCACAATTAAGGAGTCTTCATGCGGAAGCAATTTGGGCAACACTAATGGGCCTAGGCAGTGGGGTTTGGAAGACTGTGAAAGAGAGGGAGGGGGGAGAAGATATATCGAGATGTAGAGCAAAACAGAGTGAAAGAGTTATAAAACAGAGAAAGATGAGAGGGAGTAGGAGAAAAGGGGAGCGACAGATAGGCGAAGAGTGATAGAGGAACATGCTGTGACATAGAGGATTCCCGCATTGCCACTTGTAAGGAGACGATTAGCCGGTGGTGAGATACGCCATTAAAACACAGTTCTGGATGAGAGGGCCTGCCTCTCAATCTCCCATATCCCCAGCCTAATGCTGCCCTGACAAATTTGGTTAACATAAGAAATGGGGGCATTCTGGCTTTGAAGTAGCAGCCAGGATGGAATACCAGTGCGGTTCCACCATGAGAGAGATGCTCGAAACTACAGACCGCAGCTAATGACGCTAAACCAGCCTCTCCGTCACTGAAATGTAACTCTGGATTACTGCTCTCTTTCTGACTCTCAAGATCTCTGTGACTCTAAAACTCACACTCACTCTTCTCAAGCCCCCCCCCCTTATGGAAGAGAATTAAAGAGAAACCAAGCAGAGAGTTCTTGTTTATCAATAATCCACTGAGATCAATATTTATGTCTCAGCTTTGCAGAGGCTGACTGTGTCTGTGTGTGGTGGTAGCCAAGACGTGACTGGGGTTTTGGTGCTGCTGAGGCACTTCAATGGGAGTTACAGTGGAAATTTATGGCCTTGTGACGTGGAGCTATGTGCTCAGTCGGCACTAGTCACTACACTTAGATGGGACGGTTGGCTCACAGCAGGGAACCAGCTCTCAGACACTACCAGATGACATAAATACAAACAGATTTATTTGGGGCTGTCATTGATTCAAGGCTTAGTAACATTCAGAGCAGTCTGCTGTGGGTGCTTTAAAGCCCAATCTACTTACAGTGCATTTTGTTTCATGTCTCAGTGATGATCTTTTGCTTTGTGTGAATGTGAACTTTTTAAACATGTTCGACAGTTATCAAGCTACTTAATTACTTCGATTTAACTATTTGTGCTATATGTAATGTACACCTTATGATTCTTATTCTTCACACCATTATTTTACTTTTGGGTCTAAGTAAAGGCTCATGTTGAGTCTCTACTTTAATAGCTTTTAGTAATGCTCCTGGTGCTTTCCTCATAGCGCAACAGCTATATTATTCATTCATTAGAGTGAATAATATTATCTGTAAATGTAGAGCCTTCACTATAATATAAAACACACCAATTTCTACCTTACCATGTACTTTGCACACCTTGACTTGTTCTCCTTAGTCTGTTTAACGCATTATCTATTGATGACACATTGTATGGGCCTACAAGCCTTTACCATGGTAATGTTTCATAAACCTCGGCCGCAGGGGGCTTTCATATCATATTTCAGTTTAACCCCCATGGGGGAGAGTCGGAGTCGAGTGTTCCAGCTTTAACTGACGAAAGCTTAAATCTACAGAAACTCTGCTCTACCCAGGCTTGGCCAGCTAACTGAAACTGCCCCACACAACTACCAACAACCAGCCAGGTTTCTAAAATGCATGAAAAATCTTTGAGATCAACTACCAATTTAAGTGCTATGCCGTGCCAATGGTATATTGGATTTAGTGGTGAGTGGAAAGATGCCTCTGAGAAACCATCAATGATTCATATCAGAGAGCAAAAATAAGAAGTTGGACGTGAAACTGGGGCTTCCAGATTCTGTTCTGGGATCATCCATGTCATCCAACATGCCTGGAATCACATCTTATTTCCCATGACAGAAAAGTGGGCTACTATTCAAACAAACAGGGGAAAGAAAATCCTTGGCACACTCTCAGTTGACTTCTGATGTCTTTTAAATATCGTCTTTCGCCAGAAGCCAGTGGATGTGTGAGGAAAAATCGAATGATGAACGGAGAATCATGGTGAGAAATGACAAGCCTGATGTCCCCTGATGAGAGTCTGAAGTACCAACCACGAGGGGGAGACGTGTGTGGGTGTGTATATGATGTTTTTTTATTTTTTTATCTGTGTGCATGTGCAAACCGTTGTTTGGTGAAAGTCTCGACTCAGCTTGAGATGTTGTTTGATGGGGGAGCAGACCTCAGGCACTTTATGTTCCTATCATCCCATTAAACATATAAATATCCATGTAATCTGATGTGCAGTTGTGGGACAACACAACACAACACAACAAACTTCTGTTTTGCATCGACTCCACTGGCTTCTCTCATTAGCTCTGGAGTGAAGTAAGCGACAGAGAAAGAGCAGAGAGCTTCAGGAAGACAAAAGAAAAGAGGAAGGCCTGAGTCTGGATTGACTTAAAACATCATCACAATCTGCCAGGAGTGGAGCGAGGGCCGTCTGTAGCTCATTGAAGTTTTCATTGACAAGAGCCGTCTCAAGTTCCATCCAAGATTTATTTATCGGTTCTCTGATGCTGACACAACGTGTTTTTAATGTCAGAAATAAGGTTGCGTATGGATGAAAAAGCCCTCTTTCTTTCCTTTCCCTCCTGCTTTCTTCCTGCCCTGATGTCAATCCGTGAAGCAGACAAGTAGACAGGCAGAAATTTCTCTCAAACCAATAAGTTACCTCTTCAAAGAAATATGGATACTTGATTGAGGGGCCAGGCCACGCTGAAACAGACATCTCAGGGTTTTCATTAAGCTTCCCATCTCTTTACTGACATTTGTGACAACCACAGACCATGAAAAAAGGCTTATGTCCTTCCTTCTTTCACTTTCATTGTGGAACAATGAAAAAGGACTATCAAAATAATCTCCATGAGCTAAGTGTATGGGCCCCATTATATGACAGGGCAAAGCTGCATGTTCCTCTGGCTTGTCTTGATTAATAGATTGGAGACATTAAGGTTGTGAGTAAGAAGACCATGTCAGCCAAAATCTGCACAGGAAAACAGTGGAAAACTGAGCGGAGAGCAACCTCCCCTGTTCAGTCTCATAGCCAGGACTGTGCTACTAACAGCTGCACCATCGACAAATGAGAGAGAAACACCACGGAGGGTGAAAAGATAGACGGGTAAGTTCTGGGACCAGACAACATTAAACGCACAGCATACCAGGGATTAGTTTACGGAGGCGACAGAGTGATATGAAAATGGACACTTTTTCCCCTCCAATAACACAGAGCTATTACCAACACTTATTATGCTGCAGCGTCACAGGGGGATTTGCGTCAGACCCATGCTCCTGAAGGCAGTTAGATCACAGGGATGTGAACTGCTGGCCATGACATGAGAAGCCTTTTTCATGCAGTGCAAAAATGCGTAAAAATTGTTGTTGACATGGTCTTCTAAAAGATTGCATTTGTTTCCAAGCAATGGGAAATATCAGTGTGAAGAAAAGTATAAATAAGTCTCCCTGACACAACCTTGAATAGTCTTGAGTCTTTTTTTCCACCTTTTTTTTCTCTATTTTTCTCCCAACCACCCCATTCCCCGTTGTATGTGTAGGGGGAACTTGTAAAAACAAAAGACTTGTTTTAATAATGATACTGTTATGAGTGAGAGCACAAGTCCTGGGCTATTATTATCAACATGCTTCTAGTCGCTATGCAGTGAGAGCATAGGCTCGCTGTATCCAAACATTCTTGCCGTCATTTGCCTTAAATGGGATCGTATGCTGTGAGTTCAGGAGTACATATAGGATTTGCTAAAGATGGAGGTGGGCATGCATCTGTGCATATCCACATTTCTTTATGTGTGTGTGTGTGTGTGTGTGTCTCTAACCTGACACTCAATTAGGTGCAAAAGCTGGGTTTAATAAAGAGAACCAATGGCCAGTTGTGTTTCTGGGCACTGAGGTCCACCCCACACTCTCAATCTCTTTATTTCCTTTTTTCTGTCACTTTTCCCCTCAACCTTTATATTCCTTCTCTCTTTCATTTTTCATTCTGCTCATTATATCGTTCACTCTCTCTCTTCCTCTTCCTCTGTTCTTTTCTCCCTATATCTGTCATGCTAAAGTTATGTCACAGCTCATATATCACCCAGCAATCATCTAGAGCACGTCTGGTGACCACCACCAACCAACTTCTACCAGACCCCCCCTCCTCTTGTCCTCGTCCGGACCACCACAGAGCTCTGTGGCCAGAAAGCCAGCTGTGGTAGCTGCATTAAAGCCGAATCCATCACTGGTGGAAATGCCAATTTTATGCTGATTTAAATGACCTTGATGTTTTGCCTTTCAAAATTCAGCATTTCTCGAGGCACTAAAAAAGGGAAGCAAGTGCAAGAACCAAAATTAAGCTCAAGCCTTCCTGCTCTGCAGGGCAAAAGAGTTTATATTGTAGAATGTTAATAGCACTGGCCTTCCTTTTGCCAACTTGGTTGTGGATCCTACACTTGTGCCTGAATGGTTCGTTTAGGAGGGACAATGTTCAGGAAAAGCCTTTTAATATGAAAAAACTGAGGCCAGTCAACAGCTAAGCCTGGCTAAAATTAAGGAAAATTTATTGATTCGCTCATGCTTACTGTAGCTGTCACTCTGATATGGCAAAGAAAACAAAACCGATTGTCCTCAAGACCATTTTAGATCATTGTGTAGTGATTGTGGTGGATGTCATTGACCTAAAATCAATAAATCAAATATTGCTCAGCTACAATTCACTTTTAGGCAAATCACACAAGCAGGAATAAACAGGCTTTGAAGCATTTCGACCACTGGCTGTGTTTAAAAGAAATGGACAGGCAAAATCATCAATCTTTTATAATGAGCTGTCTAAAGTTACTCTAAATCTGGAGCATCCCGGCCTTTCTGTGTGTCGTCTGGAGGGTTTACTGCCATGTCATGGATGCAAGGACGCAACAAAAACCTCTAATTTCGGTTTAATAAACGAGACAAAGAGTGGAAACAGAAAAAGCACACACACAGGCATGCATGCAAGCAGGCACGTGCACATGCAAACACATAAACACACATTAAGTAAGTAATTTCCCCACGGGGATTATTAAAGTATTTCTGATTCTCATTCTGATTCTGATTCTGATATGTAGGTATTAAACATCTTATTCTCACAATCACATAGTAATAATATGGGCAATATTTACAGTACATGGACAAGAGATCATTGGGTCATATTCCCCCAGTCAGAGTTGTACCATCTGTAGGTTTAAGAGCTCTCTGTGACTCATCACTGTGTACTAAGCTATAAATACATCAGTTCAAATTGAAAGACTCAGGTCCATTGGGGACGTGAGTGCATGAATCAAAATCCAATAAAGCTATCATCAACAGGGAAAAGCTGAAAAATACAATACAAAAACATACAGATTATGTATGCTCATGTCAATGTAAAGACTAAGATTGTAGGATTTGGTCAAAAATCCAACCATCTATCACAACTTTTTAAAATTGACTCTTTAAACACTGAGTGAGATTTAAGTACAGGTGGTAAGTAACAATTAAAATATAACACAAAGAGACCACAAAGAGCTAGGAGTGTAGACCAGCCATACATTCAGCCATTTATTGACACGGGTGTCAATTCTATGTAACCCTCTGCATTTCTCTTTTATTGTTTTGTACATACTGTTTGATAAACAGCTGCTTTCATTTTCAAATGTCATCACCAAAGGCACACATATGCATAGTTTGGCATGTTTTCTACAAGCTTTGGGGATAATGTGTAACAGAAACCAAACATGAGTAATGCAAATGTGAACCTTTTTTAGCCATTGGCTATTCACTTATTTGTTGAGACAATACACTGACTGAGTAAGAGAATGAGAACATAAATTTGTGCAGATTACACTGTCCCTGTCCCAAAATTAGACACACACTCACCATACTGCACAACATACTGTGCACTCACACACACAAATGCATGCAGACTCAAGTAGTGTGTGGGAGGTCACTGTGGTCAGTGTGTTGCTGATTCTGAGGTTAGCAGTGGCTAGAAGCAGTGGCGGGCAGGAATTACTGGCTCCTCTCTACTACTATTACCACTCCTGCTACTACTATGACTGCTACTGCAAACCACGAAAGCATCCTGGAAGTATAAACAAAGAGTAAGACGGGCTGGCTGCGGACAATCACTGGGGAAGAAGAGAAAATGAAAAATAATACAGGATTAGAGGAAGAAAAATGAGAAGGGTGAAAGACAGTGTATTCAGTAACAAAAGAAAAAGAGAAAAGAGTGACAGATGAGGAAAGAAGAAAGGGAGAGAAAATACATTTGGCAGAATTAGAACTGTGTAGAATGAATGGAAAGAAAGGACAACAGTAAAAAACAACACAAAGCGATTAATAGAAAAGACAGAAAACACGCAAGCAAGAAAGTGTTTTGTTGAGGCAAAAATGGGAATAACGAAGGAGGGACTGCAGCAAGGCAGAGCCGAAAAACACAGAGTGGTTGTTACCCTCACTGGGCAGCTGACGAGGCTGAGGGTTAAGGGGCACATACTGTAAGAATGCATGCACTAATGTGTGCACAAACACGCTCTCTCACACACACACAC
>NW_023339807.1:4144044-4160907 GCF_004916995.1 Morone saxatilis
CACACACACACACACACCTCCCTATGGACCACCTCTCCGTTTTCACCAGACGCATAAAGCATGACATACTGTTTGCTGCAGAGCTCACCAATAAAATATAACACTAGTGTGAGCTTTGCTGGAATGCAAAAGGAGAATGCTGGAATAAAGTGTCACCACAGAAAACTCTGCTCATGTCTGAGCCAAGCTGCGCTGGAAATCAACACTGTCGCACAGACAGTTGTGTGACAAACCAAGCCGTCATGCAACAAAGCAGTGAATGACAACGTCTGATTCTCGAGGAAAATACGATTTTACGGTTTGTTTTCTGATTTCACTCAATCGTCTCTGGGCTTGCAGACCAAACACAGGCTACACTGCGTATGCTCTTCGCTGGGTTACGGCTGTAACTGCCAGTGAGCAGCACAGTAACTCAAAGTCTTACAAGTCCTAGCGGCTGTGTTCCAGTCAGCTGCAATGATTTTAAGTCTTTGACTGTTGCTTTAATATGAGTCCACCACTTATTTTGAAAAACATTTTACAGTCTGTCAGTACCTTGAGATTAAAACTGAAGCTTTGTTGAGTTTCCCCCCCTCGCTGAATTGTGGAATTTTCTTTGGACAGGGAATGAAATCACATACGCAAATGGCTCCCCCGCGAAGGACACTGACCATCTGTGTTATCAGCTAGACCTCGATATGAAACACCTTCCACTATTGAAAAACCTTGTAACATCAAAAGGAGAGAAGGGAGGAGACATTCCCAAAGGAATGAAAAAAAGCACATGTTCAAAGTGAACAGTTTTGGTTTGCCATGTTCAGCGTTTGGCCTCAGCATGTGTGTGTGTGAGCTCTGTCCTTGCAGTGGCCTGATGGCTGGTGACACAAGAATGAACAAATAAACACAAGACTTGAATCTGGATACAGGACCTGAGTCTTGTGAGCGTTATAACAGACCCCTACTTTTATCGCCAGCCGGCAAGTCACACTAGTGGAAAAAAGCAGCAAGATTGCAAACACTTTTACTGCACGGAGGAGCAAATAAGTGGCACCATGTCAACAGTTCAGCATTACAGACTCCATATTAGATATGTTTGAAGAAAGTAAAATAAAGAGCATTGCTTTTTGTAGAAAACACACTGGGTTTGCCATAGTTAAGGAAACAACACAAAGGAAAGCAAAGCAGAGAGGAGTAGAGAGGGAAGGCATGTAGCCAGCACAGCCGAGCCAGCAAGGTCCGATCATGACGTTACAGTGCAGACACAACCCCACAAGCGCCCACAGAATCGAAACGATTCAGCAAGGTTGCACTGGATACGCAGGAAGATGCACTACAGCAAACATAGTCCACAACAGTTCACTCCTCTTCTCTTCTTGCGTCTCCTCATTTTCCATTTCCCCTCTGCACTTAAGCTGTCACACTAAAGATTGAGAGGGATTGGGACAGCTAACATCTTCCTTAAGGCCCATGAGTGTCACCACAATTTCAAAAGCAGATACAGTACGAGACATCTTTGGTTATATCATAGGAATTATTGCTGAGTTTTTTCCCCACAAAACATATACTTACACAACACATCACCTATTCCCCTTCACTCTCTTGCCTTCTAAAACCCAAACTCTTTTCCCTACTGCTCTTTTTCTAACCTGCCAGCACACGGACCAGATGTGCAAATGTTTCTCCATGTTGCTATTCAAGCCCTGTTCCAAGAGAAAGGCAGAGTGAGGGGAGAGGAATATTTGACTTCACTCCACGGGAGACCAGTTTCATAAATTTTGGCGGCTACACAACGGTGAAAAAGGTAGCTTGGCTGGCTTGGCCGAGGGAGAATGTTGACGGCATACCAAACAACATGATCCTAATGAGTTGGAAAATCCCTGGCCCTCCAGAGGACTGTCCAGATGCTACCGTCATGAGAAACGCTACTGTTTTATTGAATTCAGGCTCCCCTCCCTTTCTTTAACAAGGGGCAAAATTTATTATTTGACCATTAAGGCATCCTAGGTGACATGAAGCGTAAAACCGTTTCAGAGTTAATTTGCCCTTGGCTGCAGGTCCAGTACCCCACACTGGGCACAAGACAAGTTGGTCTTTATGCCAAAGTGTCTCATGTGAACATACATTCGGAGACCTAAGGTTTTGGAAGTGTGCTCGCACCCCTGGTATAGGGGCCGCAGCCTATTTGCCGATAGCTCACTAGCTGCTATCAGGTTGACTTGTTTTGGGCAAATGATAGTCTGGCACATGACGTGCTGAGCCCTGAGAAATAACTGTAAAACTTTTCATAAGAGTCAAATCACTTTAAGCTTCAGCCAGTTCCATATATCTCTCTTGACAATTTACTGGTGCTGAGAAACAAGTTTTATTTTATGAAGAACTAAACAAACAAAGGACATTAAATGTACTTTATGAGAAAAAGGAGATTTCAATAAATCAACTACAATGATGAACGCATTAACATCTAATACAATAGTCTAAAAGAGACCAGATGGGCAAAGTGATGTGAGCTTTCTCTTTGTCCTATGACTTTTCATGGTCGAAATATAGAGTGAGCCGCCTAAGGACATATTAATGTTCTGTGTGGGTATTTTTTTCATTTTGCCAAGTGACTGAGTTGCCATTGCAGAATTATAATTGCTACCATACAATAACAACTGCATTATGAAAACAAGTGAAAAAACAAAAAGAGCCTATTTCAAACACATGCACTGTAAAAACAGCTTGCGCTCCTCTATGGTAAACCTGCTCGCTGTCTCTTCACACACCTAATTACTTGTCTGTTGTCTGGGAATCATACAAACAAACAAACAAACAGCACGGGGTCAGGGGTCATTTCACTCAGACACACAAAGGAAAAGTAGGAAGACAATTCACATTCAAGTGAATTTTAATAAGATTCCCCCAGGGATCAAATAAGTATTCAGCTCAGTTAACTTCATAAGGTCTACTGTAGAAAGTTGTTTACCTGGAGCTTTGTACACCTCATTGAGCAGGCTTTCGCTGAGTGTCAATGGGGCTCCGCTGGCTACACTGTGGGTCCAGCTCTGGCAGATCGCTTGGAGTAAAAGCGTCTGGGCCCTCGTGGCCTGTACCGTGAAGTGGGGAAGCTCAAAAATGCACTCTGTGGTGGGGGCTGAAGACCTTTTGCTCCTGCAAGAGAGGGACATGGGACAAAGAAAGACAGGGTTAGATAAATGATAGTATACAGGGAGAAAAAGAGAGAGTCAGGACATAGTGACAATAATAAATGAAAGAAGGGAAGAGTCGCATGTAAGTGCCAACATACACTTAATGAAACAGACACCGGTGGAAACAAATGGTTCACGACTTCCACGAATCCATCAATATCACATCGCAATATAAAACAGCTCATTGATAGCACCAGTGGCCAAATAGGTAGAACTACATTCCAACAGCAAATTGAAGAAGTACCAAGCACAAGCCAAGCTTTCCTTAGTTACTTGGCAGGTAGGTGTAGTTTGCCTCTTTGCCGCCGACCCTTCTCTCCCCTCCGTCAAAACTGTGATGATGATTTATGTGAAGAGATGTACAGCCCAGAAACCTGACCCTGAAAAGAATCTTTACGCATTTAACATTTCATGTGTCTCCAAGAGTGTGGAGGGAGAGTGTTTGTGTGAGTGTGACTGTGTGTGTATGACAAGCTGATGAGTTGAGCGTTCAGGGGGATGAGGTAACAGCACAGTCGGACAGAGTCCTCCAGGCCCCTGTCCATCAGAACCTCAGTGGACCATGCTCTCATTTATCATCTGACACACACACACACACACACACACACACACACACACACAACAACACACACACACACACCACACACACACACAACACACACACACACACTCACTTTTTTCATTTGTTCTTCAGTTCTTCCTTTGTAGTATTTGCGTCACTGTCTCCCCTGTTCACTCTGTAATCATTCCTAACACATTCAAACGCACATCTCCGATACCACACACACAAACATCTTGACACACACACAAACACACTGGCCTTCGAATCCCTGACTCAGGTCTTTGAGCTCTTTTTCTATCCAGGCTGTGAAGTCACGTCTCCTCAGTTCTTAAGATCACATCTATGACATCAGCAACAGCAGGAGGAGGGATTCCCCAACACACATACACACACACCAAACAAGGTATGGCAGTATACACACTGCTGAAAGTGATGGAGCCCTCATCATTATCACAACTACTGATCTCTGTCCTCCACATCTCTCCTCCCCCCCCTTGTCCCTCCCTCCGAGTCCCCAGGAACCTCCGTTCACTGGAAAAACACCCAGGGAGCCCGAACTAAACACTGCAAAACAAGCCCGTTTGGATCCACTCCTGTTTTCCTCTCTTCTGTTCTGAGATGTTCTTCAATTGGGTTTTTGAGGACTGGCAGTGCCCCTGCCTAGATACACATCTACTTTTTGGAGGGGTGTGTGTGTGCACACATGCTCGCTTGACTACATATTGTAATGGAAGCAGAGCTGCCCTCTGAGCGGCGCTTTCGGTGAAAATAGAACCGTGACTAATTCCAGGGATGGCTGCGGCGTGTCAGGAACGAGCATCACAGTTCATTTAATCACACATCCATTTTGGTCTGGTCCCAGTTCAGAGTGTGGGATATGTCACGGGGTCTCTCCCCCGCTCAGCAGCTCTGCAATCGTTTAACTCCTCTCCTTCTCTCTCTCTCTGTGTCTCTTTATCTTTCCCTTTATTCTGCTCCTGGGTGGTTCAGCAGGGTGACATGAGCTGTTAGCTGCACACAGGCAGGCCCAGAGTTCTTAACCGCCTGCTGTCTCGGGGGGGGGACTACTATGAGACAGAAAGCGAGAGAGAGTTTGATAAAGAGAGATGTAAAGAGCACAGGAAAAACAAAGGCAGTAAGAGAGAAAAACTCCAAACCTGACAAGGTCAATGAGTTTACCTTGACAGCACACATATACATTTTGAATTATCTGGCAACATATGGTGCATTTGGCACCACGGTGAACCATGCAATGTCATGCTCCTCTACTATTAGAAATCACTACTGTTACAAGCTATACGGCAAGACATCAATCAAACCGATTTTCATGTGTGTTTTTGTGTGTTCAAATTCTTTCATGGCTGTGTATGTGTGTACACGTAGCTAGATATTGCTGCGGAACAAAAGAAAGTGAAGGGGACCCAGCAACAACAATGTCCCCACATGCAGAGCAAATGTGCCTGCAAAGCCACTTCAATGGGAGGACTGGCAAGGGATGAAAGTTTGTTGGCTTATTCGAGTGTTTATAGCGTTTCAGGGGAGCTGTCATGTGCATGTGGTCGTCTAAAACTTTAATTATGCACCTGTTTTTATTATATTATGCCCAATTCTTTGCGAACAGCAACTTGGATCTTGGAGCTAAATGAGAAGCAGAAACTCTCATTAGGGTGTTTTGGGAACGCTGGATGTGAGGACAGCCAGACACTCATCGGATTTCATTAAGTAGCTGGCACAGTCAGTGTTTCTTGCTGCAACATGGTAAACAGCTTTCTGGCAGGCAGTTCATTTGCTGTTACCACAGGCCTTGAAGGAAACAAAAGTGTCCAAGAGGTAAAAATAGCAGTACTAATACCTGCAACATCAACAACAGTAACAAATGACTACTTCAAAACATATCTTAGAGCATGAAGCACATATGTGTGGGGTAACTCACAAAATGCAATTTACTGCTACACTGCATAATCTATATTAGAAACGGAGTCTGTAGCCTGGGGAGCAAAACTCATTAAAGCATACTTCTACTCTTATAATGTGGAGACCCACCAGAAGTGGGCCCACAACCCATTTTGGATCCTGACTCATAATTTAAGAAATCAGGTCCTTGGCTTGAACTTCAGTACCTCACTGAATAGGTCGTCTCTGACCTCACAGTAGTCCTTTAAGTCAATAACTTTTTTATTAAAACACAAGAGGCCACCAGGAATATGTTAAAAGGAAATCAAAATTAGTCAGGAGCTATGAAAAATTAGGTGTTTCAATTTCAGCCAATGAAATATGCTTTCCTCTGGTGTATTTCAACAACATTAGGCCTCATTTCCCGACCTGTCCCCTGTTGGTGCCGTGACTGAGTGACGAAGAACTAGACCGGGGCTAGGACAGGCCAGTTGGCGGACTTGCTGACTGCTTGGCTAGGTGACTGACTGGCTGACTGGCTGGCACAAAGTCTTTCTGTCCAGTGTCCCTGTCAAAATCAGGCAAAAACAGGGCATGGTGTTGTGCAGGGGGCGTGAGTCAGAGTCATGAGTGCCATTCCAGCTGTGGTGCACTTTGCCTTGACTGTTTCCTCTGTGTACATGCTCAAATGCGGACATAAAGCAGGGACAGCAAATTATTTTTAGTCATTAAAATGAATGAGTGAAATGTAACAGTGACTTGACTTTACAGAAGACTTTCATAAATTAGTTTTTGTTAGCTCCAGGTATGGCTCAGAGCCATCCAGTGACATTATGCCATTACTAGCAAAAGATATCACTACCTATGCTTAAGGTTCCATATAAACAGCCTCTGGGTAACCCCTTGTCTGTACCAAACCCTTTTCACATCATAATAGCTGAGATTCATTCGGACCATTGGTTCTCAGGCTAATCAGCTTCCTGGTCTGGTCTGACTGTGGTCACAACTATATTTAGACAAATACAGCTGGGGTTCTAACTAACTGGCTGTGATTGCTGCTTTACAGAGGCCACACACAAGCAGATGAATAAAAAAGAACTCAAGACACACAACCACAAAAATGCACATAGACATGCCCGCCGATAGGGGGTTGACAAACGGGTCTGTTGTCCCGGGCCCAGGGTAGGGGGGGGCAGAACTGGGCCCTCAATAAATTATGGAATAATTTTAAAAAAAAAAATTAAAATAGGCCTATTTGTGGAAAAAATATGTAATATTTGAGTTACATAAAAGCTTTTTATTTGTTTCTTCCTAATTGTGCCCTCTGAAATAGTGTCAACGAACCCACCCCCCAACACCAAAAATTCTAATTGATATGTCAGTTTGAGAATTTGAAGTTTGAATATGCTCAAAATGTCCGGTCAGCACAAGTCCGGTTCGTCGAAAAAGGACGAAGCAAAATGAGAAGAAGGAGAAGCAAGCAAAATAAAGGCGCTTAGAGATTCTCTGATACAAATATTTAAAAAAAGCGTGGTGACGGGTGAAGCTGGAACTAGTCCATGTAGAGCAAGGTAGAAACAGCGCCAGCCAGCACAGGCCAGCTTAATGTTACGTCCATCACGCTTGTATAAACGCCTGAAACAACACGGACAAGAGCGAGAGAAGATCCAGCTGCATCAGGTGACAGAGAGAATGATGCGGGAGGGGTCTGCAGCCCCGTCGGAGAGTCTGAGCAGGATGGATCAGAGACTGATCACACACTTAATTTCAGCGATCCTGCATTATGGCCAACTAGAATGACCGACTCTGATAGAGTGAACCTCGTATGTGTGATGGCAAAACGAACGCCTTTCTCAGAGAGGGCAAAGGAATTGCCAGCAGATGCAGAGGGCAGGGAATTCCCAAACTATTTGACATATTCCACATCCCACAATGGAAGGGAAAAAATCGATAGGGACTGGATAGTATATAGCAGCTCAAAAAAGGCTTTATTTTTATTATTGAGGAGAGGAGAGGAACAGGAGAGGAAAAGAAGAGGAAAGGAGAGGAACAGGAGAGGAACAGGAGAGGAACAGGAGAAATCTTGGCGTGGGGGGGGGCCCATCTAAGATTATCTTGTCCCGGGCCCAGGCAAGACTGTCAGCTGGCCTGCACATACCTGTACATACACAAATAAATCAATGAATGCAAATATGCACACAAGTTTACATGCCAACACACATGCTGTCACACAAACACATGTGTATACAAACCTGTAGACGCATATATACAAACCAATAACAGCAGGTTGGTCAGCCAGAGCACGATCAGCAGCAGTAATGACACCACAGCTGACAAAAGGCCTGCTGCTCTAACAGTCTGTAACTGGTACAATTATAAAACTAGCTGCAAGTACTAAAGTCTGACAAGACTGTTATTGAGTGTATGCATGTAAACTAAGCTAAGCATCTGTAATAGTGACAGGATGCATGTTCAAAAAGGGAGAATAGAGAAAAGGAGAACAATAAAAATAGAATCTAACCATACAGAAAACACAAACAGAAAGAGGGAAAAACAGCAAGCATAGTCAAGAGAAGGATAGAGACCGCAAACTTGCAGGTCATATGTTATTCTCCAGGTAAAATAATACCTAACATGGGGAGTCTCATTAAAAAAACCATTTGGAAAAGCTCCAGTACAAACTTAGGAATGGCAGAACCAGTAGGTTGTTGCTTTGTACTTTTACAGACAAAAATAAATGTAGCCTAATTAAAGACGGCTGTTGGGGTATGTGTCTGTGTGTATATACAATTAGGTGAGTGTGCGTTGCGTAGTGTCCAGTAATGTGTTGAAATCTGGATATGTTGGCATTAGTGCAGATGTTCTGACAGAGGACACTACTGAAAAAGCAAGCGTAAAGCAAACTATAAAGCCTGAGGTGCATGGCCAAATGTGGTCAGCAAATTCTTTTTTTAAGATCAGCATCTCGCCATGATTGAAGGAATATCGCCAAGAGCAGCTGGTCCTAATGGTTTATACAGTGTCCCAGAATACAAGCTTGGAACCTGCGCACAGTTTCCAGAATGTTCATTTTTGTTATTACTCATATCCTGTACAGTACCAAAAATCAGTTCCCTCACTCTTTCCAAAATACAGTGACAGCTGTGGGGGCTGGAAGTTCGGCAGGAGATGTGGAGCAAGGTGTCTGGTCCGTCAATGGGCCGCAGAGAATGAGGGAGGCACACACAAACACACACACATTCCCTGACACAGGTGGATTATGTCTGTAATGGAAGCTAAACGGGAAATTCCACATGAACTGGAACATGATCTCCAATAAACTGTTAAAAGTTAAAAGTTGGTGGAAGTACTCAAAAAGATAATGCAGACTAGATCCAAGGCAACAAAAAGTCAACAAGACAGTCCATCACTTTTGATGAGCCTCACAATGTGATACTTTCTCTTGACTTAAACTTATCTGAGTCCACAGCAACGCCAATATAATCCATTATGGGCTGGCATATTTGTCTGATAGGTACAACAGATAGCCACCGTCTTGGGACAAGTGATAGGTTATCTGAAGTTTCTACAAATCATTCACTGTCACACCCTACCTTAATTAACCAGCACAAACATTCCCCAACTCAAACAGTTAACAAAACCTCTGCTGCTATTTCTGTCTTCTTTGGAGGGAATCAGGCTGAAAATGGAGGGAAGGGAAGACTGACAGCTTGTACCTTTTTTTTTTTTGTTCTTTGTGGTGCAGATTGATTTGAAGTATTGCAGAATTTCCCATCTCTCCAAGCCAAGGTCACTGACCCCTCTTGAAAATAACCAGAGTGAGTTATGGGCTGCTCTCAAGTCCCCTCTTTTATCTACAAAAGACTCACTACAGTGTCTTGCAAAGCTTCCAAATGAACATTATAAATCACAGAAGTACTTCACACTGCACACTAACACCTAAGTGGCCAACTTGGGGGATGGGAAAACTTGTAATTTTACCACCTGGATGACTTTGATTGGGTGGAATGAAAATTTAATAAAAATACTACCACAGAAAAGCCGGCATGTATCGAGTCAAGCTAAAAAAAATCATGTTCTTTAAGGTAATTTACGTCATTGACTGTACATGATCTATGTCATTATCATTGTCTTAATTGGAAACACAAGTGGACCTGCAGCTGATCTGCTGATTATGAAAGCAAATGCTGTTGTCTCCAGTGTCTCTTGAATCTGGCTGAATTTTGAAAGCACCACTTGAGCAGGTAAAAAAGAAAAGTTATCAATAAAGAGGATTTTTCAAATTTGGTTTAAGTTAAATCTTCTTCTTTCCTGCTTTTGAACAAATAAAGAATGTGCACTTCTTGTTCTGTACAAGCATCCCAATAACTGGCCCTCTTTTATTGATGCAATATATTCTAATTAGGCTCACACTGCACCATCAGATTCATAATACATTCTTTTCTTCTTTCTTTTTCTAACTTTCGGGTATTGTATTATCTTGACTTGTATCCTACTGCTCACTGTATTTTTCTTTATGTAAAACCAGTCTTGTGTTGATCTTTCCCTGTGATTGTGATGGTGCAATTAAGTGATTAAAAGTGTATTTTATCACTCAACCACAATCTGTAATGACATCCATTCTCTAACCTAACCAGACTCTTTAAAGGCTCTGTGCTCGATCTGGGCATGAGTAAGGAGGAGGCAGGGACTGTATTTGTGACCACAGCTCAGAGTTTTGTGGTTCCCCAGGGTCAAAGGTGTTCCATGTGTGCATTTCTGAATCATCTGAACAGCCCAAACTCTTCATAGAAAGAAACACTCCACTTTCTCTCTCACACACGGCCCTCCCCTTCCTCCCATCTGGAGCACCCCTGACCCAAAACACACACATATGCGCACAACCTCACATACACACACACAGAGATCCTTCTCAGGAGAGGGCTTCATTACACAGGGATTACTAAAAGAAATGTTTTAATCAAGTTGTGCAGACAGCTGCAGACCGCAAGGCGAGAAAATGGCAATGACGTGGTTCATCAGGCGTTAAAGGAAAACACATCAAGAGGCCTGTGCGTGTGTGTGCGTGTGTGTGTGTGTGTATAATGGTGTGTCTGTGTGTGCATGTCGCTTCCTGCCTCTGTCCAACATGTCCAGCTGTGGAGGACATGCGGTTCCTTATAAGGACACACAGAGATAGTAAACCTCTGTCCAGAGACTGTAGACCTAATATCACATTTATATTTTCAGATTTTGCTTGCAGACTTTTGTATGTCCGGTTGTCATAACAACAAAAGCAGCAGTCAACGGAAGCACCGGCTGCCCTTTATTTGGATCCAGATTAGTTGTTCTCAGTGTTATTCTCTCAAGGCCTTTGACCTTCATGCAGATGGTCATTCAAAATAAGAATATGGATTCCAGTCTCCCCCCCCCCAAGTTGCCTGGTTTAATAACATTTAGATTCATTTTTTTTAACATGGTGACACCAATGTTTCCTGTACCTCATTACCAACTGTAGATTTTTCCTTAAGCAGTGCAAATTGGATGGGCTTTTTCTGGAAAGTGATGGAGCAGTGCTGAGGGCTGGTAGGGAGGAGAGGACAGTGGAATGCACACCACAGTAGATGCTAATCCACTCAGAGCTGATAATCCATCTACCCTTCCCTATTTCCCACTGTTTTCCCTCCCTCAAGCTTCAGTTCCTCAGATGACTAATTCAGGCATTAATAGAGTGTTTCAGTCAACTGAAAACATCTACAGCTGCTCCTGAATTCACTATGTTGGCTCTGGCCTGTACATCCAAATACATATCATGGTATAGTTAAAATTCAATAGATATTCTTGGATTGCAAGAATATTGCCTCTTGAAAACAGGCAGTCTGTAATATAGACTTTAGGGCTGAGTTAAAACCCATGTTGATTTAAGCTACCAAATGACACTTGTAATCATTAAGGGCAAGTAAACAGCTTCTACAGCAGAGCGACTGTAGTTTCTGTTGCTGAGTGTTTGAATGCTGAAAGAAAGGCATGTAAGCTTCCATCAAAACTGAAATGTCAATCAGTGAGAGCACAAGCCTCGCATTCGCTGATGCCATTTCCTTAATACGAGGCTCCTCAATACGTCCATTGATCTCTGTCAGCCATAAAACCAAATAAAACTGTCTGACACCAGATGTAGAGGAGAAAAAAAATCCTTACCACAAAGTTGGCTAAAATACTTTATAGACTGTGCCACACGAAATATGATGTTTTACCTTGCAGCTCACAATCCTCTGCACTCCCGTGCTTCGGAGTGAAAAGTGGAACAATATTACATCATATGTCATTCCAGGCTTTTAATACACACCTGTTAATACATAAAGCCTACTTGTTACAGTGTGTGCTTACATCCCTTCAGCTTCATCATGTGAAAACTTTTTCTTTCTGAAAACATTCCCATGTTTCTTCAAGAACAAGGAAGGGCCTAGTTCATGCGTCGCCTAGTTCAACTAAATGAATTCCCCGCTGCTCTTATGGCCTCTGAACCACAACTCGAAGCTGAGCATGACCACAGCAACCACACGTTGATTTAAGGTCATTCAATTATCCTTCACCATAACAGCTCAGTAACTTTAACCATTTCTACACAGACCTTTCAGTTAATTCCTTGATGAGTAATACAAGTGATTACTTCATTATAAAATCAACACCAATCAAAGCTTGGTTGAGGGGCACGACGGCTGACGCAGAAGCTGCACACGTGACATCATTCACAAGATCTCTGTCATAAGTCATATAAATGTATGCTCAAGAGCACAGAAATCTATTTTTCCATCCAACAGCCACTCCCAAATCAGTGTTCATCGGCCAAAATGATTATTCCAATTCCACTTGTTAATGATATTGCCTGCCAAAATGGCTAGTAGACAAATGTAACAGCCACACTCAATGTTCTCACCAGTGAATGCTGTTCATGTACATTTGCTAAATTTGACTTGGATCTCTACAGCTCACCATTGAAGGACACAGAAAAGCATTTGTCCTCCTGCTCTTGGCTGTGCTTGGAGACATAGACCAGGAGCAGCTTGCTATGACTAACTATGAACAGGAGTAATGAGGCATTACAATCACACCAGAAGCCTCATGCCTCAGATGCCTCAAGCAGCCTTCATAAATCACAACATGAGCTAATCTGGAGTCTAGACTACTGGTCCAGACGTAGTAATGGACTTTTCAACTTCACATAAAAAAATCCTACAGGTAGTGCTAAAAACTGAACTGAGCATTGACAACATAATAGAGTTAGATCAATAATTAGATATCAAGGGAGAGCCAACATTCTTTTCTATTCAGAAACATTCACAATGCTAGTCAGCTTCTTGTGGCTATATAACATGCACCTGTAATGCCACATGCTTAGAGAAATTATCCCCTCAGAAATAGCTGAGCGAGGAACAGGGGCTGCTAAAAACGCCACATAAAAGCTGGCATGGGGCTGAATTACGACCTGCAATGTGACGAGCCACACTAGGCTGCTGCTGGTTTGTTGGTTGGTTGGTTGGTGGGCCCCGGCCTTGGCCTGCTTCCATATGCTGCGGCCGTCAGGTGGCCCTGTGTAAGGAATATTATATGGTGTGAGCGTTAAGTGTGTGCGTGCATGTGTCTGAGTGAGAGACTGAGGTTAGGTTTTGGGGAGATCGATGCAGGTGGCACTTCTAACATCCCCTCCCTACTGCCACCTCCCTCTCCCTCCCTTCTTTTTTCACAGGCACCGATTTTATCTGGGATAACAGGTTTAACAGCCAGACCAATTGAGACTCTCTGTAGAGTCCCTGTGAAGTTGGCGGCCCCATACATTGCCTTTCATTAGGGATAAGTACAGCCTGATGCCTCTCAGCTGCACTTTAATTCACTGGGAGTGAAAGTTCATTTGAGAAGATTTTGGCTTTCTGCTGACCAAATGACTACTCAGTTAGTAGATGGTAGCGTATACTACGAGGGGGGGACTCGTAACATTGGCTTTGGCGTAGTAATCTGTGTTTACTATCCTGACTCTCTTGCAATGTGTTTTTTAAATTTTTATTTCAGATACTCAAATACTCACTTGCATATTAAACAATTACAGAATATGAACTTTTGCTATTAATAATGCACTACCCAGTTTTACTGCCCAGTTTTACTGCCCATGTTCTATTCAGGCCTTAACAATTCCACTTTCATCCACAAGTCTGTGTTGCGCAAGTAAAACTGCAATAGGCTGCTGTTGCGATGTATAAAGATATTCCGAACATATTTTATCATACAGTTGTGTATAAATATGCACAACTGATAGGTAAATAGTACATTTTGTGTCCTAATGGCAATGGCTATGAATCCTACTGACTTTTATGATGCCTTAAACTTTCTACTAGTAGCTTTAAAAGTTTTGACTTTTAATGAAATAGTTTAACTATTGGATTGATTGCTATCAAATTTGGTACAGATATCCATGGTGCCCAGACAATGTATCCTGCAAACTATGATTATACACCAACTTTTCCTCTAGCACTCCCCTTAGTTTTGTTTTATCCCAAAGAAGCTACAGATATTTTTGTGCATACATTGGAAAATAGAAGGAAGCAAAAGACAAGTGAGTCTTGCTGCCCTAAATGTTAACTGATGTCCTGCAGTACATTTCAAAATTGGTAAAAGCCTCTTTTAGCATGTAGTTCTTCAGGTGAGGTCCGTTAGTTGTGCTACTTTTAAAGAAATCAGTGTCTCAATTGCCTTCTGTAAGAATATACCTCCACACCCCAACCTAAGATCTAGTGACAGTGATCAGGTGAAACTAAGCTTACTGTTTAACAACAGCTAACACTCATTTTTAGTTATATATTAGCCATAGTGATGCCTGAACACAATGCCACAGGGAGAATTCACTTTATTATAGTTAGAACAAGCAAATTACACATTTCCGCTGGTTGCGCAGTTTCCAACCCCTAAAGTTTATTCCCACATCTCCACACAGACACAACATGAGTTGCATTACAACATTTGAGGTAATTTTACCCTGCCCTTACAAGGGCATTTTAGGGAATGTTGGTATAGAGTGTTACATCAGCCACCGTAGGCTATTCCAACCTGGAAATCTACTGACCACTTTCCAATGACTAAAAAGAAGAGATTGTTGTCAGAGGATTTCCAATATAGTGGTTTGACTGCTGTCTTGTTGTGGAATCTTTTCATCTCTTCGAAAATATTTGGAACCACAAGGTCACAGTCTACAATTGTTCTGGAGCAATTACCCTTTCTTAACATTTCATTTCGCCTAAAAACTGAGAAAAAAAAAAACTACATTTAAATCTAATTGGATACACCCAAGGTCTCACACACAATACCAAATGTCCAGGAAAAGCCAAGGCTGGCAGAAGATGTCAAGGCAGTGTACTTTCCCCAGTGAAAGCCCCTTGTTGCCCACTGTGAGAAGCCAGAGCCTTTGTGGTGAGACTGAAGGAAACATGAGCTACAGTACGCACTGTGGGCCAACTCATCAGGAGAGGTGCTGGGTCTTCACAGACGCCCAGTGCCTCTCCAAATCCCCTGTGATCACCTGGCAGTCATATATGCTTGCTTAAGAAGAGGGAGGGGGGGATGCAAAATGTGGGCATATGACATCACCTTCTGCACTCTCCTGTCAGTCACCATTTACTTTTAATAGAGTCCAGAGGGAGACAAATCTAAAGCTACCTTTTATATTGGTAATGGAAAAGCTGATCCAAGAATCTGCATAACATAACTGATGAAGAAACTGGAGACGGCTTTTTTTCTCAGACCACTCTCTCACCGTCTTGCTGTCTCTCCCCTACACCTTCACTAAGGTCTCATGCTTCCCACTTTCTTTCATAATTCTAAATAAAACTTCAAAAGCTTGCCTAGGTCTGCTCAGTGTCTACTCAGAGAACAGAACATCTTGGAAAGGGTTGTTGTTGGAGTTACATCAGTCCTGAGGAGCAGTCCCAAAACAAACATCAATACAGTCAAATTAAATGCTACCACCTGGTGGAGTGAATCTTTTGGCTTCCCCCAGTGTGTCACTCAGCTTTCACCTTTAGGAGAGGAACTGTCTGTCTGATTGTACATCTGTCAGCCAATGCTCAAACACAGAGAATAGTCAGAATGAAATGAAGATGTGCTCTCAGCCTTTCAATTCACTGTCCATTCAGGGCCTTTTCTAATATTTCCCCCACGTCCACAGTAAGCAAACCTAAAATGTACTACTATGCCTACATCTACATCTTTGTCAAACCTGCTCATCATCATTCTTCCAGGAGCAGACTGTCAGCTTGTGTTAATTTGATTTTGACTGTAGCGACAGACAGGTCAGGAAGAAAGACAGCCGTACCTCCCGCTTAGACAGAAAGGGTCAAATATGAGTCACTTCAAGCCTGAATGGCACGTTCAGAATGTTCAGAACCCTGCACAATACAGCTAGTCCCATTATCATCTTAAGGAGAGAGACTGACAGTGAAACAAACAGACGAGTGTTAGAAAATGCAAGAAGTGCTTCTAACCTGTCCAAGTGTCGGAAACACTTTGACTTTAATCCTGTTAAGGTCAGTAGAATTATCTTGGGTATTGCGTGTTTACCTATTTTGAGGTATGATTGCAATGCCATCACGTAGTCTAACATCTATTCAAATCCCACCAAGATAAGGACTCCTGGTACATACTGTAATCCATCAAATGCTTGCTTACAATAGAGAATAAGGATAACAGAGGACTTTCTTTCTCTCTGCGAGGTTGTCTGTGTTATTTCTGAGGGCTGGTTCAGGCTGAAAGAAAAGCCACGGGAGGGCATTGATCCGGAAGGCTCTCTTGAGATGAGAAACATCTAGTGATTGTCAGAAAGAAAAATAACATCCGTTTGACATCTGAATCCACTATATGAGGCAGGCAGGGCAGAAAGGGGGGCTGGAGATCAAACAAGCAGCTAGCAGTCTCTTATTGGGAGCAGAAAGCACAGGGAATCAGGTTCTGTCTACAGACACGCTCGCACACCACAATGAATGAAGGCCTTGTGGTTCCCTATGTGGCCAGCTAACCACTGTACAGTAGATACAATGTTTGCCTGGAGAAGAAGTCAGGAAAAGTCAAAACCATCTGCAGCTCTTTGACATGTTTAAATCTAAACTAATGGGGGAAAATCGATTCCCAAGCTAGTGCTAGTGCAGGTTTCCTGCTTTAACAGGCACTTTGACTGCAAGGTGTGAGGGAGAGGGCACGAGAGGTGTGTGTGTGTGTGTG
>NW_023339807.1:4161007-4169277 GCF_004916995.1 Morone saxatilis
GCGAGGTGTGAGGGAGAGGGCGCGAGAGGTGTGTGTGTGTGTGTGTGTGTGTGTGTGTGTGTGTGTGTGTGTGTGTTCATCTGCATCTAGGGTTTTCCAGATGATGATTACTGAACACACAGTGGTGGAGTGATTTTTACCCAACACAAATCTGTATGTCAAAGACTGAAAGATTCTTTCAGTTGTTGCTTTATCAACTACATGTGCTACAGAGTTATTTCAGTGTTCAGACAGAAGACAGGACACAAGCAAGCTACTCATTCATTCTTTACAGTTACAGTTACTACTTAACTAACACATAACCCTAACAAGGCCATTAAATAAATAAATAGACACCTTTACATACATGAAAGAATGGAGAGACAGGTTTCAATTTCAAAATAAAAGTTCATTACAACAATGTAATGATAGTGACAATGATAAAAGTAAAGCCTTGTGAAACACTACACACAGATCCATACTAGAAGTAAACTGTGAGACCATTCATCCAAATAAATTTTTTTTCCTTTTCTCTCCTTCATTCAGCCTCTTCCATGCATTCATCCATCTTTCCTGCACACCCACTCTACTCAACTAATCTATTCTGCTCCTTCTTTTGTGCCCTTTCAGTTCTCTCCATTCTGTCTCCAATTGGCTGTTTATGGGATTTTTATTAGTGTAGTCATTCTCTTCCATTCTCTTTGTATTTTGATAGCTTTGACATTTAAAGACTCTAGATTAACTCCTTGTCCGTCTCTTTTAAATCCTCCATTTGTCCGACTGTTCCACCTCCAAACGCTTACTCCTCTCCTTGCCTTCTTGTCCTCTCTTCAACTCCTAACCTCTCTTCACCTCTCGATGGGACATCCCCAATGAGTCATTTTATGTCTGGTACAAGGACAGGGATATAGCAATATGTTTTTTCATCTCCTTAGACAACGTTGTCTTATTTTCCTCTCCTTGTGTTTCAAACCATCTGAGAAATTGTTGCAGTTGTTACCCGATGACTCTGTTTTTCTGTTTTCCTCACTGACCGCCGAAGAAGTGGCTCATCCATCACTTTAAATACCCTCTGATCCACTGCCCACAAAAGGCTGCAATCCTCTTCATAAAGTACAATACATGAGCCTGACAGACACTGTATACAGACAGCCAGGCATGCATATAAACACTCCCAAACATGCATACACATAGGAGGTGCACACCCAAACCTTTCCGAAATAAAAAAACCCAACATTTTATGTGTTTGCCTCCTTCACTTTGGTATGCATCTATACTGAGTTCAATTGATGGATGATTGTTACCTATAATGCCACCCATGGGTGTTGTATAATGTAAAACATCCCTACAGTCCTTTTAGCTAGCAAACAATGAAATTTACATTACATATACAGCGCCTACTTGTAGGAATGTGTTGGCCGTGACAACATTTAGGAGGATCTATTGGCAGAAATGGCATAGGTATGTTGTCATTATTGTTAATCACCTAAAAATAAGAATTGTTTGTTTTTGTGATCTTAGAATGAGCCTTTTACATGTACAGACGCTTTGGCTCGCCTTCCACGGAGGCCGCCATGTTGAACCGCCATGATTCTACAGTAGCCCAGAACAGAAAAACCAAAACCAAACACTGGCTCTAGATAGGACTGTTGGATTTTTTTCAGGTTTTTTTTTTTAGGCCCCCATAGCTTCTCCTTAGAGAACACTTACAAGGGGAAGGTGAAGCAAGGTGAAGCATTAGTCAGCCTGCCGTGATATTCTGCACACCAGACTTGTAAGTTGCTCAACATTTAGACTGTAAATCTTTTTGGAGGCCTTCTCAGGATGCCATGCAATGTCGGGATGTTTTTATTTGAACAAAACACCCAGAAACTGCCAAGAGCAGCGCTTCCAGGGAGACAAAACATTTTGAGACACTCGTTTTCCACCTTGAGTCATCTGTGTTGGGATTAAATCGGTGCTTCAGAATTCAACCAAACATGAAGCAAGTATGAGCACAACAGATAATAATCTAGACAGATGATGTGATGAGTAAGTGAGAAATGAATATGGTGCAGGATTGGGCTCAATCAAAATCATTTTAAAAAAAGGACAAATACCAAATGTTAAAGCCTATAAACACTTTGGGGTAGCAATGTTAGTAATAACAAATATACCATATCAAAATCAAGTAATCTGCAGTGCAGTGCAATTGTTTTTTTCCCCTCTGCTTACCTTCTAAATCAATTGCAGTTACGGAATTAAATCTAGTAATGTAAGTTTACAAGGAGAACTCTACCTGCCTCTGCACTCAGATTTCCATCCATATTAACGCGGAAACTCACCAGTATGCAGGCATCTGGATCAGCTTCCCATAGAGTGCAGTGCTGAAAGAAGGGATGATGGGGATGAGAGGCAGGAAACCCCCTGTACTGTCCTGGCATGTCAAGCCTGCCTGGAACCCAAACACCTGGAAAGAAAGACAGAAAGAAAGGGAGAGAGGGTAAGGAGAAGACAGGGGAGGGAAAAAAGCAGACATTGAAATTCAGCAATGTATAGATCAAACCATTTGCTGGATCCACAGAGAAAAAAAACATGTCAGCTCTGATTGAGTTCACACAGCTTCTGAATAGAAAACACAGGAGCACACAGCCAGCATTGTTGTTCTCTCATCTCAATTAACCAATCTGACCCTATATGTTTTAAGCAGTCCAAATCTTACAGCGGTCCATATTACAGTCACTGTTAGAAATATCCTTGTTGAAAATGAATCTGTACTGTATATTAGACAAATACAGACAGCTGCAACTTGTTTTTTTCCTGTAATAGTATTTCAAGGCATTGATTACATGGCAGAAGTGATATGACCTCTGGATTGTGATTCAATGAGGATACACATTACTGGGTCTTGAATGCACTCTGGGTAAAAAGTCTGCGGGTAGTTCGTGCAGCTCACTAGCACAGTTATGTTTAAGAACAACTTTCAAGTGGTAATTAGAAAGTACAGAAAAGGTGGTAATAAAAAACATTGCAGACTAGCTGTAGTGATCACTTTAAGAGTTAAACAGAAGAAGGAACACTGTGCTTACCGTCGCCACGCACTTTATACTTAATGATCAGGTCAATATCACTCCAAGATTCCAACAACTCTGTTGAGTAACATTAAGGTATTTTTCCCAGTAAGAGATTTTTAGGCTCACTGACCTCAATGTGGTGTCTTTTAGTGACAACGTGTCTCATAATCATAATCTCATTAGAGAAGCTCCGGATGGTCACATAGCCAGCAACATAATGTACTGCAACCTCAATGTTTACATACTGCTAATAGTGAGCATGGTGGATGAAGTCCTGTTTAATATTGGAGGTAGTAGATGATGGCTGGGCCCAGCTGTCCCACATGCAGCTGCTGTATATGCACAGAGCAGGATTCATTCTATTCATTCAAGTGAAGGTCTACCAAAGCGCTTTGCTGTGCAGATGGCCCAGCGCAGACAGACAAAACTTTGGACAAAACAAAAATGGAAATTCATTTTACATTCATATTACCCAACAGAACAGTGTATCAAGTTGAATTGTATGATTGCCAGATACAGATGTAGACATAATAAAAATCTCAGTTTGAAATGTAAGCTCAGGGCCATATAGCCACAGACTGATTCACTGCAGCTTCCTCTGGGAGATTTCTAATTCTGTACTCTTTTCGGCAGCCTGAAGCAACTAGTTATTCAAATAGCTCAAGTTTGCAATTATGATCGGTCTATTTACTTCTATGGCCTCCTTGTTGAGCAAACAGGCTGACTTTGAGTTCTTGTCTACAACCATGGAAAAGTGAGACAATGGCTAACTGCTACCCTCAACACAGACACCTTAGCTTTGACAGCCAGTGTCAATAAAACACAGATTAAGATAAGCCTTAGTTTATACCCGTTTCAAATCACTTCCTGAAGTGGGTGAATTGTGGCCAGAATGACCTCCACCCTGTCATGATCCCACTGCCAAAAATCCAGAGGTAGAATTAGTACCTTGGCAGATAGAGATGCTGATTGGCTGATTGGTCAGAATGATCCTTGGCCACTGACCAGTTGACTGTTAACCCTGCAGTGACCCTGTGATAAGGACTACCAGCATGATGTCCAGCAAACATCCTGCCTTAAAAAAACACAACTAGGCCATACCAGGCCAGACTGGGCCACCCTAGATTACTCCAGATCTGTTATCCAGGCTTCCTAAAAAGGTAGATTAGCTCAATTTGCTACAGGCTTCATAGTTCTATATGTACTCAATGGGACATCAAGTTAACTATAAATACAACCTTGTATAGTTTATCTATAGGTCAATTTGAAAAGCAAAGTGGGGAGACAAAAATGTACTTTACTGTAGATACTGTAGCCTCAAATATGGCTTTACTTTAGCCTGTATTTAAATAAATGACCAATCAAATGGTGTGTATGTAAACAATTCACGTGACAGCAACGTATACAAAACGCTAAGACACACTGGGAGGAATAATGGCATTTCTAAAGGCTTTGCAATTAACTCATACACTATTTGTACAGAGGTCTTAAAAGTTGTATATACATTATAGTAGAGCTTTTTTTAACCTTTAAATGTTGAGTAAATGGTCTAACAACAAATGGTATGAGTAGTGGGTAGAAAAAGCTCCTCACAGCTGATTCAGAAATTTCTGAGCTGTCTCATGACTGCCCCCCATCCCCAATCCCCCTTAATAGGAGATGCCAGGATTTTATAATAGCCCAAACTGAATCAATCTGATAAAGTATGCATGACCAATCATTTTCCCCAGGGATTTTAAACGTATTCTTCGAAAAACCAAAAGATTTTGTCTTCGGCGCCAATTTGATGTTATTGGCAACTTTAACTTTAATCAACAATGAATTTTATCTTCAGAGCTTCACACTACCAGGCAAAATATCCAATCAACACAGTAACAGGGGGATGTCACAGCTGCACAATACAAGCCAGTAGCATATAATCAATGTTGGTAGCTGAAAACCATGAGCTAAACCAGAGTTGGACTGGTGCTCATCAGGAAGCTTAGTGCTGAGATTTTTATGACCAGGTGAAAAGGGGTCATCAAGGTCATTAAAAGGGTCATTAGGGTCTTTCAAAGTAGAGTTAAGACTGTGGTAGTGTGGTTGACATACAGACTTTGGACTATAGTACACAGAAACTGAACTGCACAAGTGAACAAATCCGTATTTTTGTGTCAACTTGAAAGATGATACATAAAGAGACACATGTAAAATAAAATGAAATAAACAAAAAAGAGACAGACACAAACCTGCGCTAATTAAAAATGGCAAAGGAGAGGAAAAAGGGAGTTTTGCATCCACTCTACCAGTTGTGCACAGTTATTAAAATAACTGGTATAGTTTCTTATCTAATAGTATCAAACACAAAACAAGCCTCAAATGTACAAGTTAAGACTTTAATCTAGATTTCCTGATTTGTTGATTGTTTTCTCTTGGTAGCAACTGACATTAGGTTGGTTCAGTACACTGATCTGCTTGACCTTTTAGGAAAGATCAGGTGCAGATATAGGATTCAGCTTTTACCTAGAAACAACTCTGCACAATGACAAAGTTCATTCAAATTATTATTAATTGCACAGGAATCAATAGTTTTGTTTGCCATAGGTCCCATTTTTGTTTTGTGACTACAGAAAGGACAGCTAGGATTTGAGTAGAATGTTGTAAGGCTCACCTTGAGGTAGAGGTGTGCATAGCAGTGATGCAGCAAGTTGTCGGTAGGCTGGCTGAGACTGCTGACAGTGCTGACCAGCTCTGGAGCATACATGGGCACAGAGTGTTCAACATTCACCCGTTCCACCTGGAACTGCACAGAAGGTAGAGGCCGCACCGGCTGAAACACTGGTATGTTGACCGGTCCAGGTGCAGTCTGGGAGATTAAAGATATAAAAAGTGGGAAAGGGATTTAAAAGCGAGAATACATATCATACATACTGCTCTTGTTGCAGTCCAAATTCAAAATGTCCATATTATATTTAATTAAATCTAAATTTGTGACATAAATTCTGCATGATTTTTTATAATGATGTGTGTAATGGCTGAATTAGATGTTTGAATTGTATCTTTTTATGCACTTACTGTAGAGTAGTATAGGAAATAGTCTGGAATAATACAATACAATAATACTGAACCAAAATAGGTGGTTACAATACAATAAAATCTGATCTTTTTCCCCCTCACTACAAGAATGGAGAGTGTATCTATCTCTGATAGTCATATAACACATTTAAACCTTTTTAGCAAGGCATTTACCTCTTTGAAGGTGCAGAAAGCGCCTTATATCATTTGTTCTCCTCCATAAGTATCATGGCAATCAATATTTGTTAAAATCCAAGCTACATATCAATGTTGCCTGTTCAAATAAGTGTACAGAAGCTTCCATTTCAATAGTTGCGTTGTGTACTGTACAGATGCATTGCAGCACCAGAAGTGTCTGACCACCTTGTGAGCATATCATTCTTTCTGCCTTCCGCTTCATATACAATATTTTCACACCTTCATTTTATGCAACACAATCACCTATGGCATATTAATGACCCTTCAAAAACAGGTTCTCAAGGAAGAGAAGGACAAGAATAGAAGAATGTATGTAGAACAAAGTAGGTTTGTGTGCACTACCTTGCGTCCCATGATGACAGGCATTAGGGTGTGAAGGAGGTTGAACTCTGCCATGGAGACGGTGACTGAGACTTGGAGCAGAGTGAGACACGTGAGTCTGGTTGGAATGAATTCCTCTAAGCTTGATATCTCCTCTGGAGTAGCTGGGCCATGGCTCTCCTCAACCATTTCTACAGAGACAATGACACAACAGAAAGAATTATGTTAGCTTTGGAACAAATACTGTAACATATTGCGGAGGTACAATAAAGGGAGAGGGTGTAAGATTAAACATATCATTACAAAAACAACCTTTGTTTTACACAAGTGACTCTAACCTCAAGTATGTGACCTCTGGTGCATTATTTGAAATAAAGTGATGGAGTGGGAAAGGCCAGAGACATTTGGATATGAGGACTAAAGATTGTTTTACAGAGAAAGAAGTTAGCTGTAAAGCACACCAATTTCTTAGAGTGGGCGCCTCTCCTCTACGCCTACAGCATTAAAACAATAAAAAAGTGTTTTCCAACAAAAACCACCACCTCATACACTAAATAAAATAAACATCACTATAAAAGTACTGGCATTTCCAAGCGATATTCATTACAGTGGCTGTTTCCCAGTAGCTTTGTTTTTGAACTATCTCATAAAACCACTCATTCAATCAATAACCAGAAACATCCGGAAAGGCGGAAAATGAAGTGAACCAAGTCAACATGGAATAGAGGCTAGCAAGGTCAGTGCTCACCAAAGTAAGGAGTGACCAGAGCACTGAACCACTAGACCATGCCCAGGGCCTGAGGTGGACCAAAACCTGAGCCCTTTGTTACTGAACGGCCTTGGCTCTGGTCCCAGGACATGGGTTTGTTTCAGTTCAGTAAAGGTTCTGTTGGGCTACATTCCCAGCTCCAAGGTGGGCTCAGAACCTGATCCCAAAGCTGTTTTGGTCTTTGGCCTACCTCCGCAACCCGCATCAGGTTCATCTGGCAATGCCATGTCCAATCTAATCATATGCCAGGGCTCAAGTCAATATCTACAGTCAACATTCAAATTACAAAAAACATGCAGCTTTCAGGGTACATAGAGGCATGATTACTCACACTAAGACACTTTCTATTTAAAGCACACAGAAAAGGCAAAAATATGACAAAAAAGAAAAAGAAGAGTGCACGCTAACAAGCACAGAACTGTTACACAGATCCAAAGCTAGTTACTTTGTTCTTTCTATTGTTCTTAGGAAATATATAAAAAAAAAAACATTCACACAAATGGACACACTGCAAGTAATTTGTAATTTGGAACCTCCTGCTCTAAATAGGACAGAATCTGATAAAATACACCAGCCAATTTGGCTTCTATTTATAGCTAGTTTTGGGGAGGATTCTTCCTGAGCTCTTGGCAAAGAGTGAATGCGAAGTAAAGATAGTCATGTCCATGACCTCCTTGCCTCTACCTCTCTCCTGGCAAGCACACCTCATTAAGCCAATGCTGGAGTATAGAGCACCTGTTACCAAAACCATTTGCAGACCAGACAAAACCTGGACTGTCCCAAAGACAGTCTAAGATCATCTGTCCTTTACACTGTAGGGCTATAGCAATGAAAAGCACTGTACAGTAAATGTGACCCAATATTAGCAGAGTTAATACCACACACACACACACACA
>NW_023339807.1:4169323-4201828 GCF_004916995.1 Morone saxatilis
ACACACACACACACACTATTGATATGTTATTTGAAATGTAATCCTTTATCCTCCCCTAAACATTACACACACACAAAGTTACAGTCACACATACCATTGGACAATTTTAATGTTGATATACTGTTTTTGTATAATGTTGTGTTATAGCTAATATCACTGTGTTTGTGTATTAAGATAAGTATTGTCCAAATACTTGGTAAATTTGTACTTTGATACTGTACTTTGGCAAAATTGTTCTTTAAACTTTCATGCCAATAAAGAGAAGAGACTACAGGAGAGTGGAGGAGAGGAGAGAGATTTTTTAAATAAATTGTATTTTTCTTTTTTTGACCTTATTAACGCCATGGCAAAATTGTTCCTGACATTCATGCCAAGAAAGCATATTGAATTGAACTGAATTGAATTGAGTAGAGGAAAGGGGAGAGGAGAGAGAAAGGAAAGGAGAATTTGATTTAGGAAAGGCATGTGTTATTTTATCACTCCATCTGTCATAGCTACCTTGGTGAAAAATGTTTCCTCTTTTATCTCCTCTCAATTTCTCAATCCCCCCCGGGGGCCTAACTATACTGACCCTTCTCCAGAAAACGCCAGAGAGCACAGACACATATAGAAACAGGAAGGAACACACTGACCTACCCAGCTTTAGTCAAAAGCTCTATAGTAATTACCCCATCATCTATTATCTATCGCAGATGCTGAAACAACCGAAACCTACGGATGTTATCATTTTGCAAATATGAGAGTTATTGCTACAGATATTACACACAGACACACATTCCATGTTCTTTCACAACATCCCAGAGATGAGCTCATCAATAGCTGTGCAGGGACGATCACTAACAAAGGTGTTTGGCTTATCCTCCCTCATGTGGTCCAAAAGGTCACTACTTTCATGTACAGCTGTGTGTTGAAAGAGTGGTTGTGCAAGGAAATAACAATGTGATGAGGATACTGTAAAGTGCAGACTGTTGCTTTTCTGATCATTGGCAGAATAGAAGAAAGTCAGATAAAAAAGAGCATGCCTAACCTTGCTGTGGTTTGCAGTAGGGTTCGTACTCGTGGTCCATGGCACAAGTGACCATCTTTAGGATGCGGTGCACAGCGCTGCTGTGCAGTCTGACATCCAGGGGTCCCACCACCAGCCTCTTGATGGATGTCTCTTGAACAGCAGGCACTACCTCCTCTATACTCACTACCGAGAAGTCCTGAGAACCTACGAACAGAAAGACACATGCATTACACGCTTAAAATATATATTATGTTATTATATAAGCTATTTAATGTACAGAGTTTTTACATTGACATTTAGGGCAGCAACATTTTTTCTCCATATGCCTCTTCTTAATCAAGTTTATAATCTCCTCATTTGTTGGGTGAAAACACAACAGAGATGGCAGTGGTGTAATGCAGCAGCAGGGAGCAGCTCACATAGCTGTGAACCACTGGAATGATGAATATTCCAAATGTCCACTTCTCTCACACAGCTGTCCCTTCATTCATCGCAGGCCCCTGTTCCAGAGGTCCACTTAAAAGACTCAGCTCCCCGGCAATAAAAAGGGAGAAATTAAAAATAAAAGAAGGGGGTGGATGAATGGCAGTGAGGGAGGAAGAGGACAAAGTTCACAACTTTCTTTATTCCCATTACATTCCACCACTGCACTGAACATTTCTTATAGCTCAGAGAGACCACACTATGTATGAATTTAACTTTTTTTAAGCTGAAAAGGCTGGGGGACGGGGGTGAACCTCCCACTGAATTCTGCAATGGGCAATGCCACTTCCCCTTCCCTTCCTAAGTGACATTTGGCTGCAATGGATTAGGCCTAATATCAACCATATGGCTGCAGTTAGAACGGTCAGTGGAATGATGAGGAGGCTGAAATTAGCCGGGATTTAGACGATTTAAAAGTGTCTCCATTTCCCAACATTAAAAAAAAGTTTTTAATCTGCAGCATTACTCTAATGTGAAGTCAATAGTGAGTGTGACCCGGGTTGGTTAGTATTTCGGTTGACTCAGAGTTTATGTCAGTCCCATGGCAATGGAAGCTAATTTGTTTGGTTGACACTGGATCTGGTCCGCGTCCGAGAAGAAGAGAAACACTGACAGAAGAGAAGCATTCCAATTGGCAGGGGTAACCACAGCCGACCCGCAGGAAAAGAGAATGACACTCATCCTGCTGTCAGAAATGACTTTGACAGCTCAGGATGACAGTATCAATGTTTTTTTTTAATTTAGATTTTTATCTGTAGCTGACAGCAGGAGGAAACAATAGCCTAGTCAGAAAGAGGTAGAGGAAGAGAGAAGCAAAGTGAAAAACAGAAAGAGGGAGGCAAGTGGAACAACATAGGTGGCTTTAGACTCCTAATTAATCAATCTGTTCAAGCCATTCAAACAGATTTTCAGTAAAAACTCCTGTGACTCCACGAAGCACCAACACACCATTTCTACATTCTTCTAACATTCAGTGACACATAGGCTACGAAGCTATCCTATTACACGTATGCCATCACACATAGGAAGGGGTTGCACTTTATGTAGATTCAATCCAATTTCTGTGCTGAGCATGTAAGAGTATTTTTTTTTTTACTTAAAACCTGTGAATGTCAGTCAGGTGTCACTGTCATAACTACACAGAAAGCAGCTTTCCAGCAGCATTGAAATAAAATGCTCAACAATCACACAATAAAGCACAGAGACATTTGTGGGCCAAATACAACATTTCAAATTGAAGGGAGGGTGTTTTATCTCTTAATGGGAACTTCAGATCTTTCAGACTTGAATAAACATTCTTCAGTGTTGCAGCTGAGGAATGAAAAATCCTGCCCGTCTTAAGGCTTCTGCCAGGAAGAGTGACACCTAATTAGGCAAGAGAAGCCTATTCACTTTCTCAACAGCTTACAGGTAAAGAGACAGAGGGAAACAATGTTTCAACAAGCAGCGGGGAGAAAGAAACTCAAATACGTGTCTGCGCAGACTAAACACTTCTGACAGTTGCCCTCCAGGTAAGTTTGGGGTGAGAGCGAGGACAGGAAGGGTCAAGGACCAGGTGGCTGTGACTCAAACAAGACAAACTCTTTCTTTCAAGTCTCCAGGAGGCTTGTTTGACAGAGGAGAGAGAAGAGGAGAGAGAGAAAGCGATGGAAAGACACAAGAGAGTTTAAGATAGATAGGAAGAAAGAGGGAACAAGGCAAAGAAAAGGAGAACATGTAAGATATAAAGAGAAAGAGAGAAGAGGTGGCGAGGTGAGCAAACAAGCTCTGTAAGGAGGAATGAATTAGACAATACCTTTGCTGCTGCTGTTCTCCATTGTGTAGAGATAATCCATGTAGAAAGCACCAAAGCGCTGCATGCCTGCTATCTCCGTGTAGGTCTCCTGTCAAACAAAAGTAGATTTAGGTAAACATGGCAGTAAGGGAGCAAACAAGCTGATAGCATTTAAGAGTGGCAGTGACTGGGGTCATGGTGGATACGACGGTGGATAAGGGGGTCAAATCAGAGATTAAAAAAAAAGAGTTATTGACGGGTTGATCTGCTTAGTAGGATTTCTTTTTGTTTTTTACTGGCAAACAATATCACTAATGTTTGGAATTATATAATTAATTATAATATTTGGAACAACATGAAATGAAAGGAGATACTTGATCACAGCAATGTCTCTAATCTGGGGTCAAATTACAACAGTGCACAGGGAAGTAATTTATTAGATATCAAGTCTGTTCTTTATTGAGTAATAAGCTATTGATAAAAGGAAGTGAAAGTTTCCTCATTCAACTGGTGCTTGGACATATGCCACTGTAAAATACGTATCTTATCTACTAAAAGATTGGACTTTTTCACAACAAATCAAACTTGTCTGACAGGGATTATGGTTGATACTTTCAATATAAAATTGTGAAATTTTATTGGGAAATATTTATCAAGATAGCAAGGTGCAGCTTTTAAAAGCATGAGTGTAATGTAGAATGTACCTGTAAGCAATGCGTGTACTTTACAGCTGTCAGTTACCTAACACTGAAAACAGTGTTAGAAAGTAGCCAGATGGAAACAGTAGGTTTCGTCTTCAGGGTTGAAGGGGCGCTGCAGCTCATCCAAGCACACATAAGGGAACAGGCAGGGTACACCCTGGACAGGTCACTAGTTTATTACAGTGCTAACATATATAGACACACACACATTTAGACCTATGGGCAATTTATAGTTTCCATTTGGCCTAAACCTGCATGTCTTTGGACTATGGGAGAACACCAGAGCACCCACAGGAAAGTGGAACCGACACAGGAACAACATAAAAACTCCTCTAAGAAAAACCCCAGCTGGCAGGCCCAGGTGACTAAGCACTAAAGACCTGTGTCACCCCTGTTTGTTTAATGTCATTATTAACAAATACAACCTACATATAGGTCAAAGAACTGTGGATCTTTATCTTATTTCTGATCTACCTGTGTGTCAGTGTTTTGTTAGTGTCATAATCTATTAGTCTGTGGGTCAAGAGCTATTGACCCTGTCCTACACAATATTTCAAAGTTATACTTCTACTGCATATCAAACCACTGGTAAACAGAGAGAATGAGTGAGCAAGCAAGAAACACAGAGAGAATGAGAGAGGCCCCTCTCACACACACATTTAACATCCCCTCCCCAGACTTACCCACTAGTTCTCTTAACAGAGATTTCAATAGAGCCTTATCAGAGAGGCAGGTTAATGAGTAATATTTATTAGGGGACCTCTAATGGCTCTGGCATGCTTTTGGATCAAAGCCATTGGCTGGTTTCAAAACCGCTAATGAATTAACACTAAAACCTTTGACTCTTAAGACTTTCAAGTATGGATAGATGGATGGATGTCCAAACAATTGCTTCATTGAGGGTCATGAACATTTCTGAGCAGAGTCAACACTCAAGCTGTGATGGCTGATGAGGGGAGCTGAGACTTATCAGGAATAATGGCTTTAACACTACTACTTAGATAGCGGGAACATTCCTCTACTGCAGCCAGCAGCTGGGTGACTGACAGAAATAATTTAAGTGGCAGCGATTTAAGTTAAAAGGACTTATTTAGAAGATAAGTTACTGAGAGTTTAAAAGGACAAAATATTGTAGTAAGTTAGGACCACTAAATAAGGTAACAGCTGTCATTACAGCTTTTCCAGATGAAACCTAAAGAAAGACAGGATGTAATTATATCAGATTATTGTTTATTGACCCAGATAAACTACTGTATTAGCAAAGTGTGCTCACTTTGGCAAGTCACTTTAGCTATACCCACACTAACACTGAGGAACATTTTTTTGTTATCTGGCTTGGCAGTGAATCCTTTCTGAAAATAAAGAAAGTTATGTCTTAATAAAATGTCTTTACATCAGTCGTGTGAATATTTGTTCTCTCAACAGCTTGACAAGCACAGCTCTACAGATGTTTCGTTTAGTGAGGACTGTGTCAATGGCAGGTGCTGTTCAAGTAAACAGCATTAGTGAGTTCATTATGTTTAATGCATTTTTCAGAGCACTGCTGTTAGTTGAATAAGTCTGTTGCTGTGTAGACCAGTCGGCCCAGCTGTGAGGTGCGTGTTGAGTTGGTTGTTGGCCTGGCTTGGAACGGACTGCTAATTTTTGCCATATGGTTTAGTCTCTGCTATCAGTTCTGTGGGTGTCCTTTGAATTCTCAGTGGTTAGTCTTCTGAAAAAAACAAAAAGCAAAACTCTTGATTGTGAATGTACTGTACAGGTCACAAACGTGGTTGGATTCACTACAGGCATCTGTTTTACTGATGTAGCTGCATGGCTGCTCTGAGGTAGATCATCTCAGAGGATCTCAATCTGAAATACATGGTCTGCATGCTACTGTATTTTGGCCTTCCATCCAAGCCTTTTATAAGCCACGAAAACATATTTTTCCCCCAAATAAAATTTCCAAAATAAATAAGTTTGGGAACAGTATTATTTGGTACAGTAGAATTGGGGCTGGAGACATAAACTATCTCAGTTTATAGCAACCTTGTGATTAGCAGCATCCAGGATGAACTCAGCCCTGACTCCGTTGTTCTCTGGACTGCGGTAGTCAAAGAGAGAGTTGGTAAGGTAGGTCATTCCTTTACTGTTTAGGCTGTCCCCACAGCTGAAGAACACTGCATCCTGCAGACACACAGACACACAAAAGAGAGAAGGAAAAGGAGAAGTATGAACGAGAGGATGCACAGAGAATGTCAGAAATATTGAAAAATATTTAAATTGCCGCAAAATCAAGCTCATACTACACAAATCCAGATGTATTTCAAACTCTTCAATATTAATAATTTACTATCTCAATTAAA
Organism: Morone saxatilis; assembly: GCF_004916995.1. Classification (NCBI taxonomy): domain Eukaryota; kingdom Metazoa; phylum Chordata; class Actinopteri; family Moronidae; genus Morone; species Morone saxatilis. The sequence goes on from NW_023339807.1 coordinate 4,175,636, forward strand.
TGTAACACATCATAGGTTAACACACAATTTAAAAATAACCGTAGAAAAATAACCATTAAAAATACGCAGTTGACACATAGTTAATGAAATACAATGATTTCAATTTAGCCCAAAAGCATTAATGTACATGAGGGATGGAGAGACTGCTGTTGACACAGTGATGTATGTGGCAAACACAGAACATTATGGTGAATTACAAAAGGCAGCTGGATCACACTCTTCCATAAACAAACCAGACCACATCTCTACCTCCTTCTGAAAACTCTTGGGAGCAATAGAGGCTGCAGGAGACATGGTTTAGGTGAAAATGATCTCTTTTCTAGGCTTTTAAATTCTCTTTTAATCTTTCTCACTCAGGTTTTTTTCCTCTTTTTTTCTATTTTCCTTGAGGTTTTCAGGCTGTCTTTACCTCTTCACGTCGGTTCATGTTTTCTTCAAAATCCCGTACTCCCATGATGCCTTTCAGGCAGAGTGCCCGGCAGCCCACAAAGCCAATCTGACAATCGAAGAAGGGCTCCCCCATCATCAGCACCTGGAATAAAAAGCAGAGGAAAAGACTTTAACCAGTTTTTATACTCCAGATTTTATTCACTACTACATTAAGAACAATGTGGATACTGGATACACTCTGAATAAACCTTTTTCTACCAGTGAATGTATAACAAATACAAAGGCCTGTACAGTTAGAAATAAAGGCAACCTTTTAGTTAATTAAAATGTATTTTCATATAATTGGCTAGACTCGAAGGTGTGAGAGTGTGAGATAAGTTAAAACTAAACAGAATGGGGAAAATGCCAGCTTCAGAATGCTTTCCTCTCCAAAGAGAACACCCAGGATGTAAATCAGTCAACAGAAGCCCAGTAAAACCATAACAGTGCAATAATTCACAGAAATTAATTTGATTGAATTACCTTTTTACGTCGCAATAAAAAATTAAATGTGAAATTAATGACAGTTCAAGACCAAATTTATTGTGGACACAAGCTTCTCCACCATGACCAGTTTGAGGCTACGTTGGTTTGTGGTGCTGTTGAGGTTGTGGGCTCATTTCATTGTGATAAAAAGAGCAGGGGTCAGACAGCTTCCATTTCCCCTAGAGAGTGGTGTGTGCATGCGTGCGTGTGTGTGTGTAGGTGTGTAGGTGTGGTAGCAGTCCAGCAGCCCCTATAACCAGCAAGGTGTGGTTCTCCCTCACTCACCGTGGCTTTGCTTCACCCAGCAGACAACTAAACAGAGAGCAATCCAATAAAACTTTACGTTTTACCACACAATAATTACAAGGCCTAGTTTTCCCTGTTTTACTAGCCATCCCTTTGCCTTTCAACGCTCTCACTTTTGGTCCCAGTTCAGACTGCTCTCTCTCTCTCTTCCAGCAAAAGCATAAATTACAGAAATTGGAATTGGAAATCTCTCAGAATTCTCACATCTGGTAGAAAGCTTAGGAGCAGAAAACTCCTTTCCTTCTCCAACCAGGTAATCAGAGAAAAAGGTTTAAAAATATTTTCTACGCCGAGGGGGAAATGCGGAAATGATCAGACTTGGGCTCGACTCAGACACAGATTCCACTGTGTTCACAACAGGCCACGGATTAGTGACCTGGAGAGGCTTTATAAATGTACTTAAGGAGGGAATTAAGAGGAACCTCTGTCCAACAGTGAATAAGGAGACAATAATAATAACCATGAAGGATCAAAAGGGAGGACATCTTTATTGGTTTGTTCTGGCCATGATGGGTAACGGGTTGCTTTCCAGATGGGTACAACTGGTGGAGGGCAGATATCTCTAGAAAAATCAGTCGCTGTAGTTAAAAATTCATGGTTTTGTCATGATATGATGTATCATGATATTGATTTGACAATAATAATAGTCAGACTATATTGGTTACAATGCAGAGATAGACCATATGATCTAAAATCTGTATCAGGATACGTTTTCACATTTGTCTCAATAACAATAAATGTAACAATAACACATTCCATTTCTCTTGCTCATTTCTAATATGATAAGACCAGTTATGAATCATCTGGACTGGACTTCGGGCTGTTTGGTTGTTTGGTTAAACTCGAAAAAGCTGTAATTGGTTAGTGTAGCAAATCCCTGTTTATTACATAGAATGTAGACATTTACTGATTAAAAACAGCAGCATAAATAAATCAGTAAAAGGCTATAATTCCATAAACTGTGCATAGTTCTTTTACAATGGACATATTTTTTAGGCGACTTGTTTCTCACCTCAATAGTGATTCCCTCGTGCTCCATGCACAGGACCTCTCTGGACTTGACCTTCTGAGGACTGTAGTAGCTGCTCTCTGATTGGGTCTCTGTCAGCTGAGACAAAACACAGAGAGACAGAATCCATTTAATATTCTTCAGAACGGTCAAAAATTCACTCCAATAAAAAACAAAGATATACGTTTATTTAATTTATGAAAATAAATTGAAACGCTTCTACAGGTGTCACAAAAAAACACATCAAAGGAACAGACTGTGAAAACTTAAGCCTTTACAAAGTTTCATTTAGTAAAATCATTAAGGCTTTGTGACAGTTTTGGATCCAAAAGGTAAATCCAGATCAAAACCAAACAACAAGTCTTAAAAGGGACAGCTCACCCCAAAATCAAAAATACAGATTTTTCCTCTTACCTGTAGTGCTATTTATCCATCTAGAGATATCGGCCATAGAGGTGTCTGCCTTCTCTCGAATATAATGGAACCAGATGGCACTCCACTTGTGGTGCAAAGCACCCAAAAGCACACCTTTGAAAAACAACAATGTCTCTTTCCAGAAATCATGACCCGGTTACTCATGATAATCCACAGACCTTGTTGTGAGCAGTTTCATGTAGGAACTATTTTCTGTCTACATACCACCGCGCAGAAGGAAGAGTGGATCTACTCATGGACAAGAGGTTCATGCTTGTGACAGCGCAGGATGTAAACATTAATGGCGTCCTCCCCGGCTGAGCTGTTACGTTAGCTAGCTCACCTAGCTCCACTGAGATAGTCAACATTCAGCTTCAATTTGTGGGTGCAGTTCAGTAGAGAAAATGAGTTCCTCTATGAAACTGCTCACAACAAGGTCTGAGGAATACCTTGAGTAACCGGGTCATGATTTCTGGAAAGAGACATTGCTGTTGAGTTTTTCCAATGTACTTTTTTGGCGCTGGGAACACCACAAGCTGAGTGCCATCTGGTTCCATTATATTCAAGAGAAGGCAGACATCTTTACGGCCCATATCTTCAATACTCAGCAACTCACACTTTTTTTGATTTTGGGGTCTCTGTCCCTTTAAAATTGCAGTAGTGGAGATTTTGTGGAGATTTTTGCCACCTTAAAATGTTGTGAGACGGTAAGGGAAAATTAAGTTTTGTTTGACAGAATAAGGTTACAGCAATAATAGGGATGTCATAAAAATGCAGCAGTAAAAACTTGGAATCCATTGTGTGTGTGTGTGTGCGTGTGTACCCGCAATTCACTGCTGAAACAGATGCATGATTTGAAAAATAAACAAAAGCTGTGCAAGTCTTGGATGTGAAGGGCAATGAGGCCCCGGAAAATAATGCTTAAAACCAGAAAGAATAACATCCAAACAAGGACAGATGACATTTTCTTAGATCACAGACTGGATGCCAGCCTTGGGACTTTTTGGTCGTTTTCTTTTCAAAGTTTGGACTGGGGCCAAAGACATTCATCAAACCACATGACAGCCACTCCTCTCCAGTTCTAGGGGGGGGCCTCTCTGGCTTTATTGGGGATGACAATCAGAACATGACTAAAGCACCAAGTATACCAAGGGCCAAAACGGATAATTGTACAATTGTACATTGAGTAGTCAGGTAAACTGATGAAAGAAGAGGGATTGTTCATTAGAGCATTAATGGTGTGTAGAGACAGTGTGGAGGCAGTGAGAGAGAGCATCTGGTTGGTTGAGGTGAGTGGGGCACAGAGCTGTGATGCTTTTGAGGCTGGCCAGTCTAAAAACTGTGGGTGTAGAGCAGAACTGTGCAGGCCCTAACCCATTCAACTTTAACACAGGAAGCAGGTGCAGAGCAAAAAGCAGCTGTGCCTTATTATCCCTACTGATGGAGCAGACTCTCTCACCCTCGCTCCCTTCCCCTATTTCGATTCCGATGGTTTAATCACATGCAGGGACCACGGCACCCCAGCAGTGAGCAATGATGTTAAATAATCTGACTAAAGAACTGCTCTGCCTGACAATATCAGTGCATTATGGCACTGACACAGAAGACAGACACGAACATGATGAATGTTTATCCAATAAGAATTTTGCCCAAGCTAGACTGGTGGGACATTTCTAACTGTACCTAGGCCTGAAACAACACAGCAGAAAGAGGACAGAAAAGCCACATAGCAACACAAACGCATAATACAGCAAGTAATACACAGAGCTACTGCTGCCACCATCTTCCCTGCTACTTCTCCTTTATTATATTCCAACCCATTTAAAGGCTTTTGGAGTCCAACACAAATCAAATGATTCTTTATGAGGCATTTTGGAAATGTTACAACGTTGGATGTGAATATTGGGGTACTTTATCTTTATGTCCATTTCTAAGAAATGTAACACGGTGGAAAGGATCTGATGGAAAAGTTGAAAAAGACTTTAAATTTGCTATTGTTGAAATAAATGAAAATAGCAAAAATAGAGAAACAATGTTTCTTAAAATGAAAAGTGAAGTCTGGCATGCAATGAGAGTTTGGCATGTGTGCAAAAGTGAAAGAGGGGAACAAATGGTCAGTGCTGAACTATGTATTATGTGTGTAAAAGTCATTAAAGCATACTGCCAATTTCTTTGATCAAACAGATCTGGGGAGTAATGGGTCAGCAATCTAAAAATACCTCTCTGATTTCATGTCCATGTCAAACTCAGGTTCAGGCAGTGGCTGTTCAAAGACATGAAATTCCCTCAAACTAAATACTTCCTTGTAGGAAAGAGACGAGAACGTTTAAAAAACCATCCTTTCAGCTGTGTGCAATTACTCCAGACGAGAGGCAATTAATTGATTAAAAGAACTCAAACAATACAGGAACAATTTAAACATTATTAGAAAAGCACCATGGTCTGTTGGGCCTGAGACATACCTCCCCTTCACTGATCACACACACTGTGAAGTACACACACACACACAAGCAGTAATGTGATCTGAAGTGCCTGAACCTGAGGGGAAACGCAGATGAATTCCAACTATTCTGAGTGAGCAGGCAGGATTAAAGTTTGGGATCCATTTCTGAATAGTCATCATACCATGTATAATGTTTAAAACATTAACGTGACCCGAGACGCCAGTTAGCGGTTACACTACCCTCCCTTGTACCGCACACAGAGACAAAGAGGATTGTAACTTCCTGAGAATCAAACTGTTCTTTAAGGCTCAAAATATAAGATGCAGGGGTGGGGTGGGCAGTGGGAACGAATAAACAGTAAGGATAGCAAGGAAAAAAACTGTAATTGTTAACAAAACAATATCTTAAATCAGGAAATTCTATATTAACATTAAATACCATTATCTACAGAATTTCCCCAAGAATTTCCTGACTTACCATGACAACCCCCAAAACAAACTGGAACGACCCCTTGTGTAATACACATATTAAAGACATACACATTTTTATCTTTAGGATCTACCCATACATACATTTAATTATTTCAAAAGCACATCTTAAGCCTAAATCACATTCATACAACATTTATTTAATGTCAGTATAATGTGAAATACTTTCAAGCCATGCTGAAAATAGAAGTATTTCATCCATCTGGCCATTTCGTTTTGACATTTAGTTGATATTTTACACAACAACAAATATAACTGTTGTTCACCCAGTATATGCTGGCATACATTCCAGCCCCAACGTGACATATATGAATGATGACAGTCGATTTACCTTGAAGGTAACAGAAGCTTTGGTGCAGTAGAAGCCTATGGAAACAATGGGGTCTTTGGGTGTGTGTTGTTGGGGGTTGCTAGGGATGCCTCCTGTCTCTAGTTGCTGGTAGAGGCCTTCCTCACTTTCATCCTCTGTGCCTACGATGGCAGGGACGAATGACCAAGCCCAGGACACCCAACCCTGGTCTGTCTCTTCAGACAGCATGTAGAGATCTGGGCTGGAGTACTGGCTAGTCCCCTGGCTTTCCAGATCCACATCCATCCCTGAAGGGTAAAAAAAAAGTCTCAATTAATTATAATGCCAATATAATATGATTCCACAGTAGCTTCAATAGTGATGGGAAAAAAGGTCAGGGTGGGTTAGCACCTGCAGTTGGCAGTTACAATGCAAACTTCAAAAGTACACAATGGTGCAGCCAAATTTATAATACATTCAATAAAGGTTTCAGATGACTCGAATCCCCCCTTAGTATGCTTTTACTCCAACAGATAAACAAACAATTTAAAAAGGCAGGATCTGAGAACAAACTGGTAAAACAGAGAGAAAACTGTTGATAGTGGAAGTATTTGTGCACTATGCAGCACACTTAATTAATTTGTCCATGCCTCCAGGGTAGTTTGATACAAGCAAGATGTTTCAGCTGTCAACTGAACACACAAAAACAGCACAGACCAAGGCAGTTTCACAGTAGTTGCTGCCAATGCTCCAGCATGCAGGTGTGTGAGTATATGTCTGCAGCATGAACTCTAGAGGGAGAGGGGAAGTCCATTCCAACGGAGGCCAGAGGGCACAGCCTGTCAGCCAGCATCCTGACAGAGAAGTGCTTTGACGGGGCCCAAGTGGATCACTGTGGTCAGGGCTGTCTGAACTGGACCCAACAGCACAGGCCGCATCCACAAACGCATGCAGCATGGGGTTGGGTCTCATAGTTGTTTAGAAGCCAACAGACTGAAATGAGGCCATGAGGGAGGCTGGGTAGCTATGAGCCATCATGGGTGCAGGTGTAGATGAGACAGGACGACTATAGGACTGTACAAGATTAGCTGGAGGAGGTGGAGTGACCTGTCACACCCTCTGCGCCTAAGCATGAGGCGTTGACTGGAGCACTGGCTACTGTAAGGCACAGGCCTCACACCAGGTGAAGACGGCAAATTAGAAAGTGGTGTGGGAACGTAAGACTGCCCAGACATACCAATGAGCCGGACATACCAATGGGCACTGGGTTACAAATAAATAGGAGCTGAAAAGTGAAAACAGGCTAGTCCTTGTTTCAGCAACAGAAAACTTTAGCAAAAATTGGGAAGTAACCAATGGGAATCTAAGTCGACTAGCATGATGATGTTGTGTGTTACAAAAGACAATGGTGTTCACTATAATCTTCTATTATCTCACTATCCCCTAATTCTCTGCAAACTATTTGGGGGTTCACAGGTTCCCCGGTCCCTGATCCCGACCTCTGAACTCGTCCCATCGTGTGTGTTTCTACACACGTTGGGAGAAAGGAAGCTGATGTCAATACACAAGAATGTGTAATCCCATTCCTCGCGGCCTCACGTCCTCTGTGAGAAAACAATATTGTCCGTGAGGTCACAGCTTAGGAATCCCAGAGGCTAAGGCGGTGAAAATTATGACATATTTTAATTAAATCTTTCACTTTGCGAATTGGCAGTTGGAAATCCCATGTTATGGCTTTTTATCCCCCCACAACTCTCTGTCCGATTCTATCTCTCATTTCTCTTTTTTTCCTTTTTGTTTTCACTCCATGGAAGCCTTTGAGGTGTCAGTTCAACAAGTTAAGCTCTTTCGCTTCACGTCACAGCCTGATGAGGCCTACATTTGAATTGCAAGGCAATCAAAATAACAGCACAATTACCAATCAAGTGATCAAAACAGACTGGCTGAGACTTTGAAGTATTAATCCAAAGATGTGAGTGAAAAATTCCCAGAGTGTGATGTGGGCCTGGCCAAAATGCATGCTGCTGTGGAGTAGAGAACTGTGACCACACAGGTGTGAAATACAACCACCACTGTTCTCTGCCTCACCGTGAGACCAATCATCTTTTTTTGTGGACAGCTCACTCACAGTTGGTTTCCATGAGTCCAAGGTCTTCAGGCAGCAGTGTATGTCTAACCTAGCGAGGGAGTTGGTGTGTAAGTGAGTGAACAGCTGAGTGACATTGAGACAGTGAGAGGGGAGGAGTGGGAGAAGGCAGTGCCCTCACAGACCAGTAGATGTCCCTCCATGTTTATAGAGGGAGAGGTGGACTGCTTACCTGACCACTGAGCACGTCATCTCATGCATCGACTCACACACACACACCTTTCATTTGCCTAGTCACAGATTATCTGATCTATTAGATCTGTCTGCTCATCACTTCCTGACAGGTGATACAGTACATACACAGAAACAATTCGGTGCACAGGCCTATCTACTTTGATATAAAAGAATGGAACACATATCAACATGTGTGTCACATATTGTTTCACTTTAACACTATAGTGTGACATTAACATCAAAATGTTTTAAAATCCATTTTAGCAGTCATGGCAGGAGAACATAAAACACTCTGCGAGACAAAGAGCTGTTTCATCCACATCCATAGACTTCTAAACTCAATGGCCTCCACGTCTTCACACCAATATTAAAAAGTGAAAAGATGATTAAAAAGAGGCCCTGTCACGTCACTGGGCTAGCATAAGGGAGCCACATGAGGTTTATATGCAGGAGATAGCCTATGGCCTCTGGCTGATATGTGTGTGATTGTCCATTCCATTCAATAGGCCTCTGAGGACGCTGAGGCTCTCCTACAAAGCAAACACTGAAAACTGAGTCCTATACACATATGCAGAGTGCAACTCACTCATACACATGCTTACTTATATGCTATACAGAGAGGCACGCACACACACACATATGCACACTGCCACACTTCAACAGCCACAGTCCTCGGTTCATAATTCTTCACATACTTGTTGAAACCGTACATCTTTCGGTGCCGTGACCAGCTGGTCCACTCAAGCATGTTAGTCATCTATGTTTCCAACCGCTGAAATTTTTACAGTGTTTCACAGACTTCATTGAATTTCAGACAGTAGGAAAACCAGCCGTCTAATCCTGACTGAAAGGTTGTTTTGGTTAGTGACACACAAGTATCCCGCGCTGTTCACTTATTAGGGCTATTCATTAATGAGACATTGGCTCTTACCTAAAAGAGAAAGATTCAAACAAACAACATGCAGCCACAGTGAATCATGGGCACATAAACACATTACAAGGCTTTTTCCACTTCCACTAATTGGAAAAAAGAAAAACACCTTCACATGGGGGAAAAATTAATATTCAAGAGTAAGTGTAAAAAAAAGAAAAGAAACACACATGCACACACACAAACGCACGCGCACACACACACACACAGAGGGCATTTGAGCCAGAATATACAGCAGAGATTTACCACAAGCAGCCTATGGGAAATCAAATGAATGTGATGAAGTACTATGTACGATACTGGGATCATGTTCCAGCAATCATGTGACAATGATTGTTTCCTACAAACTACAACCCACTAAAAATAAATATGCATGTAAGCCAAGTCAGTCACTATAAGCGTCAACATACATGAATGTAGCAGTACTCAGGAACTATCAATGGTAAAGGCTGCCTATAGTGGTTAAGAAAAACACATTATATTTTCCTATTATAAATAATAAATCATTTGAGCAGTAATTCTGCTACTATTATCAAAAGAATTCAGTTTTACTCCTTAAATCTGAAATGAATACACTGAAAACCATATGTTCATGAACAGGCCCAAAACCCTCCCAACAAACACACACACCCACCTACAGTACTACAGTACATACACGCGCACAAGCTGCCCCCGCACCGCCGCCCCAGGGCCCCCCGCCCCGCGCCACCCGCAGCCCAACCCCCCGCCGTTACAGTTTCTTCAAACCTCTGTCCGATTACTTCCAGCATAACAACGATCTGGGGGCGCTCAGGTTTCCAAGAGCTGGTCCCGCTCTTGTATACTTTTGGGTGATGGGATACTAATTCATTTCTCAGGGGACTTCCGCATAGCAGTAGCATGGACACCGACTCTTACATCTGGCATTTGAGCCCGAACTGGAAGCCTGCGCGCAACTTGCAGTAAAAAGTTCGCAGGCCGGCAGTGAGAAAAGTTAGAGGGGTAACGTTGGAGGGAGTGAGCGAATGGGCTGTATTGTGGTTGGGGCTGCCTGCTTCCCTCTGCCCACCACTTCCCCTGCCACCGTAATTTGGCTTCCTGGTGCTACAGAGGCTGATTTAGCCCAGCGGGACCTGGGATTTGATCTTGCTCTATTTGGCTGGAGGATGAAGGATGGAGCTAGTTGGGGAAGAGATGAGATGGGGCCTTTGGGGAATGAGGCTGGGGTTTTAAGGAGGTGGCCCTGCAGGCTATTAAAGTCCAATGTGTGTGTGTGTGTGCGTAGGTGTGTGTGTGTGCGTAGGTGTGTGTGTGTGTGTAGGTGTGTGCGTGTGCGTGTGCGTGTGTGCCTGTGAGAAAAGCCGACTCCTTGTGTATGCTTTGCTCAGCTCCTGGATGTGGGGATTGTGCTCCGATCACAAAGAAAGAGATGGGCCTGTGTTTGATTCACCCATGTTTCTTCCCTTCATCCTCCTCTCTCCTGCTTCTACCCACATGGAGGGGATCAGGCCTGACGACAACAGTCTGTGTTGAGTTACACGCTCCGGCTTTTGTTTGTGGAAAAAGCAGGAGGAGCGCACACCATGGTCAAAGTGATGTTAAATGTCCCGTTTAGGAACAACAGCAGCATATGGACAGACATAGCCCCTGAACAGAACAAGGCAACATGCAGAGCGTCATGAGATGAAAACGCTGTGTAAGGAAAAAGTCAAAGCTTTGTGCATGGTCTGATGGCTCATTAACCACTTCAGAGCCTTGGACCACATTTTGTCTGAGGAATATGACTGCTAAAGGAAGCATACTGACACACAAATGCTGCATCCTAGTGAGTCCTCAATATATCATTTCCAAATTAATAAGCAAATAAAATAAAAAAGAATAATAGCTGTTGAAGAATGTGACTTTTTTTTACTTTTGTCTTGCTGTCCATGGCCCTTGTTTGTTACATAAATGTGCAGCTGCAGCACAACGGTTTCAGCAATAAGGAGGGTCTTCAGCCATAAAAAGATGACTGCCTCATTCTTATACTTATTGTGTAAATAAACAAATGAATAAAGAGAAACAATTACAGCCTAAAATTCCTTACTAGTCATCAAATGTCAAATTCTACTGACAGAAGTTTAAAAAAAAAACTCTGCTTAAATTTTTTGAAAACATTCACAGACATAGTTTTTTTAGATTACAAATTCAAAAACAAAACAGAGACAAAAAAGTAGATTTTGGGTTTGTTCAGAAAATTGTTACTGCCCTCCCTAAGAGTCCCAACTCACCAGGCAAAATTGCACCAGCCTCCCTGACATGACCGCTGCCCTCTTCTCCCTCTCCCTCTTTGTGTCCTCCGATTTCCCCATAGTAGAGGGCAATAATCAGCTCTAGAATGCGGATAAACATGGGTAGCTGCTGATCAGTAATGGACAACTTCAGGCTCTCCACCATGGTCTGGATCTAAGGAAACAGAGAAGAAAAGCGTAAGAGACGGTTTACATTTTGAAATTTGATTTGTTAAATTACATGTTGGGATGTAAAATGGGCTACAGGCCCAACCACTTCTGGTGGGCTCCCTCATAATATACATTTTTTAAGTTCAAGTTTAATAAAAAAAAAAAAAAAAGGGTAGAGCCCCAGGCCCTGTAAGAACTGGTATGGATTCCCCTCTGGCTAACTGGTGGATGCTGAGTGTTGCATGTGGAAGAGGCAATTTCTGTTCCTGTTAAACAAAGTTATATGATGACCTACAGCTACAAACCACAAATTATGGCCTGCATGCAAGTAGATGTACAGTACAGAGTAACAAGAAACACGTTGAGACATCCCTTATTATATAGGCAATGTCGGGATGAAAGAAGTCAGGTCCAAATGGAAACAAATGTACCCACACAATACACCAATGTGTTTACTGTAATTATCTACAGCAGCTACCTTTCACTGTGAAAGAGGGGTTTGCATGAAACATTTTGTATATTACAGTGTTAAGAAAAATTATAAATATAAGAAGACGCACCAGAATACATTCAAAAGTAAACTTGCTCCTAACATGCTGTAACTACTCTAAACATGGCCAGTTCTACTTTAATTCAGCATGTTGATACATTTAGTTTAAGAGATAAATGGGACAGAATTTAATGTACCATAATATAGCTTTATAGTGGAAAGATGATAATACCATACAGACAAACATAAACCACAGACAGCCAAAATCAATTTTCTGGATAGAATCTATAATAGTTTACAAAATCTCCTTATTTTAACTTTCAGATGGTAAAAATCTGATCTGTATAAACAAATTGCTACCACAGCCAAGATTCTAATGTGTGATTTTCAACAAACACCTTCTTCCATTCCAGTGACGATGAGTAGAAAAATTAGACTGATTCAGTGGTGTAGAACAATGGACTGAAATGAGTCATTATCCTGCCATTGATTCGAGAACAGCTAACCTCACAAAAGTAAGTTACGTGTTCCTCTAACTGTAAGCGGCTATGACATATTTGAACTTTTACCATCACTAGCATGTGTGACATGTTTGGACTAGGGCAAAATGATATCAGAATACCCATGTACAAAGGGTTTTTTTCTAGCTTTGGCAAGATAATGGCGGTTATTGGGTTATGGCTGAAATGTGGAGCTGCTTACTTTGATGACAGATGGGATCTTGGAATTGATGTTGTCATAGGTAAAATGGAGCCGTGTTCTGAAGGAGCATTTGTACAGCAGCGGGTCCTGGTAAAACTCGATCTTGCCACTAGCATTCCGCTTGTCCAAGCACACAGTACAGTCGGCAAAGTTGATCACTTTCCTTAGGACCAGCTCTGGAGCTTCACAGAGAAAAAAAGTAAACAAAATGAATGTAGATAATTTTGTATTGAACATGAAAGAGGTTGACACTAATCAAACATGTCAACATACATGTGTTAGACATGTATGCTCACAGCAAAATGTACGCCTACAGAGAGGTGTCATTAAACACAAACAAATGCAATCATACACACACTAACAGAGAGCAGGCTGTGACAGTAAATCCTCATTATCTGTGAAATCAGGGGAGACGACACTCAGCAGACATCACAGAGCTGTGGTGTAATGTGACATTTACAAGAGGTACAACCAAGTGGTTTGTGTTCTTTTGTATGTGTGTATGTGTGTGTGGTTGTGTGTTTGTGTGGGGGTGGGGGGTTGTGTGGTCTGTGGCGTGTGTGTGTGTGTGTGTGTGTGTGTTGTGTGTGGTTGGTTTGGTTGGTGTTGTCTGTGTGTGGTGTGTGTGTGTGTGTGTGTTGGATGATCAGACATCATCAGATTCTCAATTGTCACTGACTCACTTGCCCCTGACAGACTGATAACAGGACTCATCGTTCCCAGAACTGTTTCATCCTCTAAACAGAGCCAGTAACTATTGCTGGAACAACTACTTGCTTCATATGTTGAAATAGGGCCCCCTTACAAGAAATTCCACAGTGATAACAATGACTGAAAATTACCACTACATGATTCTTCTGTTGACATTGGCTTTTGTGACTCCCTATAAACCAGTTCTTTATTCAAGGTTATGATTGTAGTTTGAAGTTTAATATTTTAAAATAATTGTAACGTTTCTGGCAGTAACCTGAGAAACCCAGCAGTTTGTACTGCAAAAGACCTTCTAAGTCAACAGATAGAAACCCTTTACAAAAAATGGACATAAGCTTACAGTACTGTTGCAGTGAATGACTAGGAGGATTTTAAAAGTTCATACATTATATATTATTTATATCATATACAGGGTTTCTGCCGGTTTCAACAGGTTAAATTGAAGACTTTTTAAGACCATTATGAATGCATACTAGCAAAAAACAAATAATATAAAGGCAAATGGTATTGGTTGCCTTTTTGTTTTCATTTTACAGCATGATCAATACAGATTTTTCCCAAAAACATGTACTTTATACAAATAATGTTAACTTAATTAATCCAATCACTTTTTAAGACAAAGCATATTTAAGACTGTTTAAGGCCTAAAATTCAGATTATTGGGTTTTAGACTTTTTAAGACCAGCGGACACCCTGGAACATCTACAAGAAATGTATATATATATATATGCCAGGTTTGTGTGACATAAAGCTCCCTGTTAGCTGTGCACCATTAAAGAATAAGTTCATTTTCAAAGGAAAGAGTTCCTTGTAGTCTGAGATTGTCCATGCTATGTGTGTTCTGCTCTAATTCGAACCATCCATCAGATACTGCTCTACCATGGAGACTTTTAAGAGAGAATGGATATAGACTAGGTGCACAAGTCACTGTCCAATACTGAGAAACATCATCTATCTATCTATCCATAATAGGGATAGGTAACGCCATTGGTAAAAAGGACTGGTCAACGAGTTCCAACACAAATGATCAGCTTGGTTTAACATTGTCATTCTTTCCTATAAGAAATCAGTGTCTCTAAGAAATTGAAACCAAAAATACACACAAACCATGTAAACATCAAAAGCTAGGGCCCACGAGGGTTGCACTTCCTACTGTTCTATTTCCAAGTGGCATGCTTAGGTTTAAGATCCCCCACTTCATCCATCATTTGTGGTTTTAAATTTGAGCTCTTTTCTGTGTCAAAGCACACGCTACATTGGACCTACTCATGCTCCAATCGGACTGTGGAGTTTATCAAAAGTCTGAATATGAGACTACTGTGGCAGCTGACATTGGCATTTACAAAAACAGCTAGGTTTAAACTTGTCTGATATGTCTGTTTGACCTTAGTTTGAACTAACAAAATTAAACACTTACTGTAATTTATAGGTTCTCGACTCTGTGGATTTACTAGTTAATCCCACTACCAAGGAATGTAAGCAGTCATTGCTCACCAGTGATGTCCATGAAGGCCCTCTCCCATATATCGTCTACAGTGTAGCACTCTGCAGAGGTAATGTTGACTGAAAGCACGATGTCATCTTCCACGTACTTAAGGATCAGGTTGTTCACAACAATATTCACGTTGTTCACCACACGCCTGATCAGACTCTGTACGTAACCTGTAAACACATGGGAAAACACGTTAAAATGTATGAAAAATAAAAGGATTAGAAAAGCATACCTCATCACAAAGAGACACATGCACACAGGGGAACATACGTAGTAGCTATATTAACAGAACACATTAACTTAATGTTGAGACACCAAAAAAGTCAAATCTAGAGCCGCATTCCCTGAAAGTCTTGGCTCAATGCCACTGACCCCTGAAACCCTCAAAGGCTCATAAATAAGAGGAGGTCCTGACATGTTATTTTTCGCCACAGTCTATCCATTGGACATGTACAGTGAGAGGAGCTAAATATCCGTAAGAAAACATTTCTGCTCCTCACCCTGCCTGAGCAGTGCTACAAATCCTGGGTGAATTTATGAATCTCTGAAGAGCTCTCCTCTCTTCTCAGAGGCAAAGTCCTGTTTAACCCAAAACTATGCACATGCTGCTTCACACATATCCCTCCCAAACCCACTGAGGAGCCTGCGTGTTCACTTAAACATACACAAGCATGAGTGCACACATGCACTCACGAATACAAAATACAGGACTTTATACATATTTATACAGGAGTTATTGAGAGTGCAATCAAACTACGTTCTTAGGATTCAAACAAGTTCTGCCAATGTTGAGAAGAAAAAAACAAAACAAAAATTGGCAAACTGTGGGAAAATAGTAAATACACCTTCATTTTAACTGCACAAGTTTATGACATCACTTAAAATTTGAATGCAACTGAATTTTTGTGCTGATGGCTAGCAAGATCTATTAATATTAATGTTGTACAAATGGAGAGAAACAGGAATATAGAAACAGATTTTATGGTGAGGGTGAAAGGTGGGGGTCGGCGGCTTTGTGGTGAAGAGGTGGATGGATGTAGTAATCAAGAACAAGCAGGAGAGAAAGAGCAGTCCGACAGATTGTGTTTCAGCAGAGCTGGGGGAGCCATCCTGTAGTGTTACCAGTACCTCCTAATGGCCATAGTGACGCCCAGAAACAGAAGCTTCGCAGGAAAAACATACATGGTAAGGTCATTACTCAACGAAGTAAGAAAGAACTTAAAATATTACAGACAGGGGAGTTTCGACCATAAAATATGAAAATATACAGCAATAAATCCTCCTAACCACAGGACCAATGGCATTATTCATTCCTCCCATGTACTGTTAAA
Source organism: Morone saxatilis (assembly GCF_004916995.1). Classification (NCBI taxonomy): domain Eukaryota; kingdom Metazoa; phylum Chordata; class Actinopteri; family Moronidae; genus Morone; species Morone saxatilis. The sequence goes on from NW_023339807.1 coordinate 4,191,898, forward strand.
CACAGTCACTACAAGTTAAAACATATAAACCTTTAATGCTTTTCCCTTATTTTCCAAACCAAATGTTTGTCTTCCTGTATCTACATGGCTGGCCCAGGGCATAACAGAACCGATAATTAGGCAGAACTAAATGGTGCTGTTGATGAAAATATTTATATGAATTGGTTAACTGTTCTGCCACTTGTACACAGGTCTGACTACGCATTAGCATAATCCAATTGACAAAATCTCAAGAGTTTGCTGCCTGACCAAACAGAGTGGCAGGAAGAGAGGATGACATAATATAAACTCAACTCATAAACGCAATGTGTGTTCGTGACATTTGTGCGTGGCCTTGCATGCATGCATGTGCTTGTCTTGAGTTTGACTGTGTGCCTGGCTGCTCTCTTGCGTGCATGAATGTGGCTGTGTGTGCGTGTGTGTGTGTGCCTGTGGTTCTGGGGTCAGTCAGAAAGCTGCTATCGCACCTGCAGCCTGGGCAGTAAAACCAGCACTTTACCCCCTGCCATTTCCCTCTCTGGATCTAATTTACCCGTGTCAGGGTGTCTCTCTTTCTCTCTTGCACTCTCTTACACTTGTTATACCTCTTCTTGCCTTGCACTAAGTCTAGGGCCCCAATCCGTCTCTCTGCGAGCCATCGCGCTGCTCTGAACTTCTGTAAACAATTGACACAGCCAGCACCTGTGCTGCGGCCCACAGGGAAGGAGCCCACTTAAAACTGTTCAACCATAAAATGACTGGAAAAACCAGCTCCTTTATGTGATCTCAGAACAGGCCAACTCTCTTCTGTGCAATACAGGAAAGAAACACTATACTGTCCATGCTCACCATTTTTCCTGTATATGGAAAGTATTAGCAGCTATCAGGCTTGCCAGTTATTAGCCATGGAGAAAGATTGACAAGTCCATCAGACAATAAATGTCCTGTAAGTTAGTCCTGCTGTGTTATTCTGAAATGTAATTAGTACAGTTAGCAATGTAGCTAAGAGAATACACACAGTAGCTACTGTGTGTGCTACCACCTTTAAATTGTGGAGCATAATTCACAAACTTCTATAAAATTCCCATTTAATTTGTATCTTTTATCTGTAAAATATAAAATACCAGGAATGTAAACAGTGGTACAATGACCTCACTTCCACCATGCCATTACTGCAGAAACACTGAAAGTCTATATTATTACAACGTTACTATCACTAACAAACAAGCCACTTAATTATATTAGCCATTCTATTAGCTCTAGGGCCTCTTATAGTACAACTGTAGATTCACACAACCCAACCATGCATGGTACAGCAGGTCTCCAGGACATAGGAAAGCTCCAGCTGGAGAAAGCTCCAGGCTTTGCCAGTATGGGATATTCTCTATCCATAAGTAGCATTTTCCAGTAATACCAGAACAGCTGCTGTATTTATTTTCTAAACAAAGGCCCCAGTACCAGGACAGCAGTAGCACTGGGACACCGATTTATCTCAGGAGTGTGTTGCATTTCAGGCCATGCAAATCTCAATCTCCACCAATCACACGTATACCTACTCAACCATGCATGGATGCACAATTCTTGGAAAACCTCATATCTGACACATAAATGTAGGTGTATGAACTCACTTATTAGTACATACAGACATATATGTAAGAACAGAAACACTGCACAGCAAAAGTAGGGATGAACAAACCCACATGCACAGTGAACTTTGCCCAGGTCATAATTAGAGCTGCAACTAACAATCATTCTCATTATGGATAAATCTGTTATTTCCTCAAGTAATCAATTAGTTGTTTGGTCGACAAGATGTCAGAAAATGGTGAAAAATGTTAATCATGGTTTCCCAAAACCCAAGGCAACATAAATTTGGACCAAAAAAGACTCAAAACAATTAATCCATAATCAAAATAGTTGCAGATTCATTTAACAGTTAACAATTAATCAATTAATCAACTAAACGTTGCAGCTCTAGTCATTCATCCAGTCATTCTGTGCTTTTGCAGCAGGGTAGGAAATAACAAAGTGCTTGTTATTTTAAGAGATCAAATCATCCAACACAATAAGAATGGTTAGGAATGGAATTTGGTCCCCATACTATGTGATCCAGCCTAATATATCAGTTCAGCCCACCAAATGCTCTACCAATGTTTTTGCTGTATATCAACCTTTTCCATTAGGAGTAAAAGGTTGATATACAGCATAAACATTAGTAGATGACTATACACAAGTCAGTGTAACTTATACAAATTAATATGATGCTTGCAGATGCAGTGTCCATTAATGCTTCAATCAAAAGTACAAAATAAGCTATTTACATGTGACAAGCAGAATTTGGCAAGAAATTTAAAAATGATCTTCTAACAGATGGGGTGTGTCTCCAATCACAGCTATGTACGAGCTTCCTTTACCTAAACAAACTGTCATACTGCAAAGACACTTCATACTTAATGTCCTACTGCTCTTATACGTAACATTTTTGTGGCTTTGAAAATATAAATCTTACGTGTAACTTTGATCCACCCATCTCACAGGTAGCACTAGACTCAAAGCAAGCCTCGCCACTATTAAATCTCTTTGAACTGATATAAAACAAAACACATTTTCAACAGTGTGAATAGGACCAAAGTAGGAATCCCCTCGAACAGAGAAATGCGGTTCTCACAAACGGTGGCCGCTGGTCCCCCACAAGCAGCAGTAAACATAATCACTCACAGAATCGCCCAAGGTGGAAGCACTTGGTCTTTGGTCTTTGTGTGGCTACCAATCCCATGGTATATGAATTAACATCACTATTTTCCACCACAGGGAGAACAGGGAGGATAAATGCATTCAGTATGTGAGAGCTTAGGGCCAAATGACTGGATAATTGCTGGTGGCTGCTTTTTAGTGTCGGCCCGTGTTTTGTTTTGGTTGTTTTTAAGGGGAGGGGAGCAGACGCAGCACAGAGGTTTCTCGATGTAGATGCTGACAAAGACGTAAGATTGGTCATTGGTCTTCCTAACACACACACACACATCTGTCTTGTGTCCATCGCTGCTTTCTGAGATATAAGCATTGTTGCAACAAGTGCAACTAACTTCCAATTTAGGAAAGCATTCATGGGGCTCAAAAAAGGATGGAAGCTAGAACATGAATGTCCGAATCACCTGTTTTTTAATCCTCTAATATTGATTTGTTTTCCCAAAAGCAAGTCCAAAACAATCTTTTTGTTATAATATTATTAGATTTTATTTCTTACATAATACAGCTGCACTGTGCACACTTGGCCTAGAGTGGACATACATCAAAATTAAAGCAATTAGAATATCTTTGACAAATAGAATTATATGCTTATAGCAAAAAAATTTGTATTTTCTTGTAGTGTATTATCTAATATATGTGTTATAATAGTAATACTTACATAATGAGTAAAGAGGAGTGTGGATCTGATGTGGCATGAAGCTTTTAACAAGCTTTTGTCAGCCTGTCTTTAATCATGAACAAAATACTAAAGTTAAACTGCATTGTTGAACCACAACAAGAGGTTAAGAGGTTTGGTTAACCTACAAAAATAGACACAAAACAACTTTTTTTAAACTCACCATAACTCATTAACTGAAATTTTTGGCAGCTATTTGTTTTTTGTATGTGCTCCATGGTTTCCTCAACGTTCAGTAAGTCCCAACACTAAATGGTTCTAAGAGTATCCAATAGGGCATTTTGGACAGAAACATACCCTGAGCACACAAACAAAGGATCAGAAACAAAATGGGCTTCATACAGCTGTTAGTTGATTCATTAAAGCCCTCATGTGTAGGATTTGAACATTTCTGCCCTTGGTGACTTCTCAGACCTCTTCAGTGGTAGAATCAACACAGATTGTGGCAGACTAGAAGTAGCGCTGTGCATTTCAGTATATTTCAGGATATACAGTATGTGTAAGATTTCAAGATTATGCAGATCATAGATATTTTACCTGTTTCAAATAGAAATGCTGTACTCAGGACATCATCTGTATCCATGCCAGTGGATTATAACAAGTCTAAAATAACGCATTCACAAGACTAATGAATTAATGTCTACAAAATTGCCTGTGTGCGCTGCCATGTCCTCACTTTTAAAAAACATCCATTAACTACATTAAAGACTGCTGACAGGTTTGTTTTGTATCTTATTCTTAGTAAAACATCCTCTGTCTGAGTCATAGCAGGTTAGTTTTACCTCATCTACCTTTTAACCTCTACCTTTTAATTAGGAAGGCTGGGATTACAGCATTCAACTGCTTCCTCGCTGTTATTGAGGTGATGCAACCTTTGACCTCAGAGTTGTCTCTACAGCCTATAATGGGTTGAAACAAGGTCCACGGCTGGAACAGTGTGGGGTTTGCACACAAATGAACACAGATACACTGAAAACATACACACATACACACCACACACACACACACCTGGGAGATCTGTTAGAGGTAGGCCCAAAGGGAGATGCTGGGGGTGTGAGGCACCCTGCTTTAACAGCTGGGGAGAGATATTATCTCATAACGTCAGGCCTGGAAATGGATCCTCCCCAGATACAACCAGCCAGGAGTGTAGGTTCATACATTCATGCAGACTGGGGCTCTGGGAGTGAGCCTTATGCTTGGGTGTAAGACTGTGACCTAGCTCTTAAAGCTCAAGACCTTCTCCACCGCTCTTTTTCTTTTTTTTTTTCCTTATATAAACTTTATTTCTTTATATTTTTCTTTCTCCTGTCCCACCTTCTTTCTCACTTTAAAAGTTTTCTCTGGAAACATTTTCCATGCTGTTGTTTCTGAGAGGTTGTTGCATACCTTTTATGAAGTGTTTATTGAGTATTTAAATTAGATTACTGAGGTTGTGCATGCTTTTTCACTTACACTACATACATTTAAACATCATTTAAATTGTCTGTACCACCATAAACATAAATAAAAAACCTTACTAGCTAATATGAAGTCTGTGTGTCTTTCTTTTTAAAAGACAGTTACAAATTAATTTTAAAAAATGTCAAAATAAATATTTTTAAAAGGGCATTATCCAGCCCCAATCAAACAAGACCATTCTTTGTGAGATGCAGTAAAGTGCAGAGTAAGGCAGGCATGGAATCCCTGGCCCTGTAGGAGGCATGTGGTCAAGTGGCCTTGTTGATAAGAGCCATCACTATGTGATTTATCACAGACACATCCCCCACACTCTCTCTGACTGATTTACACTGGTGAAAAAATGCACCGCAACACAGCTCATCCCAAAAAGAATACTTCTCCCAGTGTAAACCTGTTTTACCTACAATTGAATCTGACACTGACCACTGCAGGTATTTGGCTACTAACAAGCCAGTGGATTTAAACCCAATTACTTTGTCTCTACAGCATTCTTAGAGGCTAGAAAGAAAAATCAAGCTTTCCCTGTAGTGTAAATACATCCTAATCTTTGTCTCACTCTGTGGCCCCATCCTCCCCCACTGAGGCCGTGCCTGTCCTGGTGGTCATTCTCTGAGCAGGGAGTTGGAATAGCCTCACTGGCCCCAGGGCCATCACTCACCTGGGGGCAGGTCTGGGTCGCTGGGGGCAGCCTGCTGGAGGCGGCGGGGCTTGGCCACGGCCTTGGAGCTGTCTGAGACACTGCGACTGGTGGAGCTAGAGCCGCTCTCGTGGTCATCCTGATGAAAAAACAAACATGAATGTCAGTGAGGATAGACAGTGAAGTAAACACAGAGCTCTGCAGAACTGATGCATTTAGATTTGCTCTGATTTAAGTAATACTTTATGTAACAGTAGTGTAAAAGAATAGTACAGTAATACAATAGAGTTTGGTGGTCGTAGTGTCTGAAAGATAATATTTGTGCAGTTTTCATGCATCCACAATGTTCAAACTTAAGCTACAAAAAACAGTTCTGGTGTTGAGGTGTCATTTCAATTAATCATTATTAGTCAAGTCAAAAAGTTGAAAAAAAAAGTGTAATCCCTAATTCTCTGCCTATCACCTCATGGAGCTTAAGATATTAGCTAGCAGGATAGCACACATCTCCCCACACATGATCAATTACCAAACAAATCACTTAACCTCTAGTTATAGGGATCGCTACCTTTATCTGGCTATTGAGGGTAATCAAATTGTTGGTGTGCATGTAAGCAGACTATCTTTTCTCCTGCATGGCTGTGTGCACACTAGTCAGAGCAGTGATTAGCAGAGCAGCTACCATAGATTGCTGTTTTTTGAGCCCCCCTTCACACCAAACCTTCCTACTAACCTTCCTCCCATCCCCATTTAACAACCATCTCCATGGGCTCTACAAATAAACTCCGGTCCTTGGATGAGAGGGGTGAAGGTCTCTCCTCCACAACAGCACATGTCATCTGCACTCAGAGACCAGCGGCCTGTTAAGCCCAGGAATGCAAGTACAAGATCTGTGAGTGTGTTTATGTGTGTGTAGGAATGACGATGAAATGGACATCCCCTTCAAAGATGAGCCTGAAGATAAACAAAATGAGCCAAGATTCGGAATGAGGAGGTTATTTATTGGTTCAGCTTGAAGTGTGTCTGAGCCTAGTGGGTGCACTTTGACTAAGACGTGAGGTGCAATTAGAACAATAGGGACCTGCGGACAAACAATGGAGTGGGTCAGGAGATTGTGGTTAAAAGACTAACAGCCAAGGACTTTTACTAGATCTACTGCTGGGATAAATACAACTTTAACGTAGCAAACCCACAAATGCACAAAAATGGTCTAATAGGGAGTCCCCATGTTGTTCCTGCTGATATTATTTAGCAATATGTCTCCTAAAGCTTAAAGCAGAAAACCCCAGCTCTTATATCTGATGTCATCAAGTGACAAACCCTGGAGAAGCTCCATTGACAATAAAGAGACCGACTTTGTGGACTTGTAAAATTTCTACTAGCAGATTGTCACCTTCTCCAGAGGGTCTTGGTCATCGTGTTTCCAAGTTTTAGTGGAGGCTTGTTGTCTTGTTTCCAAGTTTTGGGAGGGACTTGCATGTTCACAGCTTTTGATTCAACAGTTCATTATCAGAGGTAATGGGACTAAAATTTGTTTTTGTATGCAGAGGACAAATATTTATTAAATTTGGAATACAACCAGCTCTAATGTAAAAACCTTGTCAACCATAAATTATGAATTTGGAAAACGGGAGAACAGCCAACTACATCAAAATCAAAGCACAAACAACATACTATGACTACAGCTAAAGTTCTACTCCTCTACAACTACTATGTGTAATTGAACAAATACCTCATTTTCATATTCACAGTAGACATAAGCCTGGAACAGAGGATGGTAGGAAGAAATGAAAGAAAGAAAAGAAACCACACATATTAGAACCACTCTAAAAATAGAAAAGTCAGAAAAAGGTGGAGGGTTGAGCGAGTTAACCCCCAGTATGGCTTTGATTAGGGGTTACTGCAGCACAGTAACCTTTTCACAGTTAGCCCGGGCGGTGAGTTAGTCAGACAATCCGGACAAAGGAAGGAGGCAATCACATATGTTAAGCATTTAAACGGTGGATCAGCGTGGCAGAGTGTCTCAGGAGTCACTCCTTATCCTGACAAATGTAAACACTGAAGGTGTGAAAATCAAATATATTTGGCTACTCCATGCACACACACACTTCATTCACACATACTCAAATGAGCAAATGAAAACCCACAGCCACACCTTTCAGCCAAGTCACATGCTGTACATACTGTACATAAACGTACCCCGCACAATTAACACACATTTCCTGGTTCTGACACTATTTAATGACAATGAACCCCTTTCTCTCTGTGTGGTTGAGTAATGAAGATTAGGTTTTAAACATACTTTGCATAATTTGAGTTGTGGACACACTGACAGAGAAGCAAGTATCCCCCAGTGCGGTAAAGTAAACACACAATCGCCAAAAGAGACGAGAGAGGCTCTGGCAGAAATATTTATACTAAACTTCAGTAAGGGCCTTTGCGGTAGAGCTGCACTATGCAAGCAGTTTTTTCCCCATCAGTGAGTGGTGGGAATTGGTAAACATAAGGGGAGGAATAATAAATACTTCATCAAGGTTCCAAATACTAGAGATTGGCAAATAATAAGATGTTAATTTGTTGCTCATTATTCACATTTAATTTGGTAACTTGTCATCACTTCAAAAGTTGCATCTGCAACATTTAGAGATAAATGAGAAGGTATATTTTTAGATGAGTTAAGTTCATAATGAAACATGCTCACATGTTGAGGTGTTTAGTTTACATCACAATACACTATTTGAGAACATTAGAATTAGAAACAGTTTCCCTCCCATGTAGACTCGCATATCCCTGCAGGCCAGGAGTACATCGAGTTCAACAACTCAAACTGCCACTAAAGAACAAGACTGCCAAATTTGGAAGTAGCGCAATTAAGCGCTCAATGTCACCGTGGGCAGTGAGCAATTCTCCAGAGGCGAAAAATGCCTTTTCAGAGGGAAGCCCTGGGACAAATGAAGCCTGCCTCAGCTGCTGTCGGGTAAACTGATCCCTCCAATGCCACGGCAGGGCACAGGACAGGGAGGGAGGGATGGAGGGATAGAGAAGGAGGGAAAGACAGAACGACCAGGAAAAGGGGGGGTTGTTTCCCCTGCAGGCATGTCAACTCAGCTGTTGACCAAAGATGACGGTAGCAGAAAAGGAAAAGAGGGACAAGAGACAAAGAGATAAGTGGAAAAAATAACAGAGTGCGATAAAGTGAGACACTGAGACCAAGTAAAGTTTAGAAACAGCAAGAGTGAGAGAGATTTGGAGATAATGAACCAGAAGAGAGGCACAGAAAAAAGGAACAGGTCCTGGCAGTGTGAGTGACAGGCAAGCGGGACCCCCTACTCAGAGGGTAAGTGGGCACCCATGGAGGGTTAGGGCACAGGAAGGCCAGGCCTGACCTCTGTCCCCCTGCAGACGTCTGGCCCAGTCGGGGACCAGGAGGCAGTGTGTTGAGCCTGTCTGGAGGGTCGACCCACATCTGAGCTGCTCAACACATTAACTGAACCCCGCCACCACCTCCAGCTATTAGAAACAGCACCTCTGCAGATACTGTCACAGTTCCCCTAGTGCAAACAAACGAGCTATAACTCACAGATACCAGAAACCAGTAAAGTCTTAACTGCCATTGGCAATGTAATTTATATGTAAACTGTGATGTGAATAAGTAAAGCTTGTGAAAATAATACTAATATTTTTTTGTAAGTGGACCATTTAAGGTCACAGCAAGCGATGTGTGATGTGAAAACATCTAATAGGACATAATAGGTGTAGTTGCCCAATATAAATGTATGTAAATTGGTGTGGTTTCTATGCATTTGTTTAAACTTTAAAATAATTTGAGCCTACTGGAAATACTATATATATATATATATATTGCACAGCCTAAAGTGTGGGAGGGAAACAGAATAATGGTCTTACTACAATTTCTTGTCATTTGAGGCTTTCACTTTGACATCTGTTGGCCTAAAACAAAACAAAAATGGCAGTTTGTTTTTATTGTCCAAAAAACATTACTGAAAGATAAAATATGACATTTTCTTTTTTTTCCTCTAGGAATTACAAAGCTATTTTTCAATTTCAGTTCAGCACACAGGAAAAAAATTGTTGGCAGGGATAAGCAGTCAACTAACATGACTGCCTGATCTTCGAAACCCAAACATTTTTAAAACTGGTCAATTTCACACAGTTTCAGCAGATTAATGAGAGCATGCAGAGGACCATTGCTGCATAAACACACTCTCTGTTATTGTTGTTTTTCCTCTGCAGGTTGCTGGCGAACTCATGCTGACATCAAAGCAGCAGGCCTGGAGATTGGAGGCCAGGCAGTAGAAGGCAAACACCTACGGAGTGCGAAAATAAATGGAGGAAACTCAATAGCTCCTTATCTCAGACAGAACCCCCCACCTTCTCCAAATCACTCATATACACATACAAACACAGACACACAC
>NW_023339807.1:4201840-4203367 GCF_004916995.1 Morone saxatilis
ACACACACACACACACTGGGTCTGACAAGTAGAGACCCTGTCTCCCATGTCAGGGCCCACAGAGCACCATCCCTGGGGAGGGGCCAGCATTGGGACTTCTTCAGAAACACTCACAGACGTTTTTACCATATAACTTTCTTCAGACCTAATGGAAAACCTCTCTGACTGCCAAAGGGACACAGTGGATGTGATGTGATTGTTTTTCTAGAACAATACTGAAAACACTCATTGCTAACGTGATACACACACACACACCACACATTCAGCAGAGAGCACACTGCTTTCCCATTGAAGCAGTGCCTCTGTTGTCAGTGCTACCTGCTGTCCCCTCTCCTCCCCATGTCATCTTGCTCTTACAACTTTGGTTCCTTCACCTGTCCTAATTCCTTCCTCCTTCCATCTTCTTTAACTGCAATTCATGTCCATTTTAGTTAGTATAATTGCTTCCGGTTTGTCGTCATCTTCTTCATCACCCCCACTTCTAGATCCTTCTCATCCCATCCATAACCAGCTAGTGTGAAGCTTGTTTTAACAGTGATGACCTTGGTTCTCATAAGAATGGTTTCCAGCTGGCAACAAGCAGAATGAGACTTGAAAAGTGGCTCACTGTTTCAAACATATAGTCACAGTTTGGGATGGTTCCAGTAATGTCAAATGGTATGCAGCCACTTCTTTTACACTTAAGCTGCTCGACCTATTGATGACGACCCCACTGGAATGTAAACTGAAGAGAACAGAGCTCATCGCAGTTGACTCAAATTACCTTTTCTTTAACTTCTCTTGGCTTCGAACACATCCATCAGCTCAACTAAAAATTAGCTGCTAATGGGTTTTTAATGAAACTGTAACAAATGCAGAAAGCCATTACACCATGATTAAAGACAGGGGTTTCATTTTCTCCTCAAAAGGAGGTACACTGGAGAAGGCTGCTGCCAACCAGAGCTGCAAGGAGAGAATTTCACACACTCTCCCTCACATCAAAACATTTTCAAAATGAGCAAAAGCTCTTAATATTACTATTAGACTATACCAACACACTTAACCAGAAACTTACACTAAAGACAAATACTTCCACACAACACCACACACAAATGCATGCACCCATACTCTAAAAACACAGCAGAGCCGTGCAGCTGGAATCCATGGCAGATTGGAGGGATTAGAGCCCGAAATGAACCCAGATGAATATCACATCGTGTGACATTCTGAATAATTATCTCAATGAAAACAGTTCATTACAAAAATGTGGTCTCTCTCTCTCTCTCTTTCCCCCCTGTCTTCCAAGTAATTAAATCCACTACTGGGAAAGAAAATCCCCATTTACAATGCATGTACTGCACTAATGAAATATTACAGTACTGAAATGTACACAATGTGCTGTAGTATTTCAACTGAACTAGGCTATTCCTTAGCCTTGTTTGTGCAACTGAGGTAGTTTCTGATAAAGCTCAGCTTACAACCAAAAGAAAGCTACTTTCAGGGCGCCCGGTTAGCTCAGTTGGTCGAGCTGGCGACCCATGTACCGAG
>NW_023339807.1:4203467-4203682 GCF_004916995.1 Morone saxatilis
GTACTTGGTAAAAAGCAACTCAAATGTCATGTCACAAATACATTCTACATGCTAATGAATGAACATTTAATAGTCTAAAATTAATGAAATGTACAGCTAAAATGAATGTGCTGCTTCCTAATTCAAAAAGTCATCATAAAAGTCTTTTCCAAGTCAGTTTTCCTTTGTGAAACCACACACCGCATCTAATCAGCACATACTGCATATTAACCACC
>NW_023339807.1:4203733-4203961 GCF_004916995.1 Morone saxatilis
CCAGATGAACAAAAAATCCTTGACGTCATATGAAGGCAAGATATTCCATAAAAATGTGCATCCAACCCTGGTTTCCTTTAAATTCTTGTTATTTTCTTTATAGTCAAATGAATTATCTGCAATTTGTGTTTTCAAAACCTTCATACCTTTGTAATTATTGCAACCACAACAGAGAATAGACAGACTTGTGGGATTTCTTTGGAATCATTTCAAAAGTGTGTGTGTGTG
>NW_023339807.1:4203970-4252213 GCF_004916995.1 Morone saxatilis
GGGGGGGGGGGGTGTTTACAAGGTCGGTAATACCAGAAGTGTTACTAAGCACATTTCATCCCTGCAAACTGTTACAATGAAAGCCCTAGGTTAATTTTCCAAGCATATGCCTTCGTTCTTTCTTTCAGAAGCCCAAAATATAACATGTTGATTAAAGAGGGGGGAGCAAGGACATGGAAAAGATTCCTCAGATCTGCCAACAGGAGAATGCACAATTACAAAACTATTTCACTCTAAAGCGGGAGGAATCACAACGACAGCACTGGTGATGTCATGCTGGAGGTCCCTGCCAAGAGCGCCTCCACTGTACCCAAGTCAAACTGGCTATGTTTAATATCTGCCTCCAACAGGCCCAGAATAACAACAAAGACAAACAGGGATCCCAGTTACGGACAAGACCCACAGAGAGCAACAGGGGGACTTCTGACTTCTCACTATTTAATTTGGATATCTTGTTCAGCCGTTGTCCCAGCATTATCTTCATCTGAGAGGAGAGCTTGTAATACAGATATTTTACTGAGGGACAGTAAAAGATCTGTACACTTGATATGAGTGCCATACAGTAAAACCACCACAACTGTTAAGAGCCACAAGCAAAGCCTTAAGCTTAGCGTCCTCCTCATACGTCTTCAACTCTTTACAGACATTTTGACAAAGGCCTGTCCTAAATCATCTTAGAAACATGGACCAATCAGTGCCATTATTATCCATTATTAAATGTGACCTGTTTCAGTGCATTAGAGCTCTACTATGGACCTATTAAATTCTGTAGTATTGGTTTAAACCCTTTAAACCCGACATTTTCTTTAGTCTTATTATCAAATCTCCAGTAATACCAGCAGAAACCAATCTTGTGTTTACGGTACAGTAGCTGTTGCTGCTCCAGTTAAAGTGTATGTAATTCTGTATTAATCTAGTAAATCTCAAAGCCAGTGTATTCACGCATGAAATTGGTTTCTTTGTTACAAAATAGCCTTTATTTCTGGTTATTTCCCCACAACAGTAAGCATGTCAGCAGTAAGACATTACAAAGCAAAGGGAGCGTTGAGGTCAGTGCTCTTTCATCCTTGCTAACAATGTTTGTTTTCAACAATTGTTGTCCAAACAAAGGATTTTAAATCATAGTAACTCCAATCCCAAGACTTGATTAAAAGCCAAGAACAAGGAATTCAGACAGGCTAGTAACTATTCCTGATGTAGGTGCCGTGATGGAATTTGGAAGCAGGCTGAACTGTCTAAATCACTGCTCTCTCCATTTTCTTTTCATCAGAGCCCATTAATATTCCGTCCGGTGACCTCTTGATGTTAACATACCACAGTCCTGGTGGTTACCTGTACACTCAGGATTATTGCACCTGACATACCTAATTGTTGACTCATAACATAAAGGAGAGGGATGGAAGAAGGACAGAAATGGTGTGAGAAACAACCGTTAGAGAACAAAACGACTGGACAGAAAAGAAGAAAAACAGGAGTGAGACAACAGGAAAGTGTGTGGGGGGGAATCAAAAGAATAGGAGACACAGAGAGAGAATGGGAAAGAGGGAGAAATTGTTCCTGATTTAGATCTGAGAGCCTCTGGTCCTTCAGATGTCTCCATCAGCTAACCACAAGCCCAGGCTGAGCATGTGAGGCATGCTGCTTACGCTGGCACAGCTACCCCCTAATGCTAATAACTGCAATGTGTTAGCTACAATAAAACACTCCACATAGACCCCTTACACACACACACACACGCGTGCGCACGCAAGCGTGTGCAAAAAAACGCGCACATCTTAGTCAAGTCAACTACTACACACATGGGGGAATTCCCGAACACAGAGCTTTTAATTGAACCTGTTAATTTCTAATTGAAATAATAACCAGTCCTCAGTTATTTGCCTGGTATGTATCATGTAGTTAATCTATTCAAGCACACCACTGTTACTTTGCTTAATGATATGAAAATGAGCGTACTATATTTCAGTGGTCAGGACCTGATTTTAATGTAAACTGCCATTTATCTGTCTTAAAAGGAACCATCCATGCATGTTCTGACACTTTCCCATTATTTCACACACAATATTAAGCACAATTTACAAGACACAAGCACCCCCTGATATAAGCACCGGGCTCCAAGAACAGCGCAAGCAGTGGCTGAGGCTACACTGACAACTTAATTGCACATGTGATGTGCAACTGGAAGGCACGAACTGTAGAGGCCTAAGTGTTCTTGGAGAGTATCAATGTTTGAAACCAGCAAGATAGAATAAATCAAACAGAGAGAAATGGGAGAGGACTTTCCGTCAGTGTTGAGAAATACCAAAGCCATATTGCAGGAGGTTTGAGCACGCAAGCGGAATGCAGCAGGTCTAATGTTTGCATAGCTTTTATATACTGGGTTCCAAAGCAACTGAGGTACTGTCAACATTCATCAGCTTACTTAAGAGATGGAAAACTGTCAACCTGACTTTGGAAATAAAATTTCATCCTTGTAACATCTTGGAGCTATAACCTACTCCTTGTCCAAGGTCTCTTATTGTCTTCATCAGTGTTATGAAAGCTTAAATTTGCATTACAAACCAGCCCATGGCCCTGAGTGCTGTTTTATGAGGTATACATATTTTTAAAAAAAACCTGATACTTGAACGGTTAAAAGCAAAATTTAAAAGGTTTAATGTCTGTAATGTTACAAAAAAAATGCTGGCATGAGTTTCTGAACACAGCTTGGAAAGTTGTATTTGGTTGGAACAAGTAGCAGAGGATTAACCCTGTTACTGCCCAGGCTGCTTTGGGTTTTGAGCTGCTCTTTGAATTTCTGATCTTTCCTGAATTAAAACTACATCCCTACAGAAATCCCTGCGATATTTAAAAGTGATGTATTAAATCTCTGCAAGTCGTGTTTGCAGACTCTGAAAGTTTTGTGGCACTGCACACATCAAGAGAAGAAAGCAGCTGCCAAACACATTTAAACATTTACATTTTCACATCCGATATTTTTCCACAGCTTAAAATTCTTCAAATATTAATTTCAGTTTTAGGAAACGTGAATTTGACTTTACCTCATACTCCTTGATATATCTGTTATGCTGTATCTCAACAAACCAGCATCCAAATATGTCAACTCTCTATTCTGTGAATGCAAATGATATCTTATACATATTTATATAAATCTACCTATTCATTATTAACTTTAAAAAGGTTTTTATGAAAGATTAGCAGAAAATACAACTCAATTATAGCATGTGAATTCTTATCACATTGGTCATTTTAAACAAGCCATGTGGTCAATGTCAAGCCTAGGCGATACACTCCTTCAAGATCTGCATGTTTATTATCTTTTCAGCTAACCATATGCCTTCTCCACACAATCTCCTTTTCTTCTCTCCCCCACCATGGAGACTGACATGTTGCGCAATTATTCATATTACATTCTTCTTCTCTTATCCACACATTACAGGCGCCCACGTCGGCCAAGATAAAAGCAAACACTACCAATTCCGGCACACTCTGGAGTGGTATCTAACTCATATACCAACACACAGAGTAGAGCGAGGTAGCTCCTTCTGAAACACTCACAGATAGAACTGAATTTATTATGGCAAAAAACAATCAAAGATTTATACTTTACAAATAGCTTGCTACTAACTACAGTAGCCCTGCATGCATGCTTTTACTGGTCAAAATGTCGTGTCTTATATGGCGTCATCATTTCTATAATAAGAGTGGAATTATTCATAGGCCAAAGGGGTGAGGGTCTGCTAAATGGAGCACACACTCACCCTGAGACATAAAACACAGACCACCCACAGTTTGTGTAACATTTAGTCATACAAGTCTACCTTTCTCCACTGAGAAATTGCACACAGAGGCACCCAGTTACTGTGTTACTCCTTTTTGTGACTTTCTGTCTCTCTAAAGTGAAAAAAAAAAGATGTCCAGTTCTATAAATGTAGTTAGATGAACATGTTACATGAAGAGTAATATAGTTAAAAATTACCCAAATCTGGTTGCCTTAGTCTGTGTAGCACCCAAAAAACTAAATAAAATGAAAGTCTGTTGTGTCACACTCACTTAGATTTAAATAGATTTACAAAGCAAATGGTGTTCCAAATTGCAACAATATCTTCCCTGAATTTCTGTCCGAAGAAAGCACTAATAAAGCGAACATTAGCCTTAATTGCAAGGTAATCGTTTCCCAGACTGCAATATCACCAGGAGCACCCAGCGAGTAATAAGCTCAACTGAGGGATTGCTGAAGTCCGGATGGCCTGAGAGCAGGGATTAAACCATGGAGCAGCAGCATCCTGCCCAAAGTGTATTGATCACCACTTGACTCACTGGATGCAGGAAGCCGCCGGGTTTAATTTTTCCCCCAACTGCTTTCCTGTGTCTGAGGACTGTCTGAGGAGCTGAAGTAACCTCATCCCACAAGGAACCCAAAACTCTGTCAAACCTCAAAGACAAAGCAGTGTAACGCTGTGGGTTAGGGTAGTTTTGGCTGACTCACAGGCAATGGTGGCTGGGTGCAAGGCCTTCTGCTGGAATGACACACTTGTGCATTGCCTTGTGCACATGCTTTAAATCAGTTTGGAATGCCAAACAGAGACCAGTGCAATGGGTCACTCTATGTTGGGAACTTGAATGAGGGGACAGACAAATACAGCATAGTGAATTACGTGACTTGTTTAAGTCATAAAATTATGTTTTGTTGGAAAATATTTAATGGGCTTGTAGACGTGCTGCACGATTACTAACCTCGCTTTTATGTTCTGCATGAAATAGAGACTTGCTGGACAGAAAGTCTCAGAATTATTACAACATCCAAGCTTCCCTCAGATCGAACAATCCTGTTAACAACAACTGAGGCTACGAGCATACAGTACATGTGACGAAGACAGTGGGCACCCTCATCTCTTCTACCCACTGTCATCAGATCCAGTCCCACCTGAAATATCTCCCAATCTTGCCAACCTACAGACAAAATGATGATATTAAAGTTGAGACTCCATTAGAATTATATGCAACTCACTACATCAATACAAGAGACAACAGTTAGAGGGCACATTTGTGGATGGGTCATAAAACAAACAATAGATGTGGGCTTTTAGGACAGTTTACACGAAGGTCTGACAAAACTATAAACAATCAGGAGGTTTCATGTTCATAGCCATGGAATTTTCTTTTGACAAAATAGCCAAATGCGAACACACTGTACACAGAGACCTACACAAATAGATCCTCTCATAACCATTCACAAGCACATATGCTCTGATGTTCAATCTTCTGTCTCTCTATAGTTTTCTTTGTCTCTCATCAGAATGCTTGCTCTGGCTTCCAACCTGCCTGAGGAATCCACACTGTGCCAGCATTGCTGCATCTTTTTATTATTTACAGTCAGAGATGGGTTCTGTTACTGCTACAGGGGGTTGGATTCAAGGAAAATAGATTCTCCAAAGCTCCATGTCTTCGCCCTCTGTCTCCTCAGTCCTAAAGACAAGGCCCCGCTGAGCTGATGATCAGACGGATTTATGGTGCAATCTCTGTAAGCCATTTGCTCCCTGCGAGCTGGAGAATCAAAGGCAAGATTTCCGGATGGCATTGGGACAGAGATTATCCAGTTTGTGCTATCTGATTGCAAACTTCCACAGGCTGTTTTCTTTTACTTGTTGAACTTTTTCCTTTGTGTTTTCTGACTTGTGAAAGATGAGTTGCATAGACTGGTTCTCATTCTGTCAGAGGAGACTGTATACTATGGAGGCAGACAGTGACATTTGATTGCACGTTTAATGTTTTACTAGATGACACAATGACAACATAGTCCTCATTTTTTTCACTGTCACTTAAGAACTTGTTCACACTCAGTCAAAGAGAATTACATATCTCAATTTAAAACAGAAAGTAAAGCATAATCACTACAATAGACCACTAAAACAGGCTACGCACAGAAGCTGATGAACAGTCAATACATCCCAGGTTTCCTATTTAGTGGGTTGTGGGTCAGCCCCTGGGTGGCAAAACCACATGTTAAAGCAGTAGCATCCAGACTATAACTCCACGACATGGAATAAACTGTGCATCTGAGGTCACAATGTTTTCATACCTGTGTGTAACTGATTGTTTGATATTCATGTGTCACATCTATAGATTTCTGTTTAACTTCTGAAGTCAAAGTAGCAATCCTTTGTCAAGTAGGTGGTAGATTTAGTAATGGAATAACAACTTGGGGTTTTTAAGAAGGCTTCCAAAAGGGGTTCCCTAATTCACATGTATTACCCATTATTTAGGAGCAATGAGGTTTGGTGGTGTAAAGCCCTAAAAATAGTTTGGAAGGAATCTAACAGAAGAAAGGGCCTAGTTGGACCATATGCCAAACCAACAAGTCTCAGAGGCACCTCCCCAAATCATCTTGAGGCAATGCATCAATCAGAACCTCCACATCAGTGGCAAATGCACTCAGCGGCCATAAAACTCCCAGATCAAGCCGAAAGCGGAGCCAAAACCAGAAAGGCTCTCCTCGGTAAACCCAAGCCCTTATCTTTGTCTCATAAAAAATAAAGAGTGCCTGAGAGTGTTATGATCCACTATAACTGCTGTCCAGCCAGTTCCTCTCCGACTTTGCTGATCACACCTCATCTTCAACATCTGGAGTAGTTTACCAAGATGTCAAGAAGAAAAAAAAAAAGTTCCCGTAATTTTGCAACATTACATCAATGTTAGCTGTTAGGTCTTTCATTAAGGCCCCAGTTCAATCTTGCCAATTTCTGTTACTGCTACAACTAGCTACAAATACAAGAACAAAACTCCTAAAAACAGCCGCACAATAAATTCTATCTCCTACCAAAGGTTTTATCCATCTCCTCATTATAGGGGGAAGCTTGAAGGCAGTAATGCCTCAAACCAAATGCTCAGCATCACATCAGAGACCAGCTCTAATCCACCACATCTGAGCTGAAAACCTTAAAATGACAAAATCAACCTAATGAAAAAACTTAAATACACCAAATATAGAGAAACTAGCATGAATAGTTTGGTGTGAAGCTGATAAAACTAAGGATTGCTGCTAACCCCTTCTATGAGATCTCCATGAGGCAAATGAGATACTAGATGGAGACCTTATGAGTTCTATTAATAACTACAGTTTCCATAGGGGATCTGTATATAGAATGACAGATTTTAAAACCATTGTTATATCATGTGCAGCTCTTGACATTTCCAGATTGCTTTTTAATTTAGAACGGGCTAAGATCAAACATTCATATCAAGTGACTTAAGAGGGGCCACATTGAGTGCGCCTTTGCACAAGAAGAAAGAAGTTAAAGTTGACTACTACAAAACCCTTTCATCCCCATGACCAATCTCCTGTTACATACATTGAGCTCTTAGGCATAGGCCAGGGCTTAGTCTAATTTCACATGGAGATGTCCACACTAATAATTCAACTCATACATCAACGATTTACATTTTTTGACTTTAACTGAATAGAGTCTAACCTTCAAATAATGCAAGACACATATAAATCCCGATGTATTTTGTTTGTAAATGGCCTCCGGTTTGTAAAATTAATGTCAAAAACAAGTTGACAACATTTTTTCATTTTACCATACTTTCTGCACTACAAGTCCTCATTACAGCTTATTTTAAGCAATTACACTGTCAGCAGGAGCTGTAATCTCCAACTGCTGCTAAACGCCCAAATTTCCACATTTGCTGGAAACTATAATTGTGAGCTGCTCTTGGTGCTTTGCAGATGGGCCCTATTGAGCAATCTGCATATCCCTAATATTACCCAGTTCCTCTCGAGGGGAAACACGAACATTAAAAAGGTCCAAATAATTCCGGTCAAATTACACAACCCTTAATGAACTTCAAAAGACGTACGGATGTTTTTACAGGCCAGCACTCAGGCTTTAACAGTAATTATGAAAACAAACCATATTAATGATATCATTTATCATTTCCACACTTTGGCCGCATGAGGCCCACCACAAAGTTCCTGTCTCTATTGGACAAAAGAAACACTAGTAATCTACTAAACTTAAAATGTAACATTTTCCATACACAATTTTTTCAGCTCTGTTAAAAATCCTGTAGGCCATCACCCAAATTACTTGAGGGCTTCAGGGAGAACTGTCATGGCCCAAGTTTTGCATGCACCTATGCCAAACTCCCTGCATCTCTGCTAGAATCTGATTAAAACTGGACCAGGGCCTGACTTGTATATGAACAGGATATCTAACCTCAAGAGAGAATATAATCTTGTTGTGAGCTGACCAAAGTGGGAAACCGCCACCACAGAGATGACATAGCAAATATAGCTTTAGATGTTCCAACAATGTTGAATGTGTGATAAAGATTAAATAAATGTAAATGAAGTTACCAGATAACACCATTATACAGCATTTAAGTAAACTGGCTGCATTTTCTTGGCTGAGAACACAGTAGTCAGCCTGCTGCCTCCCACTCAAATAGAAGAGAAGTGTAGCGGCTCATTTAAATTCCACATGCTAGAAGGACTTCTGCTGTAAGTCTGGCTTTGCTCCAAATTATGTCTCATGGGTGTACATACCACTGAATAATTTGTCCAAACGTCATTTGCAATTCCCCAAAAATCTTTTCTTGACTGAAAGTCTTTTAGAAAACATCTGTAACAAATAGTTGTTTTGAGACTACATGCATTACACCAGTACAGGTACTGGTACATGACCTTAAGCTGTGTTTGAAGCATAAAAAACAAGTTTAAAGTTCCATCGAAGTGGAAACCTGATCGCATAAGCAGTAGCCACCTGCATAGTATGATATTTACCATTAGTTCTGGGCAGCACAAGCTCATGTGTTACAAATCTTTTTGCCGCAGTCTATATAATTAGCTGTAATTGACTTCCCTTGAAATGTGTTTCTTCTGGGACATCTGGCCTTGAAACTTCAACCTTCCCATAAAAGGGCCAGCATGGAGCTACACTTTCAATTTTGCAAACTGCATGGGTGGCAAAGGTAGTACCAACCAGGCTCTTCTGCAAAAACAAATCTAAGAAAAAAGCCTTTCATATACCACACTCCAAAAATGAAAACACGTATACCTAAACTAAATACAATAATATAAATATTACTCTTGGGATAACTGCTCTCAGATTTATGTCTGTGGTGATGATATATGACAGGGCTCAATGAGATTTTTCTTACTGACAATTTACAGGGACAAAATCTCACCCTTGTTGCTTAAAAGTGCTCTGTGGTCAAAAACTCCACAGGGTATCTTTAAGCAGCCTTTTGACAGAGATGTGAAACAGAATTCTACATCGTATTAATGAGAAGCGTTGTTAACTGGTTGGAGACTAAATGAAACAGAGGCCAATAACATGCTAAAGACAGCAATGGCCAAGTAGTAAATAGCACTGGTCAAAGTCACCTCACAGTTTTGAGTTCCCTGAATATTTCTGGTCAGTGGTCAATGAAGCTGTCCCTCTTTTTGAGGAACAAATGTGCTGAGTGAGAGTACTGTGCCTTCCAGAAGGGAAATTGTAATGGCAAAGGAGAACCAACCATTTTTAAATTACAAAAAGATGTGGAAAACAATAAGCTAATATATGTTTTGTGCTGGAATCCATCTGTTTAAAAAATCAAGTTAGATGCATCTCTTGATAAATTGAAAGAGCATTTGCAAATAATTTATTCTGTAGTATGGACGACAACACACTTTTATCCCCAAATTCTGAAATGTGCTCCTAATTGCAGCCTGCCATTGTAGCGCTTGCCAAAGTGCCTTTTTTCCCCTGAAGCTTTTGAAAATGTAGATCACAGTCCAAATCAGTTTTAAAAAAGCACAAATTCATAATTTTGCCTCAATGAGGCAGTGATTTATTTGCTTCTGGTTTCTGTTTGCTTTCCTATTTTTCTTCAATGCGTTTCTCATCAGAGTAATCAAGTATGTATAATAAAGACTAAAGCAACTGCTACTATAAGCTGTGCCTATGAAGTGCCTCACCACACTTTAGCAAAATGGGATTAATATGGTTGGGCTCTGTTGAGCTCTGTTGCAGCACTAACAATTTCTGATATTCTGAATACTTGCAGCATTTTATTTCAGCTGCCAATTTTAAAAATGTGCAGCTGCAAACTGTTGTTTAGTCGTGCACTAGAATTACGTGTAAAAACAGCCATCGCTTTTTCAAACATCAGTGGACTAACTTGCCTAATCTTCACAGATCTTCAGACCGTGGTGGAAACACAGACAACAACGGAGTGAAGGAACCATTTAGTTTCCTGAAAAGTTGTTCCTGCGACTAAAAGTTCCAGGTACTTTGGGTGGAAACTCGGCTCTGTAGAACCAAGACTCATATTTTCACTTTGATGCTCATGTGGGTGGCGGGTGGGGTGGGGGGGGTAATTGGCTGTCATCATGCTGGCTCATTACAGAGGGAAACCTTTGAATCAGAATTGCCAGGCCAGAAACAACATGTCATATTGGGACAAATGAGCCATAACCAACTTGAATTAACGGGTGGCACAAGCAGGGGGACATAAAACATCTAAAGGCCAGAGGGATTAATGTAACTGATCTGAGCAACAGCTAGAGTGAAATCAGTGAAAATAAGATATGATGTGATTTTTTCTTTCATTTGTTTCTTGTTTTCTTGTTTTATTTGTGCTTTTGCTCGTGGACTCTGTTACGTCTGTTGCCTTGGGTATGAAATGTCCTAGTGGTATAAATTTGCCTTTCCTTTGAACATTTAACACTTGAGGATCCAGCAAAAACTAAAAAAGGAAATGATAAGTTGGAATTTCTCTTTATGAGATTTTACACCAAGTCAGCATCATAATGTGTCACATCAGCTCCATCACAAGGTGAAGAAGCTCAGCGTGTTTATGATGAAACTTCTTGGAAACACAGAGAGAAAATAAGAATAAGAAAGCTTTGGCATGAGGAATAATTTCACATAAATAACAAGAAGATCTGGCCAGCCCTGTTTTGGCCCTGTAGTAGAAACAAGCATAACATGTTTCTCATACCAGTAAATAACTAACCTGGGCTCCATCCTTCAGCTTGAGGATACACTCCATGGTGTTGATGGTGATGACTACAGGCTCCGAGCCCAGCTTGGTCCAGGGCACATGGATACGCAGCTCATGGATGTGACCACTCATGAATGTAAAGGGCAGCTTCAACTCCTATAAATATGACATGACATACATATAAAAAATTAAAACAACAGATAGTTGCAAAACTAAAGTTAATGATCTGTATTACAGCATTACATCTGCGATGCAGACAACACTGTAAACGCATGTGGTGACATGACTGCTGAGGCGTCAAGAACATTTGGAACGTTCATCCATCCATTTTCTAAGCCGCTATTTTAAACTAATATTTGCAGACGAGAGGATAGTAAAGGCAACAGCTACAGATTACATACCGGTCACGCTTTTAACAAAATCAGTCAGATTTTCTCAGAAGCAGACAGATCATTGTTCTGCATCTTGAACTACTCTGTGTGAGAATGAGTCCCATGAAACCAGAATGCCTACACACAGGCTTCACATGCCTCCTACATAAGTCTAAGCCAAAAAAGTAATAACCAAACATATTTCTGAGGAAAAGCTGTCATGGATCTAGTATGTCTGCTCGATAACCCCCACAATGTTCCACTGTAAATTACTTCATACGAAGAAAGAAACCTCTAATTGTACATTTAAAAAAAAAAGGTATTGTCCAAAGAGAAGATAATTGCCAAGGTTTTGACATAGCATTACACATGAAAATCCTAACACAATTCCCACTGTCGGTTGGCTTAAAGCTGCTTCCAATAAGAACTTTCATCACAATCTCTGCTGGGTTAGGTAGTGTTTTGGTTTGCTCTTCAGAAGCAGTCAGAACCCGCTCAAGAGAAAAGGAAATTCTTTTAACTCATGGCAGACTGATCTAATCCAGACATTACAAGTGTAAAAAGAACACTGTGTCAAAATAACACTCCAGAGCAAAATATCTAAGTAAATCTATCAAACTCCTCCAAAATGACAGAAAAGATACTGTGTTTGAGCCTGGCTGAAAAGCATTGATGCATTTTTTATGGATTATAGTCAAGGCAATAGACCATGACTATATACACTGTAGCTGAAATAAGATGTAGACACAACTGAATGGAAAAGATATGTTTGGGGCACTTGCTTACCCTCCGCTCTTCAGTTCCTTTCCAAACCTTTTACTTTTATGATATTCATATGGAAACAACTATAACTCTTACTTTATTGTAAAGACATTTTTGTTCCTTGTTAGCACTGTCATGTTTACATGCTTAGCTGCTTCCTCTGTTGAGAGACCAAAATGCTAATTTTGCTCATTTTAAAATACTAATTTTAGATGCTAGCCATCGATACCTTAACTGTATCTTTAATGTGCATGGATGACAATTGTTTATGAACAAAAGCAATAAACAAAACTGCAGTTAACTATAAAAACACTGCAAAAATAACAAACACATATCCTTTGTGATAAAAACTAAAAGTAAAGTAAAATCTGCAAAAAAAAACATGCAGGAAAAAGACATTTAGTTTTAGAAAGCTGATACAACTTCTCTGAACATTA
The DNA here is from genome assembly GCF_004916995.1 of Morone saxatilis. NCBI lineage: Eukaryota > Metazoa > Chordata > Actinopteri > Moronidae > Morone > Morone saxatilis. The sequence continues at coordinate 4,216,533 of NW_023339807.1, forward strand.
ACAGAGATACCTTTGTATGGACACAAAAACACTCATACAACACTAATACTTTTCCCACTAGCAGCACTGAGTACTGGCTCACAACCATCATCCATCATAACTGCATGGCTTTCCTGCCGACAAAGCCTTTATGTCCTATTAAATGTGAACATTGCTACAGTGTCTGTCATCCCAGTAAGTCTTGTTTTGCAAGAAAGCAGAGGACACATTCAACACACAGTACCTGTTCCAGCACATCCAGTTTTAAGTCCAACTTGCTGAGCACAACATCTCCTCCCCAGAGAGACAGCTGCAGGTCAGAGGGCTTCAGATTCTTGATATACTTGTTCACATAGCTCATCAGGAGCGGTGTCACATAGGACTCCAACATCTTGTCCCTGTCCTGAACACACATCAGAAATTGAACAAAACATGTGCGATATTATTAAACTCTTATACGTATTGTACATTACAGTATGTATGTATTAAATCTCCTATCGCCACACCATTACTTAAAAAAACTCTTCTGCTTATTTGTATATGTTGTAGCACAAGTGCACAGGTGGAATAAATAAGATTAACTGCATTCGATTCAGGTGTACTGGTATGGCTTATTGGGACACTTAAATTGAATGGAAAATTGAATGCATCCGATAATAATAATAATATCCAAAAGTCCTCCAAAAGATCTCATGTAATACCAATTCAACATCCAGTTCAAGATTGTTGCGATCACATTTGGAGGCTTTGGTGGTCAGGCAGCTGCATCACCAGTATCTGAGGTCATCTGATCGGGGCTTGTTGGTTGATCCCGGTTCCAGGATCAAGACAGAAGGAGACTAATAGCTCCTAAACTTTGGAACTCTTTCCCACTGAACTTAACACATTTAAAGCTGTTTTTTGTTCAGTTTTTAGTATGTTACTTTTAGCATATGTTTGCACTTCATGTATGTTGCTCTTATTTATCTTTTACTGTGAAGCTCTTTGTGACATCTGCTCTTGAAAGATGCTATATAAATACACTTACTTACTTAACCTATCACAAAATGGGCATTAATATTAAATGTGCTTTTAAAAACTAACCAAATAAGTCTAAAACCTAAGCAGACTGAAGGTGTAACTACAGTTGGTCATGTAGAGCTAATATTTACACTCACCAGGGGCAGAACGAGAATTCTGTCTGTGTGGGTTGCAGGGGAAGGTTTAAATAACTTTTTAATGCATTTCAATGTTTCTTATTTTACATGGCTTCATTTTAACTGACAGGAGTGCCTGAGTTAGCATGCTTGTTGTGTCTTCACTTTTTATGCAAGCGACTAAAGGCGAAACGCCAGCAGTAGTTAGCAACAACATTTCCAAACACACAGCAGGGTAACTAAATATCACCTGGTGTTTCAAATGAAGCACTGCCGTCCTACGTAACGTTAGTAAGAAATGTAACTTACGTCGGAGTAGTTAGCCAGAGAGGCTAACGTTAGCTGTGCTCTGCTGTCATTCTAGCTATAAACAGTACAGCAGCAGAGTAACGAAGCTAAGCTAACTGCTGAGAAGAAGTCGCCCTAACTTCGTTTCGGCTGTCTCAAACGTGTGACCGCGGGTACAAATAGAAAAGCCCCTCCTTACTTGACTGCCGCTTATATCCTGTAGCTATTTCTCCAATTCGACGTTTAATAAAACATATTCATCCTGTAAACTGACGTTAGCCACATCTCTGAACGGCTTCAGCCCAAACGTCATCAGTAAACACCAACGCGGCTTCCGTATGCCTGGTGTTGCGTTTAAACCCGTTGGAAATGTGCCATTCAGCGTTCTGTGCACATATACCAGACAAAATAGCTACTGGAAATAGAGACACTCGAAATTTCCTATAATACATAACTGGGTCATATATGATATTGAGAGGACCGACTAAGGGGATCACTAAAAAGAAATCCACGAGGACATCAAGCAAATGCCTGATGCACGTTGCGTCTTAATAAGTCGTTTACTGTAGCACCAGGTGCAGTAGTGTCAGTTCAGTTTTTAAATAAATAAAACAGCAGCACATACCTGCTGTTTCAGGGTCACTTTTAACAATATTGCTCATTAGAATGTGCTTGTAGTCACACCACCGACCACTCAGTGTAACTTGGGATTTACGACGAGCACGGGAAGGCACCATGTCACGTTATATACGTAATTTCTTTCGCACGCCTCTACCCCTTATATGGCTGTAGAGGCTCACCTTTGCTGAGAGAGTAGAGAATAAACTTCACGGTGGGCAGCTCCTGAATGGTGTCAGTGCGTAGGAGACGTTTTTCTTGAAATGAGTGAACTCTTTTAAAACAATAGGATACGTCCTACATTCTCATCGCGATACGGGTTTCATTTCAAGGGCAGAGATTCTCTTCAGATAGTGAGACCGAGAAAAGTCAGTGAAAGTGATTAATGACGGCTGTAACAGAAAGATCTTTGCGTTATGGTCGCACAGGTGACATGTCTGGTTTATAAATATGCCACATGTCTGATCTTATCTTAAATATGACATGAAGTGTCATTGTGATATCAACATATGCAAATAGGCTCATTGAAATGTACAGACAGGCCTGTGGTATTGGAAATGAATAGTGAATATAATCTATTGTAAATAAAAAAAAATTGGTGGCAAACACCACGGACAAGTAAAACAAATAAAAATTCTTTTGTCCTTCTTAGGCCTTCTTTTGTTTCTTCATGACCATGGGTGACCTTGGATTCATAAGCCCTGGCTTATCAGACAAATATCTGCCTGATTTACGGGTGAAAACAGGGCTAGGGCCCATCTATTCTTCACAATCAGACTTGGACACACCAGTCAGTTCTGCGGCCAGTGGCTTTATATGTCAAAAACACTTTTGCTGTCGGTTATCAGCTGCTGCCATTGAGACGTTTTTTAATAGCTGTAATATCGAAATGACCAACCAGAGCACACAAATAAGTCATAACCTACAAAACTAAATAAATCCAAATGATTGCACACTAACACACCCTATATGATTTGGAGTTTCTGTCATGACAGCGTGGATTCAAACAGACTTTTGGAGGTTTTCATAGAGATTGTTCTGATTATGGCAACAGAGACAGTGTGACTGAAATTAAAGAAGTGCATGTGTATCACTGGCCGTTGAGGGTCATATGGAGCTCATATCAGAGCAGTGGAGCTCAGTGGCCTGCAGTCAGTGCCGCCTCGCCCCTGTCAGCTAGATAAAGCTTCCTGAGTACACAGTCCACGCAGGACGGGCGGTCACCGATGAAGTTCACCATGTGACTGTCCACTCTCTGCCAACTGTGCGAGCGCTCACCATCACTGTCATTATTATACTGTCAGTTCGGGACGAGATGCACTCTAAAGAAAGTACTTGATGTCTTATTAGTTCTGCTAACGCTACAGGGCTGAGCTTAATTCATTTAATTCAGTCTATACACAGTCTGGTCGGATCATTAGGTCCAACCTGGCATTCTGGTGGTGCAGAAACTAACGCAGTACATTTGAGTGCGTCTTCAAAGTCAGTGATTCATTAAAAAATGAGTTTGTAGATAATGTGACACTTGTGAACAGATCAAATATGTGTGTTCTACCCTCCAGGACAGTAGTTCCATCTGATAACTGATACATTTGAGCTGAAAAATCTTGTTGATCCATTGCCGGTTTCCCATTGGTCAAGGTCGCAACAAATTAAAATAAAAGCTAATTCTGAAAACACTAAAATGCACTCTAAAATTGTTAAAAGGTTATTTAATTTTTTAAAATCATATACTTCTATCATTCCTATATTATTCACCTGTACATCAGTTATATACTTTTCTGTCACCTTCAGCATTAACCTATGAGGTCATATTCAGCCTTTAGAATTGTTTTGTTCATTTAAGTTGATCAGAATTTGTGTAACTGTAATCGAATTAGCTCATTACTAGATAATGCAGATTTAAATTCAACTTTTAGGGGTAACCTTCTCAAACAATGTACTCCAAATAAAATAAAAATGTTAAATAAAAAGTTTGTGTCGTCGTTATTATTACTAGATTTTTTTTTAATCATTATTATTATTATTGCGTGTACGTAATCCATCTTTTCATATTTGCAGTGTTTGCAGGTTTTCAGTTTTGGTGATTAGGCATGATTTTTTTTGTATGATTAAAAAGCTCAATTGCTTTTTTTGTAAATTTGAGCTAGTTGCAGACGTTGACTTTCCATTTAGAAAATAATTAGGAAAACTGCAGTGCGTAATAAACTGGGCCTTAGTTAATGGCCTTTCAGCAGCAATGAGCGCCGTTTTAAATCTTCTGTTGTTATTGTAGCCACTTGTTCCAGGCCCTATTTTCGAGCCCATTAAATATAAATGCTATTTTTTCAAGCAATTAATTGCACTGTCAGGTGAAAATCAAGCTTTTAAACGAGTGTTCAGCCGCCAATAACGGCTGGTGAAATCCTGAGAACAGGCTTGAAGGCCAAGTAACGGAGAGAGACAGACAGATAAGGAGAGAGACAGAGGGAGAGAGTCTTACTTTTTATTCACCTAATAATGAAAAAAAATGATTATAGATCAACTCATTGTGTCACAGACCGTTGCTCTCATGGTTAATATTCAAGCGCAATTTGATCCCTTCAGTGGTCGATCAAAGGTTAGCTGGATGAAATTCAAATTTTGGAATTTATATATGTATTTACACAAATAAATACTGAATACTAAACCTGTGTGTTTAAGCATGACCTCCAAAGTGCTCAGCCTTTCCCAGTGAACCTGCTTCTTGAAATATACTTCACAATAATTATATAGTGTAAGTGAATCATTTCAAACTACATCTTAACCCCAAATGTTAAATCGATTTGTAAATCCGATGTTAATGTTGTTATAGTCTAAATTAAAAAAAATACTCATTCATAACAGGTGGATGCAAATCTGAGATATAATAAAATAGGGTCTCCAAAAACAAATCATTTTTATTGTATTTTTGTTTGTAGTGTAAGTGATGAATTGAGGAACAATGATCATTTCCCAGAATTAATCTGTAGGCAGTATCGGTCTCATCTTGTCGGGTTAAATTGCTTTCTTTGCGCAAGTGACTTCCTTCTACCGCTTCCAGGTCAATAATGATATCAGAGGCGATGCAGATAAAGACATGTGATATGGCTGCTAATGCGGCTAATAATACTAATCAGCCTCTGCAGGATCCAGATACTGAGGATAGAAACTGGGCTCAATAATTCTGAGAGAAAAGTGCTAATAGGTAGATGGTAGACAATCCTGCACACATCATTATGTGATTATTATTTTTATTTAAAAAAGAAAAAAAAACCTTTAAGATCGTTTACTGTACATAATCAATTATTAGTATAAAAAAAGACATTATATTTTGCATTTTAATGACTTTCCGCAAGACCCGTCCTCAAAGACATTTCATGCTCTCTGGCTGCTAACTGATATCTGCTGGTCTACTATAAAAAGCCCAACAAGTCAGCCACACTAAGCTCTCACTGGCTGCTGGCTGTAAACATATAGACTATTAATTTGATGACCATGGTAAATGGTTTCAACTAAATATTGCTTTTGGGTTTAACATTGTGACTCATGTTTCAAGGCATGGGAATCATGAAATAAAAAGACAGAGCAAATGCAAATGTATAATGGAAATATTTATTTCTAAAATACAATTTAACATACTTTAAACTTATGACTATTTTTTGACAACTTTATGAGTTCAAGGTCAGAAGAAAAAATAAAAAAACACCATTATGTACATGTTCTTTGATATTTACAGGTGGTGTGAAAGCTGGACACGGTCATGGCTCCGCTGCTGTCCCACTTGAGGTTCAACCAAATCCCACTCTAGATGTGCTGCAGTAAACGTGTCCTGATTTGGAGATTGTCTTTGAACAAAAAAAAGCAAAAAAAAAAAAAAAAAAAATGTCTTCTTGCGTTTTTGTCCATTGTTATTTTGTTTGTCTGTCCAGGCTAGTAGTCCTGATGTGGGCTGTGCGTCAAACTGTGCCGTCGCAAGTCACAGTTGCGCCGAAACACCTTTCCGCAGCGGCCACAGCTGTAGGGCTTGATGTCTGTATGGGTGAGAAGGTGAGTTTTCAGGTTACTTCTTTGATTAAAGGTTCTTCCGCATGTGGGGCATTTGTGGGGAGACTCCTGTTTAGATTTAAAGCAAGCAAAGGATTATTCCCTTTAATTGTATAGAACGTCTATCAGTTGTATCTTTCAGTCATCTAAATAACTCCTGTATTGTGTCAGTTAAAACTCACACTGATTTATACAATAATTCTTTTACGACTTTTGTGTGTATCCTTCACTCACATGTTTTTGTTTTAATTTGGTAATTGGCCAAACGCAATCGTTTTGTTAGACTTATTAATATCCCCATGCATGCAGCAGAACGTGCACAACAGGTGAATAATGACCATAACGTGTCACACAGTTCAGTGAGGATAAAATCATGGTGACTGTTAATATTTTCAGCTTACCTGCATATGTAAGGTTTTATGGACGGCTAGAGTCCGAGACTGACAGAATCCCTTCCCACATTCTTGACATTTGAATGGCTTTTCCTTGGAGTGGATGTATCTGTAAAACAGAAATAGCACTTAATCAGATGTCTGCTCATGCGTGGATTTGCTTGTAGCTGCTACAAACCCCAGAGTCACAGGGCGAAAAATCTCTACTGTGCAAGTTATGAGTGTCAAACGTTATGCGTAAAAGTGCTTTAGCGCCCTCATGGAGAAAACTCTGGGAACAGGCCTGCCTGTATATTATAGTAAAATTAAGGATATATTTGTAATTGCAAGTCCTGAACAGATCATTTAGAGAAATGCATGTATTTGTGATTTATATCAAACTCGAGAATACTGCTGGGACCCCCCTCCTAACACACTGAGTAATTATCACAGTAAAAATCTGTCTTACCTGTGGTCTCTGAGATGGTCTTGTCTTCTGAAGGCCTTGTGGCAAATATCACAGGTATAGGGCCGCTCGTCTGTGTGGGTCCTCTCGTGGATGAGGAGGTTGTAGGATTTGGTGAAATGCCTGCCGCAGAACTTGCAAATAAATTCCTTTTTAGTCTTGGATGGGAGCCTGCCCCTCGTGGGTTTTCTGTCCGGGGACAGCTTGCTCAGCTCAGAGATGGTCCCTCCTAACGCCAACTTCTCCAAATCCGCAGCTTTCGGCGGGTCCTCCTGTGTGGCAGCGAGGGCCAGGTTGGCGAAGTCAAACCTCGGCCTGTCCTTGTGCAGCGAGGGGATGCCGTGCGCAACGCCGCCTTGTTTTGGATGGAAGAGTTGCGCTGCGGCTGTGAAGGGTAACCCTGGGAAGGGAATCCTGGGGTCCACCAGACCCTGGGCGGCTGCCATCTCTGTGATCGTCGACCTCAGTCCTTGGATGTGCGGGTAACCAAGAGTCCAATGGTTCATGTGCATGGTTTGCACAGCGCTGAGGCCGTACAATCCCTGCAGCTGGTCAGCGGGGAAAGTGTTGACGGCCTGCAGGAAGGAGTAGTTTGTGAGCTGGAGGGCCGGGTGCAGGGGGATTGGAGCGTGCAGGGCTTTGCTCCCCATCTCGGCTCAGACCTCTGCAGAAGACACGGTGATAACCCTGGGGAAAAATAAAGAAATACAAAATGATGAGTGTTGTGTTTAAATGCAACATTCGAGCCAGTAACTCAGCCACTGATCATGATACAGTAAAAACACACACCTGTTTAACTATATTTTACTTAAAATGCACAGAGAGATTTTCATACACATCTTTTATTTTAATCTAACATGATAGCATTTATCTCATGGAAATTATGTCCGCCCATAGAGAGGATTATATTCCCCCAGTGATATAAAAAAAAATGTCATTTATGATCAGATTAGGGCGCAAACAAATTACTTTTATTTGAACAACTTGCACAAAGCGACTGAGCTGATTTGGTAGATAAATTGAACATTTTGTTGCAGCGGTACACTGATAATAATTGGTAAAACCCCATTTGTCATAAGCAAACCCACAGAGAGAATATAAACACGTATTTTAAGCATAAGCAGAAAGCAAAACTTTGCCCCTTAAAAACGGAGATTCTCTTCAAAGCAATTTTATAAAACAAATCACTCATCGAAACTGTAATTAAATTAAGTGGGTGTAAAACGACTCATGTGGAATCGATTAACACTGTAAATTACATATCCAGATCCCTGTGAATAAAGCACTAAATCTCATACGAGGTAATTAGAGAAGACAAGTTGTTGTTTTTGACGGTTGTAGCTGGTGTTTCACAATGCAAAACAAGTGCTCTTTGTGTGCATTGGTACAATTTTGAAATTTTGCAAGCAGAGATCAAATATGTTATTAAATGCACGAGCATGAGTCAGAGCAAAACACACAAATTCTGTCCACAAGAAAGTTACTTTAATCTTCGCTGGAAATGCATGTGTTTTTTATTCTTATGGCTGCGGATGGTAGCCAGTTAATTTTATAGGCCTAATGTGTTGCTTTTAGGTCTATTTTATTTCATACTACATATTTCCTATAAGTAGGGTTTTCCCTGGGCAAGAGAACATGGTGGCAAACAACCTCTGGGCAGTATTTTCACCTACTTTTTCACAGAATAATGTTTGCGTTAATTAAAAGCAGGAGCCACCTATCCCCACAGTGGAGGACAAATAAGGTGAGCTGACAGCGCAAGAAATTAGAGGGCCTGGTTCCATGTTTCGTGTGGATGACAAGTTATGTTTTCCCACACAGAAAAGTCCACCGTGTTAGTTCAAGACTGGCAGCAGGCCAGCGGTGCAGCGGCGAGGACTGACCTTTAGATTCGGTCGGAAATGAAAATAAGAAAAGAAAAGGCTCAGTTTTCTGTTTTTTGGACAATAGAATACAGCTGTTTTGGACACACCAGACCTAATCATATTTTAACATAATATGTCACAAGCCTGCCGACCCTGAAACTTTCTGGAGATTTAAGGCATTATTCACACTTGGAGAGGGGCTGCAGAGTGCAGGTCCTGCGTACATGGTAGCCGGAGGGCTGCTCGCTCGTTTCAGGTCGTCACATTTGTTCCATAGATCTGTCTACTTCCCTTTCACAGGCGGGATAGGGTTAAATGTAATTTTGCACAGGTGCAGCATAAGTCACCATGCAGGCACTTGTTCTTTGCCCATATGTGCAACTTTGTTCAACCTGTTCTTCTCTCAATAACCTTTGGACTTCACTGACACTTTGACAACAGCCGAGGTGCCCTATCGTGTTCTTTGAATCTCTGTCGCTTTCTGTTTTTGACAGGTTTTAAATTTCTATAAGTCGTGACATGTCTTTACAGACGCGGAGGCCACTGCTTGTTTCAGCGGTGTTACGCGCTGTGGACAGAGATGTCAAAACGTGGACGAACTGTGACCTCAAGCTGGTGATCATCACGAAGCGATAATCACCTCTGGAAACAACATTTCATTTAGCTTTTGTTCAAGTTGACCCTTTGACTGACAGTCCGATCTCTTTTGGTTTACAGCGCAAACAATAAAAGTTCAATCTTTACTTTAAGTTCTAACTACTGAGTTGAGTGAGGCTGGTTCCCTTCCTGCAGAAGACTGACACATACCCTATCAAACAGAATCTTACCCCAATAAATAGCTGCCAAAGGTCCTGCGGTATGTCAGTAATCCACAGTAACTATAGAGGCGACGAGCTCCAATAAAGCGCCGCTAAAAGTTTTCCAAGTTCCAAGTCCATGAAACTTTCATATAGCCATGCAGCCAACTCTGATGTCTCGGACCCTTTGCGGAGATGTGACAAGTTGTGAAAAGTTGTGGAAAGAGGCGAAGAAGTTTTGGAGGAGAGACAGCAGCAGCGTGGAAGTCCCGTCCGGAGCTGGGGCTGGAAGTGTGCGTAATGCGCACCGGCCCTTCACTTTTCAGGGCTCCGGGGCTCTGGAGCACTCAGCCCGCCCTCCGACACGCCTCCACCCCCCTCCTCTATCATTAACTCCAATGTTCCTCCTCTGTTTATTTGTGTTTGGATAGCAACTAGGGCTCCAGACCATTGTAGAGAAGCGTGTTCGGCTCAATCTGCATCTTCTGACACCTCTCAAATACCATATAGCCAAGGCTGATACCTTCTTTTGGAGACACGATTGGAAGCGCAGGAGGAAACCCTGCTCGTTTTTTCCTCCAACTCCATGCTTTTTAAAACGTGCGTTTGGATACTTGAGCAGCTTACAAGATTTTTTTTTTTCCAAACCATAGACCCCATTTGCGAAAATGGAGGGCACATTCAAGAGCCACCACATTAAATGGTTTTATTTCTCTGTGGTAAGAATAAAAAAATTATGAGGTTTGTGACAGAAAAAACTACAACAGAGATGAGCAGCACTGGGAAGAAATACAACGTAAACGCCACTTGTATTCTTCAGACAATGAGCTGCGTTTTTCCCTTCTTTGCACAGTGTGATATTTCTCATTAAACTGTTTGAAAACACGTTATAAAATTCCCTAATTACAACGTCACGAAAACGTCACACAGGTTGCCTGGGCAGTTTTACCTGTGTTATTTACAACTAAACAGGATTGCTACCGCATAATCATCCCATATGATTTCCAGAAAGGAACTAACATTTTATTATATTTGATCAATTGTGTGCAATAAAATAGCCTGAGATATGTAGAGACTACATGTTGTATATGTTGAGATAAGCCTTAATCAGTAAAAGTCGTTTTTGTTCAAAAGCAGATTCAAAAAATGAAGTCTCATTCTTACATTCTTTCAATGTCCCACTCAATCTTTTTATTGAGTTTATGAGAAGTGACAGAGTATATGCCATGAATGAGACTGCTCTTTAATTAGATTGCGGTTTGTTTCTGGCCACAGATGCAGTAAGTAATTAAGACTTGTGACAGCCCGAATCAAAAGTTAAAGTGCGCCTCTTTGTGCTAGAGACAGAGTGTTTTTACGCACACGAGCAGGCTGCACAACAACAGGTTGTTATTGAACGAAGATGTTGAATTTTCCATCAAACCGCAAGACACCAAAAATTTAAATGAAAATATTTAGGTATTTAAATCAAGGCTGAAAAAGTCTGCTGATATTTCTGTTAGTGAAATGTCAAAATGCACTGATGGGACTCACTATGACCCACATTTCCTTTAATTATGTCGTTTTGTTTTTCTCTAATTGTCTTATAATTTTACTGTGACAAAAAGACTGGAGGAAAACTTAAGTTTTCAATATGAATATGCAAATTCTAATGTTCAGTGCAGCAGGACTGACAAGGGTTTGTAGTTTGCTGGAGAGAGTTGGTGCAACAGAATGCAAGTCTGCAGCGCCGCCTATTGGTAGTTCATCGAAATAACAAGCTGTTCCCTCTTCTACTCAAGTGTTTGCGGCTCTGACAGAGCACTGTCTGCCACAGCAACGTTACATTTTCTGTCGACATCACTTTAAAAAAAATGCTTTAATGAAAACGGCTGTGGGAAATTCATGCTTTTAAAATAATTTATATGTAAAAAAAAAAAAACCACCAAGTCATGTAGCCCTCTAGACGAAAAACAATAGCAATTTAAATATTTTTCATTACAGCAACGGATCATCGGACCCACTCATGGCAGTCTTTAAAAGCAGAGTTAATTATCACACAGTGCAGCAGACAGATCTCAGCTCGTTATGTGAGAGATAACAACCGAATCAAAGTGCATGTCTAAGACGTTTAGTCTATCAAAGAGCTCATGTAGCCTAATTTTCGTTTTCTTAGAGCTGCAGAACATTTTCTGCACACAACATGCTTGTGGTTTTCGTTCGGTTTCGTATCGCCCAGGCCTCTATCTTCACTGTCAAAACACTAAGCAATTGTAGAGAGATTAGAAGACACATAAAACCCCACATTTTTTCATTACAGATGATGGCATTTTCTCAACATATCCCTTTTCACTCTGAAAATATATAACAATGTAAATTGTGTTTATTTCTTGTCCTTGGAAAAGGGCCATTAAAACAACCAGTAGGTTTTTAAATTTGGGCTGGTCTATATTACAATCACCAATAATTCAATTTGCATTTACCAGTGATCAGTCGAAATTCATTAAAATCTAACAAAATATGTAAAATATTTTATTCTTCCTAGGGCAACCGAGCTTTTTTTTTTTTAGTTAAATGTTTAAATGTACTGCGGAACACTCAAGCCTCTTTTCTATGAGTTTGAATGTTTTTAGTATAATTCTTATATGACATGGACTCAGATGTCTGTGATAGTACTCCTTTTATACCCAGATTATTCATTCATTTTTGACATTTATGGTGTCGCACTCCTGTAAATAATAATGGTGCTCAAATGTGTCTTACTGTAGTTTTATTTGAACTTATTGTGCTCCTACCTGCTATAATATACACTTACAAATACGACTCAGACAGTCCATAACAAGTTTATATAGCGACCAGAAAACACAGTGGAATTTTATCTCTTTTTATTGTTCCTGACAGAACATTTTGCATGTGGCCTCTAGTTTACAGTTTTTATTTTACTGTTACACCAGTCTGCGCGATAGGATTACCGTATTCTTTATAGTTGGGGTAATGTCAGAGGCAGAGAGTTAGTGCCTTGCCCTTTGGCCCTGCCCTGAGTCCCCTGCAGCCGCCATCATTCTCTGTGATAATCTGACTCCCACAGAGTATCAGTGTTGCAGCTCAGTGCAGCTGCCAAGCCTGTAATGGCCGACACTCCTCTTTCAATAACACTGAGTGACAGAGGAGAAGACTAGCAGAGATTAATAATAAAAGACTACAGAGCTCTCATGGGTTTGCACAAAAGATCTTTATGCAGAAATTGACTTTGGATTTAGAATATTCCCTGATTATGATTTTGATATAAAAAGGGACATTGCTGTGTAATATGATATATCCAACTCTGGTCTAATGGAGGTTTTATAATACACATTTTTAGATGTCAGTCTCAGTCAGGCCTATTCTTAGCTAATATTGTAAAAAAGGCCATTCCTCACAATATTTATTTATGTTTTATAATGTATATTCTTCTCAAGATCAGAAATAAAGTTCAGCTAAAGTAAAATTAAATTGAATAGACCTCCATATTAGGTTGGAATCAGATTATTTATTTTTTCAATATAATATGTGTAAATTGACCTGCTCCTGTCATGGCGCTGTGCTATCAATTTAGATATCCATAGTCCCAGCTTCTAGATCTGTATATGGCTGTCTGATATCATAATATAATATTCAGCTCCAACATATGTATATCTAACTTTATATATCCAGTCATATGGTGTCTTCTTGCTTCCAAATGCTACTCCTTACCTTTGTTATACTCACATGCAGAGTCCCTGGCAGAAAATGTGGAGCTGCTGGCTGCTGGAGTCTGACTGAGTCTGTTTGTCTCTCTGTGTTGCTGTATCTCTGTGCGTATTGGCAGACAGGATGTCAGGTCCATATGAGCAGGGGGAGGTTAACCTGTCAGTCTTACCTACCTGCTGCTGTGGTTTCAAAGCCCCCACATCCCCACCTACACTCTCACTCATCCTGTCCCAGCAGCAGCTCTCAGGATGGGTGTTTTTAACTCAAAGACCCCAATAGTCACATTTTCCTCCACATCACTCTCGTTTACCTTAAACTGTACACTTCTAGGAAAGGGGTTTATGCCTCTCTTACCTCATGGGTTGTTGTTTGAGAGCAAAACAGAACTATATAGTGTTTCTCTTTTACTAAGTCTTTCTGTTTCGATTGAATGTATCACGAATTATAGGCACATGTGGTACAGAATGTTTTTTTTTAAGCGTTAAGGCATAATAAATTAACTGATTTAAATAATTATTAAGCAAATCATTTACAATTATCAAGGAAAATAGGAAAACACCGCTCTTGGACATAACATAACATTCTTAATAACTGTATACGTATAATAATCTGATATTATAATAAGATTACTATCATTATTTATTTTTTGTTAATAGGTAAAGCTGACTTTTTACAGCACTATTTTGGTTTAGGTTCATTAGCTATACTGTAGTAGCTGCCATCCTTTGTATCGCTGAACCTTCTGAAAGTAAATTTCATTTCATTTTCAAGTAAGTACATTTAAAAGTTATTTTTTAGGTCTTTTTCATGTTGTCCACTAAATTGTGCAATTGTGTTTTCTGAGCATAATTTTGTGTTAAGATTTTTTTGATGTTCTGAATTTAGACAATATTGCTGAATGCCATTGTTGGCAACATAATGCTGCAACAGCACTGTTAGTCTGAATATGACAAAGAAATACTGGAAATTACATGATTAAAAACAATCAATCAAATGAAAATAATTGAAGTAACACATATTTCCTGTAGTTTAAATTGGTCACACGGTCCAGTGAATTAATACACTGTCTCGAACCAGATGACATTCTGCAGAACCTCACTTTCCTGGACAGTGCAGTACAAGCTGCAGCTCAGCTGTGACAGCCACATGCTCTGTGCTTTGCTTTATTGTACAAGATTGCCCCCTATTGGTTTACCCTCAAATTACTATTGTAGCAGCATTTCATGTTGTATAATCAGAAGCTGCAGTATTCAGTGATGAGTACATTATTATAAGTTTTACACAAAGGATAAATGTTCAGAATAGGACATTAAATACACTCCATGAACACGTCACTCTGCAGTAATAGAGTTCATGCCTTAAATTCAACTTCCACGCTCTAAGAAATAAGACATATCTGTTCTATTCTTTTTGAACTTTTTCTTGAAATGTACAATGTTAAATATTTGACTCAGAGCTTTATACTTTAGGAAAGACTAGAGGACAGACTCATCAAGTATTTGTGAGAGCAGGACTGGCAGTGTGTCGGGTATACGCATTCCTCTGGTCTCCTTCATGATCTCTTCTCCATCTGCTGTCCATTGCCACACTGTTCACTGGTCTCCTGCCATCTGTTTAACAGTGCTCGGCACCTTTGCGTGACCAAATGCCTTTGCTCCCTGCAACGTCATCCACTTTGCCAGAGAGGCATAGAGAAGAAAACCGCCATGATATCGTGCTCCTTCAACCAATAAAACCCACCAGTTAATGCTGCTCAAGCCCAGCACCAAATCCCATTTGTCAGCAAATAGCTTCCTCCGGTTGTCTGTGCTGGCCATGCGCTTCTGTTGAGCTCCCTGCCATTAACATGACATCTTTAGTTACTTGTTGTCTGATCTGATGGCAAGCAGAGTGAAGAAACAGTGATGAGAAGGAGCAAGGAAGAAGGATGTATGATTATAAACTTGCCTTGAAAAATGCCTGATCAGACATCTGATCTCTGCTGAATCATCCTCTGGTTTGACTGACAGCTTGGTAATCTAAAACTCAACACAATGTCAGTGTCCACAATCATTAGAGTTAATATAACCCGAACAAAGACTTTATTTTGTTTGGTAGAATAAGGTGGGATTTTAAGACAACAAACTGCTAACAAAGGCCTTATTCATGAAGAAGAGCTGTATGAGCATTGTTTGCTGTGCAGGTTTGGTGTCTGTGGTGGGCGGTTGATGGAAGCAGGCTGAAATGATAGAAGGACAGGAGAAGTGAGAGCTACAAACTTTGAGATGAAAGTGAAAAGAAAAGCTGGAAAAGATGGACGGAAAGATTTGAGTAGAAACATGTAAAAATTAGTTAAATTTAGGGGATTAGTGCAACTCGTGTGTGGTGGTGTTGGAGGATGTATGTGTAAAAAGCCAGCAGGAGAGCTGGGCTAGGTGAGCAGTATCCTGCAGGCTCCAGGCTCCACTTCCTCCACAGCTACAATATAGGCAGAGAGGGTCATATCAAACTGTCTCAAGCATGTTCTCTCCGCTGTTAAGGTCACTGCATTTTTGCATTGTTATATGTGCTCGTCATGAAAAAGGTATTTTCCCAAAGCATGTTGCTCAGCTCTTCATGGCTCAGCTGTGACAGGCGTGACCTTTTTGTTGCCGGGTGGGGATTCTCTGGATTCAGCTGCTCTGCTGGTGTGAGGGCTGTGGTGCTTTTTTAAAAGGTGCCTTATGCCTTATTGCCCTCTACACATTGCATCATGGCTGTTTTGCCTCTTTTCTCACTGAACGCTGACTGACTGGCACTGCAGTTTACTGGCTTTGCTCAGTTAAAAAGACCATGAAATCAAATTTTTTTCCTTATGTGAAACCTTTCCTACTATTGTGGATAATAATTCTGTATTTTTTTCATTTGGAGGCAGTATATGATGTAAATTCATAGTTTTTTATATTAGATCTGGTCCATTATTTATCATAAATTGCAAGCATGTCCATAAAAGAAGTTTATACTTGTGATGATGTCTTCTTTATAAACCTTATAGGAATAGTTGGAATGAAAGTTAGATGAGAAGGTCCAAAAGGTCTGTCCAAAGGTAAGGAAATCTGCCTAAGAGGACCGCTAAAGTTCAATAATTAGTGATATCTTGAAGGGATGTGAGGGACTATTTCTTGGCCAGAACCTGTGATGTCTGGAGTCTCAGATGGGACTGTGTGGCAATAAGATCCCAAAAGGTCACTGTGTCCTGCCGAAAAAGAAAGCAAAAAAAAAAATCGGTAACAAATAAACAAAAAATTTGCCAAGCATGGCCAAAGTAACAAGTAGATAGTTCCCTGTTTCTAGTCTTTATGCTAAGCTAACCTAACACCCTCCCTCTGTAGCTAAAAATGGCTTATTCTAAGGTAATAAAAACACACAGATTCTTATTTTCAGTTGTTTAAATATGGAGATTTCCAGACCGTCTCTCCTGGATGACATTTATAGTGTTACACTCAGGTGTTTTACTTTCAAAAATGAAAAAAGAGAGCTATAGAGAGAAGTTCCCTGGCTCCTGTCTCACCTCCTCACAGTTGGCCAATCACTGTGTAAAGAGGGTGTGATTGTCGGATTGTAAATTCTGGAAAGTTGGACACCAAAATCTCAAACTGCTGCCTTACAACAGCTCTGAGAGACTGGATCTTTTAAGCTATTTGTGTGCATTTCATGAATACTTATCCAGTTTTCTTTTGCTGTATCTCTCCTCTGCTGCTGTTTTAACCTGAATTCCACTGTCTAATACAACTCGTTATTGAAGTTGTGACTTTGTGGGCCCGAAGCGTTGGAGCTCCCAGTACTGCTTGCACTCCCTACTGCTGATTAGCTTCTGCTGGTGAGGTGATGGACAGTAAAACTCTCCCAGCACCTGTTTCCTGGCCATGCTCATGTGCTGTTAATAGGCTGATGAGAGACGTTAACAAAGTTACTGCAGCGCACTGGAAGGATAAATCAACAGAGCGGTAGAGTGTCTCATCCAGTCTGTCAGAAGTGACATTTTTAAAAGGTCCCGGTGACTGCTGCATCCGTCTTGTACCTGGGCTGAGATGGAAAGATGGAAAAGGAGCGAGGATGGAGTGATGAAAGCAAGGGATGGATAGATTTAACAGAGCTTGGGTGAAGAAAGTAAAGGCGTTTGAAGGATAGAGAGATGAAGCAATGGAGGAAGGGGAGAATGGAAGGAGGGATTGATGTCTGAAGAAGCAGTGGAAAGATGATGAGATGGATGGAAAGGGTTGATGTGAGGAATGGGAGATGGATGCATGGTTCTAAAAAGTTGTTGATCCAGACTACTGGTCAGGATTCAGTGTAATCAGGCCTCCTTGAAAACATTTCTGTGATGTTGTTGGATGAGGAATGAATAATGCAATAGACCCGGTCATTTTCCCACATCAACAGCAACAACAATAACATTCATCCTGTGTGATTTCATATAATTTCTTTATTCCCCTGCCTTTCTCTCCCTTTGTGATGTGCCAGACGTATGCGCATTACAAAGAGAGTCAGGAAATGGCTTTCCACTTAAAAAAAAATGAGAGCAGATCTTGACACTGTTACAAGAAAGACCTTTGGCTGTGAAGGACCTTTGGGACTGCTACTCTGCAGACAGGCCCTTTTCTCAGATTCTCATATGAGCATATAGGACAATCTAATTAAATTTACCCACAAAGAGCAATATTTCTTCAGTGTGTTATCATTATCCTGCCAGTGAGTCACTAAGAGGTAATTGACATAAAAGACTGAAAAAGCAAATGCTAAAAATATCCTCACTGGCTGGAATCCAACCTTGTTGCTCCTCTCCCTCTCGTTTTCCTCATGCTCTTTGAACTAAAATAACATCACTTTTTGAATGGATTCTTCTGTTATTGATGGATTTCTGCTCCACTGTGGTTTGAGTTAATAGCCTGGATGCCTGTATGGTTGCATTTAGTGTGTGGACACACGCATGCAGGCACACAAACACACAAAAAAACACTTTTTTCAGGCATTTTCTTTTACAACAGCGCACACACTAAGTAAATGTTAATGTACACAGGTGCAGTCTTTAGGGAGGTTGCTTTTGCTCTCTCATCAGTCACTCGTAATCACTTCCCTTCCAGCCCAGTAAATCACCGTCTTTTACTGATGCATTTATAGGATGCATGTTCACAACTTGTAGCCAGGGAAAAGTTTGACCACCACCAGGAATACATTATAAGCTTCTGCATCCATACAGTCTCACAGTCAATGCAGTCATACAGTCGACTCACAGACAGGAAATATTGTTTTATAAATGTCTACTTGGTTTCTGAAATGTATTTGTGCTTTTAATAGGGTTTTAAGCTGTTTACGACATATGGGTGAGAGTGGAGTTATTGGTCAAGGGGGGGGCTCCTGGGCGGCTGTGGATATTGGCAGGTTGCACAGCTTCACCAAACTGGTCCTGGGGAGGTCCCAATGACCTGTTTTATACCAACACTGGTGCTTTGTCGTAAAACCAGAGGGAAGTCGAGTCACAACTCGAGTATTTGTTTGAAGCGGATGGAAAAAGTCCCCCTGTGGCAAGACCATGTGAGTGTTGTGTGCGGCAGTGTCTGATGGGAGTGGAAATGCGCAGAAAAACAGGCTACTTTGTCTTTACATAGACTTTAGATTGGTGCCCAGGTTCTGGTAAAATACTACTAATACCACGAGGAAAGAAAACCACATTCCCCTCTTACTCTTTTGGATGGAAACAGTCTCCTGTCACTGGTGTTTGAATGCTGTAATTGGACGTTAAGGGGCTTGCAGAGAGAGGTGTGATGTAGTGTTAAAACTGCTCACAAATCAC
The DNA here is from genome assembly GCF_004916995.1 of Morone saxatilis. Taxonomy (NCBI): domain Eukaryota; kingdom Metazoa; phylum Chordata; class Actinopteri; family Moronidae; genus Morone; species Morone saxatilis. The sequence continues at coordinate 4,235,617 of NW_023339807.1, forward strand.
ATATTTCTCACCTCTGTGGAGGTTCAAATCTTGGCCCTGGCATTCCCCAACCATACCACTCCTATCACTGCTGCGTTTAAAATTCACACGCCGCTGTCCTGAATGAGACAGGTGAAGAAAACTGTCGGCGTGGAACGGTGTTTCAGTAGATTTAATATTTCCTAAAAGCCTTGAATTTTACCTGTCACTGTAACAAAAAAAAATGTCTCTGCATGTGCAGTGTGCGTCAGAGTGATGGATGGGGTAAGTGTGTTCCAGGATTATGTTTTATGAAAGTTAAAGGGCCCTGGGGTTGGTCTGGGAAGCACATAATCTCAGTCAAAGTGCTGGGCTGGATGAACCAAGGCTTTATTATTAAACACCTATGAGAGTGCCTAGAGCTGGTGGAGGCCCCTGCACATCCAACTTAACGCTCTCTGGCTGCTCTCATCACACGTCCTTGCCATTTGGGCATGAAATTAAAATGCTTCTCAGGAATCCATTTACTACTACATGAAATAGGAACTGCATTATTATGCATTGATGCATTTTGAAAGGGGAAATTTTAACACCCTTTAAATGTGCTGTCATGTCATTCCCCGGTGCTATCTTTCCAGTTTTTTTTTTGTTTCTTTTCATTAAGTGAGTTTTATCTTTGAGGATAGAGTATTAAAACAAAGTAATACTTTTGGCAATATGTTTCAGATTTGATGGTACAAGCGAGAATTGGCTATAAATGCCGTGGTATTGATTTCACATGTGAAATAAGACTACCAGGGCTCAAGCAGGAGAAGAAGGGGAATGCAGTCCTTGGGATGTGCATGGAGGGCTTTTTGGAGGCTCTAGGGGCCTGGGGTCTGGGGCCTGGCTCCACAGCTCTGGGAGTTGTTAAAAGTACTATAAAAGTTCCATATCCACAATTATTCCGACTTTTTAGATTTATAAATCTCTACTAATGCTCATGGTGGATGTATTACTGGTTTAAACATGGAACTTGATTGCTGCTCCCTTGGTAACAGTGCACTTGGTAATTATAAATCGGCTCATAAAGGCAACAATTCTTTTATAGAATCTGGCACAGTAGATTTGGTAGTACATAGTGACTTGTACGAGTCACTTTGAAACTGATTGAAAGGAAGGTAGTGCAGATTTTTATTCTACTGTAACACTGATACAGCTACGCCTTATATGCCTGATGTCTGTGCCATTTCTATCTATGTTCACTACTTTCACTGCTGACTGGTAGTGACTATCATCATTATTTTGGATCACATGACTACCGGCATGTGAAATCTATCTCTTGTAAAGATGAACTCACACATAATTATCACCCATATCTACAATTTTTGTGTCTTTCAGCTCATTGTTTTGTTTTTTTGGCCCAAAATGTTTAGTTTAATTGAAGTAAGTAAGTAAGTAAGTAAGTAAGAGTGTTTAGTCTCACCGCTCTCATAATGTAATTTATGGTTGCAGCAAGAAGTTGTTTTCATTGAAAAAGCTCAGACAAACCCACTGTACGTGATTTGCCCAGCACTAAACTACAAACAGACAAAGTTAGCAATTAGCTTGTGAAATAGTTGAGAATGTAGAAGCTAAAGAGCCAGATATTTCCCTCAGCAGTTGGCGGAGAACAAAAACAGAACTAAAAGAAGAGTGAATATTGGACTTACATTCGCCTGCTGTCCAGAAACACGACTCCAGCTGTATATGATGTGCAATTAACAAGTTTGCCATATCAACTTAAAATGTGATATGTTAGTATTGTGTCCACAGCTTCTTTTTGCTGCCCCCAAGTGGGCAAGAAATCAGTTTTTGCAAGTTTAAAAACTACCCATAGTGTTTCTGGAATAATAGCAACCTAAACACATTCTCCAAGTTTTTGCTGACAGAGTTAAGGTAAGCTGAAGAGATGTGAAGAGACACAGGGTAAGGTTCCTCAAGCTGAAGGTTCCTCCTTAGAAAAACAGAGCTTGTGATGTAGACTTTTTCTGCAGAGTAGAAGTACAGCACATGTAACTGTGGCAAGATCCAGCTGGCCTGGACTGGGAAGCTGGAAATTTTTACCATGGTCCACATGGCTAATTTGTGTGTTTTTATTTAGCTGTTGTGTATGTGGGACTTTTGGTTGGAGGGTATGGAATGGGAGTGGGGTAGGGGGGTGTACAGCAACAGTCAACAGATGCTGTCAAAGTGACCGCAGGGAGGAAGCGGAGACAAATGCTCCTCATTACAGCACTGACTGCAGCCCAGTGGCCCAGTAACCAGCAGAAACCAGCTCCATGTCTATGACTATACAGCTGGAGATCAGCTGATCCGCACTGGCTTCACTTACAGTCAAGTCCCATTCACTTCTTCTTCGCTTCAGCTGAAAAAGGATAAGTTGTGGCAGCCATTGTTGTACCAACACAGGAGAGGTACTCAAATGAAATACACAATGCAAAAGCATGTGTCAAGGCCACTGCTGTAGCAGCTGTCAACTAATGCTGACTCAACTCGAGCTATGATTCCCATTATCATTTTTAAACAGCTTTTACTATCCACTCATGCAAGGATGATTTGACTGACAGGTCGAGGACACTCCCAAGTGGGATTTTGTTTTCAGTGCAACGAGCTAGACCACATCCGAGGTGGTCGGATTTCAGTGGAACTGAACTGTCTGGACACTGTCCAGTTGCATTGTTCATCTGAGAAACATAAAGAGATGGAGGAAAATATGAACAGATTTAATTAAATGCAACCACATGAGATGCAGAGCTGACATTTTTAGGCCAAATGTGGCTAACCAGAAATCCACTTTTATAAGATCATTATGATCAGATATCAAAAATCATATTGGAATGACAAGTGTAACTGCAGGCTTAGACTCAACTTTGTGCCAGTTCAATTAATCGTTTGACTTATAATCAATATATCTGATGATTATGGATATTTTAGGCCCTATACACCTACAGTGTGTTAAACATAAACTACATCTATTCTTTTATCCTCTTAGGGCCTAAAATCATCAATTATGCTCTTCAAACACATTCTGTTTGTGTCCTCTGTCTTCATATTTCCAGGTGGTTCCTGCTTTCTTTATGATAAATTGGAGGATATTATTATTCATTATCTCAATTATCTTTTCACTTACCCTGTGCAAGTGCAAGAAGTTCATTCATGTGCTTTGTGAGAAGAAACACATTTTCCCCAGCTCCTCACTGACTGAATTAACAGCACAGTGCAGCGTTTCCATTGGGGTGATTTCATTGGGCTGTGAAACCAACGTGAGCAATGTTCCTGACCCCAATCAGGAGTCAGACAGCGGTACGGAGGTCACCAGGGGTTACACTGGGCCCCTCTGGATGGACAGGCAGGGAACTGTAAACCTGGAAGACCAGGAGCCCGAGTTCTGTGTGTTTACCTCGCTGCTTTTACAAGTGATGTCACCACGTTGTAAAAAGATACAGTTCTCAGCGGCCCCGTCCTTTTGTTACTGTTTGAGAGAATAAACACGGGCTAAGTGCATGGAGAGAGATGGAAGCGGAGGACTCTGTGGCTGGAGGGTAGGGGGAAGCGGGCTCCTGTGGTGCGTGGTGCGTCCAAGCCGTTGAAGTGGGCTGTGGGGATCTGTAACTGTCCAGGTGCTGCAAGCCCTGGCCCAGCCTCTGCTGGCCAAACCCTGCTCACTGGTGAAGAGGGAGGTCCTGCCTATAAATATTCAGCCATCCTGCCTTTTTTGTGTACAGGGTTTCAACAGCAACAAAAACACCAACTGCTGATGATCGCCGTGGGCCCTTCAGTGTGTGTGCGTGAATCACAGTGTGTGTTTTCTGTGTGTGAATCACATCCTCAACTTTAGCATCTGTCCTCAGAAATCACCTTTTGAAAACACTTCTCATTCCAGCTCCTTTGGAATTCCATAAATATTCAGCTTCCACTTCATATCCCTGCTCGCTTTCCTCCTCTTTACGATTCTGCCTCTCACTAAAGGTCTTTGTGGTATTGCAACAGAAATTCTCTTTACATAAGTCAAAGCAGCGATGTGTGGTGTAAGTGTAGCCGTATGCGTAAAGGCAATGAAACAGCTTGTGTTTTATGTGAGCTCTCCCGGCTCAGACAGCTGGGTGGTTGCTGGGGCTGTGTTAACCTACAGCGCCGGGGGTCCCGGTCTGCACTGTAGTGGTGTAAGTCAAGCTAAGCAATTCCAGCCCAGCTGCAAAGGCAGGAATAGGACAAAATCTCCTCAGCCTCTCAGGACCTTTCCGTAGAGTTTGCATTCTTCTGCTGGAATCACAGCGTTTGTGCTTCGTTTCTCTGTAGCCCTGAAACCCCATCTTTCTGTTGAGTCTGACAAATGATGCCACATACACAGACAAACCTGACCACTGGAATAATGTAGCAAGCTTTTATGCCTCTCTGGTCATTTTTCTGATGAGACCTCCGCTGTCTTGCTGCGTTGCTCCGTCTTTTGGTTCAAGTGTGCTTGTATGGTTCCTTGGCTTGGACTTTTATTAGCTTTTCCCGAGCCTCAAAGAACTTGGCCCGGTTCGGTTCTCCCAGGCACTTTCCCACTAATGAAGTGCACATTCTGCCGGAGCGCTTGGCTGAGCCTGGTTCCCTGGCCATCCCTTAATGGGAATTTCCCCTTCTTCCATGCATCCCTGCCTGCCTCGCTCTCTGCCACTGCCACTCTGGTGTGTGTGACTCATGTCCTGAACAGCCCGCCACCAGCCAGGGGACGTTTGATTCATAAACCTTCTTACACTTGTTTGCCACTGTTGGACCGGTTGGCTGACTGTCTGGGCAACTGGCTGACCTGTTAAAGGGCTAACTTATTGCAGGTCTCGGTGGCTCAAAATGGGATAAAGGTTTAGAGGCTGAGACACTGAGTGACGTTGAAGCGTGAACTGTGAGTACAAGTGTGTATGTGTGAGTGGGCTTAAGTCAAGAAAACATTCACCATCTACAATGACACATTCAAGACGGTACTTTCAGGTTTTTTGACACTGAAGCTGCAGACAGGCTGCCACTGCATTTTCCAAACTCAATCTCTGAATGCTGAAAATAAAACAGGCTTTGATGGATGACATGATTTCAAACATGACTGCTTGCTTCCACGTTTTACAACATCTAAAATTAAGGCAGACCACCAGTGACAGCACCTGTTGCTCCAGAACTGAAAGCAAATTAAACTGCATCAACTTTTTTATTCCATGAGAAGCCTCTCAGCATCTGATATTTTGGAGTGTCTAATAACTGGAAAAATAATCCTTGTATGTTTTTGTTGCACAGCTCAATGAGGATGAGATAGTCTACATCCTCAAATCAACCTTGAAGGGCCTGTGCTATCTGCATTTTATGAGGAAAATCCACCGGGAGATGAAAGCTGGGAATATACTCTGTGACAGGGAAGGTCATGCGAAACTGGCTGGTTCTGGCCTGGCTGGACATTTGACGGTGAGCTTCGATTCCACTGGGCCTTCCACTCTCTAAAAGTCAACATAATAAAAGCAGGTCTCCCTTGGAGAATATGGCATAAGATAATCATCTCTGTCCACAGTGGTTTCATCGCTATTAAGTTAACCTTTCCGATGCAAAACAAAAGGCTGGGAGCAGTAGAATTTGGAAGTGTTTATTTCCACACAGTCTTTGCTTACATTTTGCATCCAAAAAACGTTGCTGTGCAGGCAGCGCTCGCGAAACTTTTACAGTCCCTTGTGAGCTTTAATCTTGTCAGAATCTAGGTCTACCTTAAGAAAGCACTCCAGAGCTGCCAGAGACAGTGTGCTGAGGATACAAGACAAGAAGCTAGACTCTTCAAGCTGTTCAGATAATTCCCATTATGAGCGGTCGTCATGTTTCCAACAGAAGTTTGTGGTTTGGGCTTACTGCTTACTGAGGACATTTTACTTTTCCCACACTGGCGTATCTTCACTGCACTCATCTTACCCCTCTTATCTCTCCATAGCGATTGGCCAGCGTTCCTCTGAGGAGGTCAGAGAGCAACTCTTAGCTCCCTGTGGGTTGTTAGTCAGTGAAGAACTCTTTGTGGGCGATGAACTGTGCCGTGACTGAGGGCAGGGGATATACAGTTCTGTGGCTTAAGTTTAATGAGGAAGAAACAAACTAGCAAAACATGGAAATGATAGAAAACGCAGAACAATGCACACCAAGCCGTGTGTAGCAGTCTGAGTAGAGGGAGCTTTTGCAAAAGAGTCCTTCAAACCCCACACTGGCAGGCTTCCACCCTGCTGAAGTGTCCTTGAGCAAGACATTGAATCCCTACCAGCTCCAGGAGTGCTGCTCTATGGCTGATCCTGACCTCTGTCCTGTGGAGGAGGCTGGGAGATAAGGGATTTTCCCCCTTAGGGACGAGTAAAAATGGCAAATTATTATTTCTATGTGACAGAGAGACTAAAATAGTGGGAGAAAAAAAAAAGGATGGATAAAACACAAAACCATTCATCTTGATCAGCTCTGCTTTCAATGCATTTTAAAGGATGTTTTATTCACTAAAGACTCCTGGGATGTTTCTAACCAGAGCTGATGACCAGTGCTCAGAGGTCTATCCCCTGGTTTAGAACTAAACAGCTGCAAACAGGCCGGGCTTGCTGCTGATGCTGGCTGGGTGGTCCGTGGTCTATTGAGCATAAGAGCCCCATTACCTACCTGGCTGCATTGTTTTACTTTTTGGACACTTAGCCATTTTTGCTAAGCACTTGATGATTTAAAGAGATCCATAAAAACTGTGGAACCGTGACCCTCAAAAACCTGCGTTGGCTGTTACTGAGGTGGACTGAGACATTGGGAACACGATGGAGCTATAGAGAGGGTTTCAATTTAGTATGGCTGGAATATATATATAGAGAGTACAATAAACCGTTTTAAACCTCAGGTTTAACATATGTAATACAGAAATAATTTTAAAAGAAAAGGAGTAAGGGGTGAGAGAAAGCTTGAATTTTTTTTTTTCCGATTTACAGCCAACGAATCTGCAAAATTCATCATGCATCTCTCCGTCAAGGCTATGAGGGGGGGAAGAGAAGGAGTGGATAATAGCGTGTAATGGTGATGCATTTTACAGGGTCATCCGTGATTCTTGTCCTGGCTCCACTGGCCTATTTGGAAGCCTTCTTCTTACACTGACAATCCTGTTTGATCTTGTTCCCTGTCCTCTGTAAGTTGTCTTGTCTGAGCCTGAAGGGCCTGTTTGGCTGATGAGAGATATCATCCAAAAGTTTGAGCAATGGCAGTTATATGTTTTCTGGAAACACCTGTAGAGAAATGAAGGGAACCCCACCATTAATATAGTAAAGTAGGTGTGTTCCTTATGTCTTTACACAGATATCTTCCTTGGTGGAGGAAAAAGCCAAATATTTTTATTGAAACCAGTTCATATGATCTTTTAGGAGGGTTTTACCAAGTGGTGGGTGAAGGAGAATGCTGCTGTACAAACCATAAGCCCGCCTAACACACTGCCTCCTCTCTTGCTGAACCCACGGCACGGTTCTATAAAACCTGCGGTAGGAAACAAAAAAATGTGTGTGCTAGAACTCAGCCTTCAATAGATTATGGCTTTTCTATCTCAAAATAATAATGTGTAAATTTAGCAGTGTTAAATGGTCAGTGAGGATATGACCTACAGCTTTTATAAGCCTGGTTATCCTTGAAGAATGCGACAATGAGCATGAGCAATCACATCCCCATCAGACGGGCATGGGAAAAACTGTCTCACAAAGATACCATGAATAAGTTGAAGTGATAAACAAATGACGGTGATGGAGTTTAAATGTGGCCCTTCTTCATGTGGTCTAGGCGGTTGTACTTAGGGCTTACTGTTCTCTTATATCCATATGCAATCACTGAAACACTCTCAGCATGAGCTTTTTTTTTTATTAGATCACATAAAGTAAACAGTCCCAGTGAGTGTTTTTGATAAATGCAATTTGCTGCTATGCTCCTTTCCAGGCTGCATCTTGTGTTCGGCCTGTTGTAAGTTAATTTGCCAGATCAACTGAAAAAACAGAGAGATCTAATGGAAAACACTGCCCTGGCATCCACACTGCATACCAGTGGTTGTCTAAAGAATGGGAGCCCTTTAATGTGGTGATTGCATGGTTTCAGTTTGAAACTTAGTTTCCGTAAAAAGAACGCGCTTTCCGTTGTGTTTTTTCCTTATTTTATCCCTATTTCCTTTCGTTTGTTGCTTACATTATCAGCTTTGTGTTTTTTCCAAGGTACTTGGACTACAAAATCATCACTTATGTGATACGAACTCTTTCTCAACTTAACCTTTTTTTTTGTTTTACCAGACTTTGATTGTTTCTTTTCAAACGTTGGACAAAAGTGAGAGTGGTAACTCTAGTGGCTGCAGCTGGTTTCATTGAATAGTCAGACGTAACTTTTTTTCTGTGCATCCATCTGTACACATGTGCACTGTGTGTGTGCCTTCATTGGGAAAGTGCTGCTATGGTACCAGACCTTCCATAAATCCAGCAAACTTCCATGAATAAAGGGAGTGGAGCTTTGGGATTTTGGGCAAAAGTAAGCAGTCCTGGAAAAATCAAAGGCGTATGGCACCTGAGGGAGGTGTACTCCCAGCCATAGTTTTCATTTATGGTTAGCCACGGCTGGTTAGGAACTGGGTTTGACACTGCTGCAGCAGTGGCGTGCTTCCTCTGTGTCCTTCCCCGCTGTGCTGCGGGCACTTCAAGCCACTGGCTCACTCCTACAATGAGATGTCAGGTTCTCTTTCAAAACTATCTTTTGTGCTCTGAACTGCCTCTCACCTTTTTAGGAAGTTTCAATTGTTTCATTCTGGAGCACACCAGAGGGCTGTGATGGCTCCAGTTTTGGCTGCTGGTTTCCTGTAGGCCTCCATTTCTGGCAGAGCTTTCTCCTCCAATACAGCCAGCATCTGCTACAGAGGAAGAAACACATCCAGCAGTCAGCCAAACAAGAATCTAGCCCTTTTTTTTATATAAAAAAAGAAAGAAACATATTTACAAGGCCCCAGGCAGAGCTATTCTGATACAAGAGCATCAGCAGGAAGAAAGAAATAGTAGTGATGCTAAACCAGGGAAAAGTAACCTGCAGCCCCTCACCAGTGGCTGCCTGTGGTTTTTGACAATAAATTATATGTAAACTAGTAATGGCTATTTTTTAATGTTTTTATTTATCATTGTAATAAAGGGATTCTTACATTCTCTTATTGTAAAAATGTGTAGCCATTTCACACCAAAAGAAAATATATATATATTAATGTTCATCGTACGTTACCTGGCACCTTTTCCTCTATATTTCGCTGAACCTCAATAACGGTGGCTACTAGGCTCTCCCCAGCTAGGCTAACTATGGATTCCAAATCCAAAAAAAGAAAAGTCACGTAGGAAAATACAGAATTTAATAGTGCATGGAAAGATTTGTTTGCTTTCACCACAAGTGTTGCTGGCTTACCAATAAGCTTTATCTGCAGTAGCAGTAGCATTTTAGGGCTCAAATATGTTTTGTTGCTCCAGACAGATTTTTTTTTAAATAGCTCTTTTGATAATACAGGTTGCTGACCCTTGCCCTTAACCCAGAGTCCTGCTTACTTACAGGAAGCATAAACTGCTACGTATAATCCAAACTGAGTTTAACCACTGCCGTCTTTCTTAATATAACCATCAAGAGCCCCTAATCATCATAACACCGAAATCACAAGTTGTCACACTGAGGTATTGTGATGGATCTGCTGAATGTCCAGCTTGTACTGTGCAATGTGAAATGATTATGTTATTATATTTTCTTTACCTAGTATTAAGATACACACACTGACATTCACTGGCACACACATACACACACTTCAGCACACACAAGCAAATGTTACATTTCATCATATTCACCACCCCACTCCAATCGACATGGACACAGAAAGTAGGCTCCCTTATTTTCTCTGGATCAGGTCGAGGACTTGTGGTGTAGGTCTAAATGTGGGTTATTGTTATTCAAGAGTACGTGCTGGAATATTGGGCGTATCGATTGCTTTTTCGCCGCAGGCCCTCTTGGCCAGGCCACAAAAGCCTCTTGCTGCATGCTGCCAGTAGGCCCATTTCTGCTACACTTATTTTTAATACAAGTATTACATGACTTTGCTCTCTCAAGGTTTCAGAGGGGAGGAAATAGCAGATTGAATGTAAACAAGATTAGCTTCCCTCTCGTGCAGCACGGCCAGCTGCTGCTTCCACTGCTCGGCCGTAAATCTGCCGGGGTGGACCGCGCTGTGTGGAGCCGTGTGCTGGAAAGAGATGTCAACCCTGATTCTGTCACTGTCTGGTGGGAGGTTAGGATGAGCTGCACGCCATCTGTGACAACACGAATGACACATCTGTAGTCATCAGCATTCTGACACCCGACTCCAGGGAATTAATGTTGGAACTTTCATTTGTGCAAGGTTATAACTCATTTTAAAGATTACTTTTGCTGCTATCTGTGATGGCATTGCTTCAAGCGTGTGGTTTGCATCTCCTGTATCACCTCTGTCATGCTGCACTCCGTCCTTCCCTCCTTTGGTCCTAGAGTTTACCAACGCAAGCCTTGGTTTCCTCTGCTCCCTCAGCCATCAAAAACTAAATATAGCAGATTTGTTGCTCTTTCGGAATATATTCCACCTGCCAAAACACACAGGCCCTGCTTTCTTAACCTTGCGTAGTGATCTGTGTATTTGGAGTGGAAATGCAGTGAAAGGAGAAGCCGTGGCGCTCAACATGGCTGGCTTAAAGGCGAAGTAATGACACTGTCTGCTTGTGTTTTTGGAAGCTGTGAAACCACAGCAGGGAGCTCCCCGTAACTGCTTCATTGTAACTGCACTCTATTACTCACATCAGAGAGATATTGATATTGATTGCTGTTGGAATGCATGCCCCCCATCTTATACCGTACTTACATAAGCAGTCCTCGCACAGGGTCCATGCTCATGCTGTAGCGTCTCGTCTGTAATGGAAGCTTCTGGCTTCGCTCAATTGGAGAAGAATTACAGCAAAAATATTTTCTTTTAGAATGTTAACATCAATAACATTGAAGTGGTATAGTTCATTGAGCTCATACCCATTTACCCTCATTTTTCTTTACAACACCCCTGTATAAAATCCATTTATTATAATACGAACTATGAAGTCATAAGGGTAATGGTTTATTTCATATTCTCTGATTTGTAGATTTTTAGGGAGAGAAATAGGAAAATTTGTATTGGTAAATTCTCCTTGGATACTCAATATGCTTGTGTCATTTCAAATGCACCAAGACTCAAATGACCACTGAACACTTTAATCATGTTTTTGTGGGAAAAAGTGTCTTGAATCAGCCACATTTTAGTGTGTTGTAGGAACTGCTTTTGCTCCCTTACAAGATACTCTAGCAGCACCAAGTAATATAGTACATGACTGTAAGCAAAAATCAAACAGCATCTCTTGCTTGGAATTAAATCAAATGGAAATGTCTAACAGAATCTGCTGGATATTTTTAAGAAATGACTGCATTACTCCTTTCCAGATGCAGCAACTTGTTCTGAGAAACTGTAATCAGCCATCAGAGTGTGTTTGTGCTCTGTGTCTTTGCAACATGCGAGAAGACTCCAGTGGGGTTCATCAATGCAGGAATGCAAGTGACTTCACAAGGCTTTAAGAGGAGAACACTTCATCTCTCACTTCATCTCTCACTTCAACACTTCAATCTTGTACACACAAATAATGCCATCATGGCATCTGTTGTTGATCCTTACTTATCTGCCACATTTTGTTCCTGTTAGGACATTTTCAGTATGTATAAAGATCCCTAATCTATGCAGCAATGGGAACATATTTTTTCATTTGTGCTGAATTGTGCTGAATGATTATATTGAATTCATATGAAATGAAATTATCACATTAATACTTGCATAAACCATTTTGCCTGAGACATCTCCACTGAATGAACTGGAATGAAATATCCTCTGAAATATACTGTACATTTACAAATGCGATTAACAGACATTAATGAGGATGATGTCTAATGATTTTTATGATTCCTCTAGTGCCACCATGAGGTTGATATTTGTGGTTTCCAGTGAAATGATATTTGTCCAATACTGCCCAAACCTGCAACACTAATGACATTCCCATCAGCCTCAGCCGTACTGTTTAGTGCTAATTAGCTGATGTTAGCATGAATACACAATTAATAAACATGGTAAACATTGGATTTGCTAAACATCAGTCATTGAGAGCATGTTGGCATGATGGCATTAGCATTTAGCTCAAAGCTGCCAGAGTAGGGCCTCACAAACCTGCTAACATGGCTGTGGACAAGATGAATGCACAGCTTTGACTAGAGCACATGAACAGCATCAAACTTCTGTCGTCAAGCTGCTTTAAAAGTATGTTCTGTAGTTATGTTCTACTGTAAGAACCGCACACATAATACACAATATATTATAACTCACAAAATATGGTGAGCATTTATAAAAACCTGCTTCACACTCCATAACAATGACGTGCGATCATGTTGCTGCGGTTGTGCTGGTTTTCATTCTGCCCAGCTGATTTCAATGATAAGTTTCTCTTCTTTCCCCTTCTCTAATCAGTGAAATCAGCTGATAAAGCCTTTAGTTGGAATAAAACCCTGCATGACAACCTCTGTGGCACACAATTGCCTTTCCTGCTCTGTAGTTTCATAAACAAATGCTGTGTGTAACAAAAATGTCCCTTCTCAAGGGCAGAGGGATAATAACATGGTTATGTTTACATGAAAATACTATACATTTGTAACTTAAACATACAAACGAGAATAAAAAAGAAAATATGCAGTATTATTTATTATATGTATTATAGAGCCTGATTACATTCAGAACGTGTCCTATAATTAAGTTACTCATACTGGAAATGGAGACACAGGGGCAGTGGCAGTACCCAACACCCTCCCTTCCTTCCTCCCCTCTCCCTATAGCGTCTCTCCCTCCAGTCACCCTCTCCCATTCCCAGGCTCTGAATGTGGGTGTCCCACCGGGAATTCAAGTAGCACATTGGGTCGGCCACTCAATACCCTCTGTTTAAAGGGATTCATTGCAGACTAATTGGGATAACATGGCTGGAAATGTTGACCTTGGTATTTCTAAACAAGGTTTCAATTAACTTGTAATAAGGCCAAGCAGCCAGGCCCTAGACGGATCCTCCACATGCAGAAGGAAATGCGAAACATGTTCCAGTTGATGGTCGGCTTTTCTTAACTTTGATTAATCACTCGGAGAGTAAGCAAGTGGGGCTGGTAAAATAATTAGAAGGGAAAACACCATGTTCTTGCCCGCAGTAGCATTTAGAACGAAGGTTGAGTTACTGGAGGATGTGTCAGAATGTCCTCTGTTCCCCCTTTAAATGCAGCACTTTTTGTGCTTGGATCAGCAAAAAAAAAGAGAAAGAAATCTAATGAAAAACGATACCTCTGTACCTCCCAAGCAGACAGGACTTAAGTTTTTTATTTCTTCCATTTGCATAATGAAATCAAGTTCATTTGAAGTGAGAGACAATAGAATTTGCATTGTGTTTTTATGTCTTAACTGTGTTTCTCCCACTGAGGATAACCTTATTCAAACCACGATTATTTTTCTTTGAATATCAGAATGTGGTGTTTCCCCATCTTTGTGCAATACAATAAGAGAAAATACAGCTGGTGGCCTCCGTTGTCCAAGGTGCGACTGTAATCGAGTACAGTGCAAAGACATAGAACTGCAGATATATTTAATCTGTTTTTAATAATGACGTGTCCCCAACAATCTGCCATTAATTTTTCTCCTTAAACCACATGCTAAACTGGCTCTGACTTACAGAACTGATACTTTGAGGAAGTTTATTATTTCACATTATATTGTGTACAGGCTCTTAGATCTCGGTGCCAGTAGCCCTGATCCAGCGGGCCTAAAAAACGGACTGCCAGAGTTTTAGATTTGGTACAGGAACTGAACTGAGCCACCTGATGAGAGACAGAGTGGAGCTCTGGCTAAAGACTGGGCCTTTACCCGCTGCTGAGTCAGCACTTTTACTATGTGCATCAGGTCATTTGAAGCCACAGGACACCAGCTGACCTGCGTTGAATTATCGTTAATTCGAAAGGCATAACAGTGGAGCGCATATCTGTGGGCTGCTCCGCTGACAGGAAGACACGAGGACGATGGGATGAGGAGATGGACTCGGAAGATTAAACTGAAACTCAATGAAAAGTGCACGGCGAATGTTTCCCTCCCTTTCATGTTGCTGCGGTATCATCAGGTTGACAGTTTTGTGTGTTTGGCTTCCTCTTCTTCTTCTTCTTCTTCTTCTCTCCCTTCCTCCTACTCAACTTCCTCCCTAATTCTTCTTTCCCGCTATTTCGAATGATCACGAGTCCAAAGAATGTCTTTCTGCAAGTGTTTAACACACTGGTCTTTGAAGCACAGTCCAAGAGGCTGCTTTGTCTGTGCTTTGTTGTTCTAAATGCTCGCTGTATTAAATCACCTCCCAGTCCCCGGCCTGTGTGCTTCATCTTCTCCAACACTCCATCTACATTCTCAAGGAGGAAGTACTGTTCTGCACTGCTGAGGCTGTCGAGGGACTTGGCATATTTACACAGGTTTTTAATGCAATTCTAATAGCACCGTGACACTTTAAATACAGATTTTTGTTGCTTTTGGAGCAGTTTTCCCTCAGCATATATCATCGAGCTGGAGACAGGAGCTGACTGAAAGGGAGCGGGTTGCTTCTTTGTCACTTCCAATAACTGGTAACATACTTTCTCCTTCTCGTCTTCTGTTTAATCTGAGCCTAAACACATGCTGCCAAGTGGGAGATGATGGAAAAGAGAGGTAATTGACTCACTGAAAGTTGCTCTTGATGCAAACTATATTTCATATTTCAGAGTTTCAAGAGTTAAAAACGAGAACTGATCCAACACACAAAACAAAGCCATGTTATAAGGGAATTCACAATAGGTCATATAGCATAATGCCTCTCACATGAAACACACCCATGCTTCAGTTTAACAGCGCAATTAACTTTGCATTCATGGAAAGCACAGTGGCTCATGTTTGCTTTTTATTCCCAAACATTTGCATTTGATTCTTTTTACAGACAGTCTTATAAAAGACTGTGAAATGATGGAACGACTTCATAGGACGTGCAGTAAAGCGGGAAGAGGAAACACACCTTTCTTTTACAGCTGGGGCATAAACAGTAGTTTATGGTTGGAGTTTTACTGTCATGTTGCGTAAGCAGGCAGACAGGCAGGCCCCTTTTAGAAAAGAAGTTAAGCTTTAGCAGAGGTAGATGCTCTTATGAAATATTTCAATCTTTTACTCCTACACATGAATGAATTAGATGTAGGGTAAAGGTGCTTGGAGGAACTGATCAACAAGGATTAGTTCACTCCAAACTCCCCTTTTCGTTTGATTTTTTTCTACACATATTTTAGATATCAGAGGAAAAAAATTACTATGTATGTAACAAGGATTGCATGTGTTATGGTGCTGATTTTCTCCATCCCCTCACTATTGATGGAAAACAAGAAAGCTACCACAGATAACTATCTAGACTTTAAAGAGAGCTCTTCTCCAACTGCCAGTGGTCTGAGGAAAGATGAGCCTCTCTTATCAGCTCTCTCAGCGCGCAGCCTTCACCTCTGCCTTATACAGACTGGTATCTGCCTTTTGTCAAATAGCTACCCTAATTTTATGGCTTTACCACCCTTTGTGTGCGTCTCTTCCCCTGTGATAGCGTTCAAAGGTGCATTCATCCAAAGATAACAGTTTACAGTAGTTAATTGGTGATTAAACGACTAGATGTCCTTGTAAAATGTCGCTACCTGTGTTGTGATGTTTTTAAAAAAGTTTTACAAAGATGTAAAGAATTTCATTGGGTTTTAAAGTGGAAACTTGTTTGTTTTAAGGGAGTTTATAGGCTTGTTGGCAAAGCTGCAAAAACCTGTAAAAATAAATGGCATGGCATGATATATTGGACCACTTTACAGCATCAGTAAACATGAGGATAATATTTCCATATTTAATCTTCCAGTTAAATCTTAAACAAGATATAACCTGTTAATTTGATTTTAGAGGTGCTGGTAGGTGGATATTTTGTTGGACAGAGCCTAACTTACTGCTTACCCCCGTTTCCAATCTTATCAAGCTTAGCTAAGCGATTCAGTTGCTTGCTGTAGCCTTATGTTGAATATAAGAGTTGAGATCGCCCACCATAATGTTAAACTATTCCTAGACTTTTAATTGTGGAAGTTGAACTTTCTTGTTAAGTTCGAAGGAACCGCAACTTCCTTTCAAGTGGACATGATACTAATGTCCTTCGACCACTCTCAGAGACACTCAGATTTTACCACCGGGAACAGGTCTGCCAATGTGAGATTTGCAGCCACCCCAGCCTCAGCCAGAGCTCTAAACCCATGTAATTACATTTTAAGCAGCATTGGCTGGTTGAAATACCTCTAGTAATTAGTTTTGTTTTTCCACTCTTCCTATAATCTTCTCCTTTTGTGTGAGGGTTTGGACCATGAGCTGGAGAGAGAAACAGAACAAGTCGGTGGGTAACATGGAATGAATTTTAAAAAATCTGACGTAATTGGATGTAAGAATAGACTGACCCCCCTT
>NW_023339807.1:4252233-4252638 GCF_004916995.1 Morone saxatilis
ACACACACACATACACATACATTCACACAGACCACCTGAAATGTGTTATGGGGGTTGTTTCCTTTGATTAGGAGTGTTATGGGAGTGCTGTACAAATATAAAAGCTGTCCAGACGCTTTTATAGTGTTTATTTGTGGTACCACCTGTGTTTCCATACAGAAGAATGAGCTTGTGATGGTGATGAGGAACATAGAGTGTAAAGGAAGTACGGTCTGTGCTGTGCTACAAGTTTCTCTGGCCAGTCGAGAGCCAAAAACAAGCCTATAAAGTGCATCCTAATCTGTTCCTGCTTCGAAGAGACCAGCAAATCCTCAGCTTGGCCTGACTTTTAATTTGTTAGAAATCTCCAAGGTGCAGTTGTCACTGGGCTTTCAGAAGGTCCCCAAGACCCCCCCCCCAACCACC
>NW_023339807.1:4252738-4262269 GCF_004916995.1 Morone saxatilis
CCAAGCCCCCCCCCCCCAACCACCCCTGTCTGTCCTCCTCCTTGCTTCTTCCTCTCTCCTCATCTCTACCTCGCTCCCTTCTCTGTCAAATATTTATAGCTGATGGCAGATAAGATTATTTCAGCCCCGAACCTCTCAGTGCCAGCTGCTGCAGACCTTTGCTCACAATAAAGCCTAAGATGCGTTCCAGGCAGGGGGAAGATTGTTTTATTTGGAGCTCATCCTAGGCCTCTATTGATAGGTTGAGGTGCAGAAAAGCAGGACACCATTCACTTTCTTGGCTCAGTGCATCATCACCGACTCTTATCTTGATATGTTGGGAATTTTCTTCATTTCATACTCAAGTTTTTTTTGTTCTGAGCACAGAGGCAGTTGGCTTCAAGCCAGGGCTGATGATGTTTTCAGGGTGAAAAATGCCATTTTTTGTGTGTGTGTGTGTGTGTGTGTGTGTGTGTGTGTGTGTGTGTGTCTGTGAGGAAGTCCTGTCAGCACTCCAATGTTTGCCAATTCAGGGGTTTCACATATTGTAAGCCACGTAAGTTTTGCTTTTTTTTTTTTACTGTCAGAGATGTTGTGAAACATATGTGTGATGATTTGCAGGGTGTATACACAAGCTGACCACAGTATATTAAAACGCATTAAAAGAAAGGCTTGATCCATGATTCAACTCGGATGCTTTACATTTTTTGCTGTTTGTTATAAATGATTTACCATAACTGTAAACATCATTAAACGGGCTGACGCTTGTCTATTTGAAGTTTCATAAAACAGGAAAACTTCTTATGGGTTTAGACATGTAGCTGGACACATTTGGAGTATTTCTGCTTTATACATGTACATTTGTCGGAGTGAATCCGTGTCAGTGTCTCTTTATGTAAGGCATAAATCACCATGATGAAATGCCAGGGCTAATCCAGCTGAACACACTACAACCTGTCATAGTTGGACCAAGAATGGCCTCCTAGCCAGTCAGCTCATGAGTGGAAAATTAATCTTGTTTAATAAAATAGAACGCCATCTGGGCTTTGCAGTCAAAATTGCTACAATATGTGAAAAAGTCGTCCCAAAAAAGTTTTATTAACCTCAAGCAACCCTGGAATTTCTGTGGCTGCACAAACAGTTTGGAAGCACATACTGCGGCAGATGCACAGAAAAATGATAGTGGCGTTTTATCAAGATGTCTTTCAGCTGTGAGCAAACGCAATAAAACTTGATCATTAAAAAATTCCAGTGCATCTTCAGTGTGTACAGCACAGTCAGCATAGTAGTTCCTAATCATATCATACAATTTTATCACACGTCTTCTTTACTTGTCCTCAGCCAGAGTTCATTCAGATAATAACTGTATGTATCTGCAAGTTCAGAAGCAATATGAAGCAATACATGGGTGTCGGTGTTGTCAGTCCTATCAGCTGTGCAGGGCTGCCTAAGATGGCACATGGATGTGCACAAAAGGGTTCAAGATTGCATTTTGTTTTTTTTTTCAACAAGAGAGAATTCACTGGGTGGACTGGATAGACTTTGTCCCATGTTCTCAGTGTTATCTGCTGCCTATCAGTCTTTATTATGGACATGTTTAGAGGAGAAACAACACCAGTGTGTGGTGAATAAGCCAAAAATATCCATGAAGTAGTGAAGTGTTATCAGAGCTACTGTCTATTGATTTCTTGGAATGACTTTGAACCTCTTTTTCACTTCCTGATTAAAGGACTCTTGCAGTGTCCATATCTTCAAAATAAATTCTTTATCTATTTCACTTTAGTCTATTGCTTTATCATCAGATTAGCCCTAATGAAAGGAGAACTGTTTTTATTTCCAGAAGCACCTACAACCATTTAGTGGTGCTCAATGAGTTTATGTTGTCCCTTTTAAAAAAGAAAAGGTATTAAAAGTACATTTCCAATTGTATCACTATCAAACAGCATATTAGACATAGTAAGTATATTAACTATTGTGTTCATTTATTACATTTATTTATTTATATTTATGTGATATATTATTTCTTCTCTTTTCTTTAATTTTTATTCTGTATTTTTGTGGAATTATTTCAGAAAGGTCTTGTACTGTGAATATCTGAAACACTGGTGAATTTAAATTGAAGTATAATGGAATAATTTGTGGTAAAAATCAATAATTCTATTTTTATTTTTGAATAATTAATTACTAAGTCTATACCATCCACATATTGACAAGGAGCAGAGATGAACAAGAGAAGAACTGATCGAGAGACCATTAAAAACAGGGATTTTCAAGGTACAGTGTGCAGGTGCAGCTCCAGAGATTCAGCTCCATTCCTAAAGAATACCTGGCCACCCCAGATTGGTGTAAAAAAAAATCAAATTAACATGTTAAAAAATTGAAATTTATGTAATTATTTAATTAACTATATTTTATGGCCACATTTTTGACTGAGTGATAGATTTCTAGTCACAGAAATGTATGAAAATTTATGGATTTTCAATGCCACCTTTCTTTTTAATGTTTTACTAATCTGCCACACTAAGTCATGTTTTTGAGGCTTTTCCAAGCAAATATTGATATATGTGATTAAGATTGCATATATTTCTGCCACCCCATGTATATTTATCCCTGATAAAATTGTGTACATTTTGCTGTATTAGGATCTCATATTAGAAAGAAACTCTTAGTAATCCATTTCCTGCCAAAAAGAGAGCTTAATAAAAATATGTAGTGATATAGCTTGTTACTTATGAATCCACATAAGTTGCCTGCACTTAAAGAAACACATCTTTCAGTTATTATACTGTGTCAATAGAGATATAATGTATATGCCTACTTCCTTCTAGATAATTGCTCTATGTGCATACTTTTATGTCGGCGCAGTTTATAACATCCAAACAGTTTCTCTTCCAGACTGGAGCCAGCCGTTTACCTTCACTGTCTGCATTCTGTTGACTCTTCCTATACTTCTCCACTCTCACCAGACGTGTGTGTGTGAGGGAAAGAGTGTTAATGTGCTTGCATGTGTTTGTAGGTGTACATCTGCTGGTTTGTGTGCATGTGTGCATGTGGGTAGGCGATATATATTTGTGTTATTCCCCTATTGGTGTGTGTGCGTGTCAGACGATTGGACGGTGACCTCATTAGCTTATAGTATGATGGCTGTCATTATGGCCTTTCAAAGAGCGCCGATTGCGAGCATAAAAATGAGCTGATTGTCAGCAGAGCAGGACAGCAGATCCTCTGAGCAAGCAGATGCCTGTGATAAGATAATGATAAGGCTGCTATCTGGCTTCCACATCGATAAGTTGACCACGACATATCATGGTCACCATCTAGTATATGTCCCCTGTGGCCGATGGTCCGATGCTGATGACAGCACAGCTAACAGGTCCATTAGAGCAATGAGGCCTGCAGAAAAAGTGATTGGTGGACAAAGAGGAATCAGAATATAAAGTGCACCTGTTTAACTACTCAGGGATGTCGCTGAAGCTATATAATATTGATTGTGATGCGATAAGGAGAGGTTGTTGTATCAATAAACAGTCGCTCCCTAATCCTCTGCATGTCAATGACTGTTGTACCAACAGTATTTCCTTTTCGCTGTGCACTTTTATCTGTCATTCATTATTCCAAAATCAATCGTTTATATAAACTGTACTTTCAAAATGAGTCTTATGCTACTTTGTTTCCCTTGTGGATCTATGTAAACATGTTCTGCTGCTCTCTGCTGTATGGTCTCCTTATCCCATCTCTGCCTGTGCCTGTGCCATCACTGACACTCACAGTGACTGCCCAGTACAAAGGTGAGATGTTTATTGGTGTCGTTCTCCATCTTCTGGATGCCTCAGACTGCTACATAATGAAGGCGTTACATGTGATTTTTTTTTTTTAATCAATCTGAGGATCCTGATAGCTGGCTACCAACCTTGTTTGGAACTCTCTCATTATCTTTTTGAGATAAGAAAAAGAGTACTGTTGGGCTCAAAGGGTATTAGGAACAGAGCTCACTGACTGTCACTCAGAATTCCCCACTTACTTACTGACTGCATTAAAAATATTTAAAAGCTTTTTTTCTTTTAGAAAACTGATTAATTCTTCTTCTGCTTCTGCTTTGTTCACATGAAGGAGCGTTAATATCATTCCACAGCAGCCAGACTGACAAACCTGCCTGCAGATGTGTCTGCATTTTTGTTTATCAGCCTCATTAGTGCAGGCATCAGCCGATATTGATTATCTCAAAATGCCAGATAATCGGTCCAATTAATTAATCATCTAGATCTTCTATCTTTTAGAAGATATCTGACTAAAAACCAAAGTAAGTAAGGGGATGACAAAACTCTCTAAACTTCATTCTGTGGAGACCATGACTATAAATTCTCATGGCATTAAATCCAATATGGTGAGAAATTTCAATTTGGACAAAAGTGGTGGACTAACTGACAGAGAGAGACAGACAGACTTTACCATCCCTAAAAATGATGTATTCAGTATATTTTATTTAAATGCTTAATATGCATATATACATATAAACACTATATGTATGTGAGGCTCAAATGTAATACTGAAAATGATATCTTTTCTGAAGTAACTCCAAATCATTATATGAAGGACAGACAAAAAACCGATTAGGGTCACATTTGCTCCTATAGGAATAATACAGTGATTCTTATTTTAGGGTGGATTTAGAGTGGAATTCAGACACAGATTTTTTATGTTAGCATTACATTTTAAGGAGCCAACTGCACTAGCAAGTGCATGGAGCAAGCACTTAAATCACTCGGCAATATACAGCATTTTTAATAGCCACCATTTAACTTTTTACAGGGTGAGGCTTGAGCCTGGCTTGTGCCCGTCAGCTAACAACCTCAGTCGCTCAGTTGTCTCAGAGTGTCAGTTCACCCTGAGCCTTCGCTGAGCCTCTGTTTGTGTTCTGGCTAGACATCGTCTATAATGAGCGCTGATTAGTTAACTTGTTTAAATGCCTCTGCTATTTTAGTCTCTGCTGCTCAGCCATCCATCCATCCAGGCCCAGCCCCACCGCCCTCACCCACCCTCCCACATGGGTGACATTCTTCAGAGGTGTCTGAGCCAGAGTTAGAGGCAACTACTGGGCCAAAGGGAGCCTTCATGGAGTTCAAGTTCAACTTCATGTAGCATGTTTTTTATGTAACAAATGAAAAGGTGAGTTCAATGTTGCAATTAGATTTTAGTGTAAAAATATAAATGTTCCTTTTGCTGCCCCTTTTTCCAAGAGTCAGTTTGTTTTGTTCACTGTCAGTCTCCTTTTCATGTCCTCCCACTTATTCTCTTTCTATTCTAACACCCTACAGATGTGAGGAGGTGGTGTAGGGGCTATAGTCACCATGCTGCCTAGTTCCCCTGAAGCCACCTACACCAGCTGGACCTCACCCTCAGCCTGTTATTCTTTCCACTGGGGAGGTGAATAAATGTTAGAAGGGCAGGGAGGAGGGCCTGTCTTGGCCTCTTTAGTCTGGGTCTGTGATGCTGAGTGGTGTTTATTTGTAAATGCTAACCCAGTCTTTCCTTTGCACACAGCAGAACCAAAAATGTCAGCGACAAAGTGGGCAGAGTTTGGTCTCAGGTCCTCGAGATGAAGATCTATTTTTGAAATGAGTGAACTGCTGTTCACCCAGAACTTGGAAAACGGGTCATGTGCAGGCTGTCTGGACTGAAGTCGAGGTTGTGACCCTCCATTGGACCTTTTAAACACAGCACCAGTACACAGATGCTTCTCTAGCCCTTGTAGGATATGTAATAGCATCCTCAAGGTGTCCAATATCCACCGACAAGAGAACTAAATCTGATATATCCAATGTGCAGCAATCTGAGGTCAATTTTTCAGCATTACAAGTAGCAGAAAAGCTTATCTTCTTGGTTTCTCTTTTCTTGTCTCTTGAGCGGGGGAAAGTTTCTTAACTCAGTGTGTTACTTGTGTTTGAGTGCTTGTCCGACACACAGTGCTCCTCTGTGACCACAGTTGCCGTGGTGTTTGTGCGCAGAATAAATAGGTTTTTATCTGATGGATGGAGGTACGTGTTGGCTAGTGCAGTGAGATGGAGGAGGGGGGTAGGGTATGCGCCTCCAGAGAGACTTTAAGCAGGCCAAAGATAAAGACTCAGAAGTGATGGGCTCTCTGTGATGCCCTTTTGTGGGAGGAAATTTAATGGAAGTGGCTACATTGGTAGCAGATGGAGCAGTTTCCTGGATCTCAGTCACGGTAGAAATATTAGACTGCCCCACACACACGCACACATGTACACACACACACAGAAACACGCACACACCCAACCCCTTTAAATTTGTTCACCAGATTTACAGTGCGATAGAGACAAAGGGATCGAACGGGGAAGTGTTTATTTGCTTGGGACCTCAGGCACCAAGGGGTCATATTTTTCTGCACTTTTTTCTGTCATCTCCTGGTCTCTTTCTCTGTTTTGTTTACCTGTGTGTGTGTGTGTGTGTGTGTTCTGTCTTCTCAATTTTTCTTTTTGGTAGCCTGTTTTCAGGATTCTCCACAAACCCCCCTTGTGGATCGTCTTGACGCTGGAGGTTTCGGTGAAGAATAAGTTACTGCTCAGTTTTTGCAAGCTTAAGTGTGTGTGTGCGCGCACATTACGGCATCTGCATTATGTGTGTGTATGGATGAGAGTAAGAGAGAGTGGTAATTTGTCTTTTGTGTGCGTTTGTGGGAGGGTGTGTATGGGTATGTGAGTGGGGGCTGGCTGTGTGTGGGTGGTTCAGCGGAGGGTTGAGTGGTTGAGTGAGATGACAGTAATAAATTCATTCACTTTAGGGCCTGTTGATTACATCATCAATCACATTTATTGATGATGTGTTTAGCTGACATACCTCTGAGTCTCTGTTGTTCCCCGACACATCCTACACAACGGCGGCTAACTGAGCTGCGAACATCTGTCGACTTGTGATGTATTTGGCCACATAAGAACAACTGATACCACACTGAGATATCCATTACCCCCCCTGAGGTCCTCTCTCCCAATCTGAATTAACTCTGAGGTTTCAAGTTGAGGGCTGATCACAGCACAACTTATCCTGCCCAACGCCAGGAGCTGAAAATAAAGTCAATGTTGTCATTGGAAAAAGGATTTTTTTTAATGAAATCACATGCAAATTTAGTGTGCTGAAGGCATCAACCATAGGGTTTGTGTAAGTCACGGTCGTGATAAGCGCGGTACAGTTACCCCCCCTGCTGTAATGGCTTTGTTTATACTGTGGGAACAGCCACGCCAACAGAATCCAGCTCTGAGTATTTGCTGATGAGGATGATTAAGCTGAAGAAATTAATTGCAGAGTTTTTGATGAATATGAAATAATGGAACAAACAAAGGCAGAGCGGGGAGGCTGATTTGTTCCGACAGTTTGTGTGGCGTTTTGTTGATGTTTGAAGTTCTTTGCCCCGATCTGGAATGTAAATTCCACTGTGTTCAGCACAGAAATGCAGTTTAGCCCCAGTTGATTTTGGCTAATTAAGCCAGACTCCTGAATGTTTTGATGTAAGTCAGTGATTAGAGGGCTTTGAGGGGGTTTTGAAACGAAAGCCAAACAGTCGTGCCCCTGTTCCCTCTGTAGCTATGTGCGGACTTTTGGTTTAGCTCTGGCAAAGGTGCATTTGCAGAACTGCAGAACTTTGTGTCCTGAAGTTCAACATGTCCATCGGACACTAATGAATCTCCCTTTTAAAAATGGATTATTCTGTTGTTTGTATTCGTTCTCGTGTTTCATTGCAGCCTACATTTCTCTCTCAACAGAAGTGAGTCAGACTCTGTTTATTCTTCATCGGTTGGAATGATACAAGATCCTTAGTTTAAGTCACAAGCAGGACCAGATCATTCACCACATTTTTGAGAATGAAAGCAATTTTGCACTTGCTCGGGCTGCAAAACACCTGCCATGTGTGTGGAAAACGTCCATCTATGGTCAAAACATGGCAGTTAGAGTGAGGTTGGTGTTGTGTTATATAGCACACACTTAGGGCAATTTCTTATCACATTTTTAAGGTGGGCCTCCATTTTATTGACTGCTGCTTTCAGGCATTTGACCTACAGCCATCAGCACTTTTCTCCCACTTGTTATCTCTCTTTTTCCCTCCTGGACTCTTGTTCTTCCTCACTCCCTTACCTACTATTCACTCCTTTTCTTTCCCCTCACCAACCCCCTCTCTCATTCCTTCTTCACTGTAGGGAATGCTAAACGTGTAACCCTGTTGATGACCTCTCAGGGAGGTCATAAATTTAGTAATGAGAGATAGTAGGAGCAACACAGATAGAGAAACGAAAGGATAGTAGCTCGGTGATCCATCAAATATTTGGTCTTGTAAACACTTCCAACTGCCAGTACCTTTGAAAACTAAATTTTCCCTTCATTGACAAATGAGAAAAGGTGATAAATTCATTGGAATTCAATAAAAGCTGACAGCGTCAACCGTAGTGTTTTTATTTTGTTTTTATGTACAGCTTTATATTTATCATCTAACATGATTACAACTTAGAATTTTACTCTAATCCTGTATAAATAAGCTTAAGTATTAATACACCAAATTAAAACACAGTTGGCAGTGTGTTACCTGTTAATGACTCAAAAAGAAGGGCACCTTCAAACCTTATTAGCTTACTGATGTCCTCTCCTGACTAAACAGATGAACTCATTGGGCCAAGCACGTATTATGAATGATTTGAATAATTCGACTGCCTGTTGTGCGTGTGTGTGCGTGTGAAAATACTGATATCTTTAGACGGTGTGAGAGTCTGAAAATGCAGACGGGCCTGTACGTAACACAGTGGCAGGACCGCTCCACACCACAGTCCAAGCTTTCCATCCCTATACATCACAATCCACAGCGTTCCCTGTTTACTCCCAGATAATGCTATCGGAGCTGATAACTGCCCCTGACCCCCCTCCGCACTTCGACCCCCTGGCATCCCCCACATGCCGGGCCACTGGTTTTCCAGCATCAGCTGGGATTTAGTGAGGAGAAGGAAATAGAGATGCCTGTCCCCCCTCAACTGATCCCCATCCATCCCATCCTTTAACCCCCCATGTCTGCCCGAGCTGGCCAGACTGCAGCACTGATAAACCACAACATTAAAGCTCATCACCACCACACCCCGACTCAATCAGCCACTGTCGGCCGGCCAGAATCCCCAGGACACCCTCCATCTCCTCTCCCCCGCTCGTTCTTGTTTTGATAGGTGCTGATGTCATTCCACACATTTTTTCACAAATTAGGGGGCTGAAATTACGGGGCCACCTCGCCTCGCTTTGCCTCGCCATGTTGTGCCAGCCCGACGGGAGCTTAATCCCTAATATCAAAGTTTGGCTGTTGGCTTGAGCATTATGGGATACGGAGGCCTCTGTCCGAACCCATCCGCCCCCCCAGCTGTTATTTGAAGTGACAGAAAGTTTAGTCTGAGTTCCAGGAGCAAGGGGGGGTTGTAGGGTCGCTACAAATCGGCAAATGATAGAATAGAGTTTTGGGAGGGCGAGTTAAGGGCAAGGGAGTCTCAGGGATGTCAGTTCTAGCCGGCT
>NW_023339807.1:4262369-4278577 GCF_004916995.1 Morone saxatilis
TCTAAATTTAACAGGGAGCCAGGAACATTACAGTCTAGCAGAAATAAATATTTAGTTTGAATAAGGTTTTCAATTATTTGTACACCAGAACTTGAAATTTGGTTCAAATTAGCAGGACATTTGTATGGAAACACAGCTCATCAGATGCTTAATTTATTTGACTTAGTTCTTTCAAGACCCCCCAAGTTGAACCTCCTCCCAAATGTTTCCTCCTGGACACCTCCTCTCCAGCTGTTCCTGGGGCGAACCCTTTTCCAGGATCCTCGAGGATTCCATTTCAGGCCTTGAGTGATGTTTGTGGAAGGTTTTCTGAGGGTTGAACTTTCTCCTTTGAATTTGGGTTGCTGGCTTGTTGCTTACTTTGTCTCTCCACCAGATGTTTAGTATTCTCCTGAAGCAGATGTTAAGGAATTGTATAGCCTGTTAGTTGTGTGTTTTGTTGTTCTGCCTAGTCAGATGCTGCTTTTATATTATATTATTATATTAGTCAGCTTTGTGTTTTGACAACTCTCAACGCCACTATTTTACCAAGAAGATAAGTTGTATTTTACTTGTGTACTAGCAGTCAGTGAAGGCATCAGTTTATAACAAAACAAAGATGTATGATATAAATGATATAACAGTAGTGTGGCCCTTTACGGAAGCTCTGAACCCAGCAGTTTGTCTCTTCTGTCGTCCTTCCCCGGAGAAATAAAGGTTAGGTGACATCACTGTTGGAGTCC
This sequence comes from Morone saxatilis, assembly GCF_004916995.1. Classification (NCBI taxonomy): domain Eukaryota; kingdom Metazoa; phylum Chordata; class Actinopteri; family Moronidae; genus Morone; species Morone saxatilis. Next base: position 4,263,092 of record NW_023339807.1, read on the forward strand.
GCTCGACCCTGTCAGTCTTCATCACCAAGGAAGTGACAGAGAGGTCGTGACCTTCAGAGAACCGATCTCTGTGTTTAAAACGGGAACATCTTCACTGACCTGGAAAACTCTCACGGCTCAACAGAACAAACTTCAGAGAAATGTCGCATTGGCTTAACCAGCTACAGTCACACACACACACACACACACACACACACAGACTAACAGAGGTGCGAAGCCTACAGCCACATCAGTAGGTTCGGTCATGATGTTAATTTGCTGCCTGGAGCGGCAGCGTTGGACTACATCAGCAGCAGAAGGCAACAGTACAGCTGCAGGATGACACAGTGCTGACATTACAGAATGATTAGAACTGGTTATACCGTTACTCGGACTACTCTCATCTAAGTTCAATAATCAGCAGGTTTGTCCTGCGCAACAGGAGGTAGAAACTTTATCTGCAATAAATCAGCTCTAGTCTTTATTCAGCAGCTTTCCCTTCAGAAAACAAAGTGAGAGTGAAAGTTCAAATCAATAAAAGGAGCAGTACACACAAAATTTGTTCAAAAATACATCTGAAAATCAGCCATTCTTTAGCTGTGCCTGCAGCTTGAGCTGGCAAGTCATTCCGTCTTTAAAAGACTGAAATGTCTCAACCACTATTAGATGGTTTGCCATGAAATTTGGTCCACACATTCATGTCTCCCTCAGCATGAACTGAGATCTATAATCAGTACATATAATTCATTCTTTATACTCTATATATACTTTATACAATATAACTGCAAAACTAATGTCATTGCCATCAGTCTCAGCTGTATTTTGTGTGTAGTGGTCTGGTATTCCCCCTATAGTTAGAGCAAGGTTGCTAAATACTGACCAAACAGGCTTTCAGTCTCTTATTTTACACAAGACCGGTTCAAACTAGATGTTACATATTGGACAAAAATGAAAGCAGAACCTTTTTTTATGAATAGGCCTAAATATCCTTAGAAATATTTAGTTTTATAACATAAAGAGTGCCCTGCCATACCCTGATCAGCCCTTAACCCTCTGATAAAGGATTTCTCTTCCAAACAGCAGCTGAGAGTTGAAATTAAAAAAAAAAGACAAATGAATGCTTTAATTTTTATGACCACAAATCATTCCCAAATTCAGTCAGTTTCTCTTTTGTTGACTTTCTATCAGCTGCTCTGACCAGTGGTTCCATCCAGCTACAGTCGACAGATCCTCAACAGAACTACGACAAATAAATATTTTATTTTTTTTTAAATCTCTCATGAATCCTTACGAATCATATTTTTGTTTTACAATGGCATTTGGCTGCAGAAGGTATGAATTTATTCAACAGTTTCTCCATTTTATTGGCATTAGTAGGCCTATTTCAGCTCCTATGGGGTGTGTGTGTTGGGGGGGGGGGGTTCCAAGGGAGCCATAAAAGATTATGGGGGAAAGCCCTTGGTTGCCTGGAAACTGGTGGGAAACATTTGTAAATATAGCCATCCTGCATTCTAGATCTTACCACTGTTAGCAGCCTATTTATGTGAATGGTATTCACTGTGGGGAGCACAAACTTCAACCGCATGGATGAAGAGACAGAGGGCAAGAAAGGCGTTCCTCTGTCAACAATTGACAATGGACATTTAATTTGAACACATTCTGATTAAAAGTAGTTTTTAGTAACTTTTTAATTCAAACACAAAGTGTGGTTTAACCTCTAATAAATAGCACAATAAAGAAAAGTTCACAGTGCACATGCAGACACACTTCTCAGGGAGACCAATGACTCTTTGGTCCCCTGAAATCCTGTAATTGCGGTCATCTTCGATATTGACTTTGTCATTTTTACAGCTCCTCTAGATGGTTCTCATGAACACCCTGCCAAGAGAGCCTCATTGGAGGCAATGCAGTTAATGGTTTCAGACATTTACTCTCTGTGCCCTGCAACAATGTCAATGCCAGAACCGCCTGTGTGTATTGTGCGCCTGTCTATGTGTGCGTGTGTGTATGTTGGAAATGGCTGCCTCAGTTATTATCAGGGTAATCCTGAAATTGGAGACAGTATTAGAGTTGGGCAAGTCATTCAAGGGCGGGATCCCGCCTGTGTATTGACTACCGTCGCTTCCAATTAGACAAAACATTTCCTCAAAGCCTTGCAGATCGCAGGGACTAACGCACTTCTTTTTGGATGTTCACCACAGACAAACAGGCCGTTACGGTTTAAATGAGATCTCTAGGTAATTCCAAGAATACGGCTTTGTCCTCCCTAACCTCCACACTCCTTCCTGCTCTCCCCTCCTTTCTCATCCTCACCTTTGGCCCCGGCTGTTGTTTTCCCATGAATCCTTGTGTAATAGGTGTGGATATTAGCCTGGTTGGCCCAGTGTCGGGTGACAGTGTGCTCAGCTTTGGGCTGTACGAGACTGCGGGCCTGTCACTGCGGCCCCTCTAGACTCTGCTGATGGAGTCATTTGTTTTTGCACATTAATTCAATTCTGTCCCCAGACCAGGGTCGGACACCTGCTTTCCATTGCGGTGGAGCAGTGGGGGGGGAGACAGCGGGGATGGGGTGGGTAGAGGGCTAGCTGGGCCACCTGCCGATGTTATTACAGTAGAGCGGCACCCAGACGAACACACATATGCACACACCCACACACACTCTGACAGCCTCGGACAGTTATTCATATTCTTGTCTTCACGTTTCTGATAAATCACACAAAACTATGCCTAAGACTATGCCTTACCCTAACCTTGTTGTGTGTTCATGCAGTACTTAAAAATAATTACTATTACATAATTCATTTGGGATATTCATTAAGTTTTGACTTTCTAGACAAGCTGTCCAGACTCACACATGTTTGGTTAACCTTTTAATTCTTCATACAGCGCTGTAACTCTGTGAAGTGGATGGATTTTACTGTTACAGTAAACTCAGCACTCTGCCAGTTGTAGAAATTCCGTCAGTGATTTCCGCTGGTGGAGGTGAGGAGAGCTCCTGCTCTAACACTGTAACAGTCAGTCTATTGTTAGACCTGCTCACCCATGTGGAGCGTGATGGGCTGTGTGGGCAGGTTCAGCCCTACAGTACACTGCCCCCGTGTGCTCAACACACCTTTGTGCCAGTAAAATGTGACTGAAATCAGATCCACGGTCACCTACTGCTCACTGATTCACTGACTGTTTGACAATCATCACTGCAACCTCATATTTCCCTTGAGTCACTCACACACACACACCAAATCAAGCACCTAAACATGCAGGCGTGTAAACATGAACACACACACATTCACTGTGCGCTTGCAGTGGTAGATGCAAATACACACAAGGGTGCACATGTACACACAGAAAAGAAACACACACACACAGGAATTACACATTAGCATCTATTAGATATGGATCTGCTCATCACCAGTAACCTGCAGCAAGAAATCCAATAGCCAGTTATATGATTGAAATCTGGCAGTACTTAACAGCCTGGTCCCTTGCTGCCTGGTATGTGTGTGTGTGTATGTGTGCGTACTGTTTGCACGTGTGGTGCAGTGGATATATCTGTGTTAAATATTACTACATATTAAGGTCCGGTGCATGAAATGTCCTCAGGCGTGGCAGAGCAAAAGGTGTGAAATAGAAAGCTGTGTTTTTAATCAGGCCCTCCCGAAGTGTAAAAGGAAGACATTTATGGATCAAGTTTGAGGTTAAACATCCACAGTCCCGATGTACTATATGGATAAAGTATTTCCAGGTTCCTCCACTGCATTCGTATGTATGGGGGAAAGCACCGATTTTTGTATACCTGTTGTATATGTCGGCAATCAACAGATAGTTATACAGACAAGTAAACTGCGGTAAGCCAAGAGTTATACAGAGTTTTTCTCATTACAAAATACTCCACTATGTAGCGCCTATTCAGTCCAGACTTTACATTAAGGGGCCCTAGCCCTATAATCAGTAGCATCAGTGAATTGTGTAGTTTCACAGTCAAGGACGCTGTAATTGAAATGCATTCAGCCTGCCTGCCTCTCCATTCACTTTGAAGATCCCCCAGTATGTACCTTTCTTCTTTGACATAAGGTAAATAGGAAACTAAAAGCTGATGTAACTTGTTGCCTGCCCTGCAATCAGCCCACTTACTACTGGGACGGACCCAATCAATGCTTGCCTGTTGGCCTGCCTGCCGCCCAGATGTAGCCTCTGTCTTAAGCCCCTGCTTGTTTAAGAAAGCCCTGTCCTGGAAGTAGGTTTTGCAAACCAAGGCTTCCCCTGGAAATGGCCAATTAGGGGGTAATATGGACCTGGTTTCTTCCATGCCAGTTTGAATCGGTGTGCTGGCACTATAATGTGATACGATCTGAGAGATACATGGATGGAAGTGGTTTGGAGTAGCATGAAATGGTTCCCCTGGCCTCCCTCCCTTCCTCTTTTCTCCACCCCCCACCCCTTTCTTTCTCCCTCTCCACCCTCCAGGAGTAAATTGGAGTACATAATTACTGCAATACCATGTGAGCCTAATTGATTACTGCTCCCCCTTGGCCATTGGCAGCGGATTGTGTGTCTGAACAAATCTTTAGTGACCACACATCCAGTTTAGGCTGCGCTGATCTGCCTGGGATGTAATTTCAGTACCTCCATTTCTTTTTCAAGAACATTCTTCCTTCAGGTTAGCTTTAACACAGCAGATGCTGTGACCTGTTGTTCAAATAAAGTCCAAGTCAAAATGCACAATATTGAATTCATGACCCCATTTGAGTACATTTTTAACGGAGAATACATTGCAATGCAATAAGGCCATGAAAGATTCCAAACCAAAAAGTACAGAAGATTGAATTCCATATTCATGAATCAATTTAAAAGACTGAAACCACAGTTAATGTAACAAATCATGTTACTGAAAATATTCATAGACTTTCTGTACAATGCCATCACATGTGAAGGTGTACACTATATCTGCCTTCATTTAATTTATATGCAGTCACATGGATATGTGTGTGTGCATGTGAGGGAAGTCAAAGTGGCAGGACAAATGTGGTTTCATCTCCTGCCACTGGTCCTAGTGAATGTGTCAGGCATCTGTTCAGACAGCCGTCCAGTCCTCTGGGCCCCCAGCACCCGGCCTTGAGCCCATTGCTGGGGGAATCCGGCTGGAGACGAAGGCAATGAGACGAATCGCCCCCCTCCATCTCTCTTACACTTACACACACAGTCATGACACGCACACTGGTGTATGCATGATTTCACACACACGCACATGTCTGTGCATACTGTATACTCACACACACACAAACACACATCAGAGACCTGTGGAGTAGCCTTAGCTGTTTTAACGGGCGGAAGAATGCATGGGAGGTGTAGGGTTTTATCATCCTCAGAGGTATCATAATAAAGAATTGGGAGTTTTGATGGATTGCTGCAGCTTCCTGTAACCAGCAAAAGGTTTGAATCTGTAGCTTAAAACAGTGACTGTTGTTACCATGACAATGACATCATCAGGCTTGTGCTCTCATCCCTGAAGAAGAGGTGAAAAGAGCTCCACTTTGCGAATCTCATCAATCCAGCTGCATGCAGTCCAGCCAGCATTACCGACTACATCCCAGACCAGAAGGGCTTTAGCTCATACCAGTTCAGCTCAACTCAGCCGTTTTCAGTCAGGCCTATTCTTCACAACTCAGCACAGCCCTGGCCAGATTATCTCAGTTTAAGTCAGCTCAGCCCAAAACAAAAGTAGTCATCTTAACACTTTCATCCAATCAAGAAATACCTGCTCATTAACCCAAGACTGCCTGTTTTAACTAAGTCATTCTGTTCCAGCTCAATTAATCCTTATACTCTGATTATTTATCACATTTTAGGTCAGGTTTACGATTTTGAACTTGGCACAGCAAGCCCAGCCAGCAACAAAGTTTCTCCCACCACTTGCCTCAACCACAAATTATGTTTACAAGGGCGATCCTCACAACTCGCCTGCCTTTTACTGCCTGTCACTCTCAAATAGAACCAGACTCTGAGCAGCAGAGAATAGTGCGAGCTGCTGCACAGACAGAGTGTTTTCACACCCTGATTGAGTTTCCATTTGAAGTCAGATCCAAGCCGCCTAATGTCCTTTAAATGTTTTTTCCTAAACACAGCAGCAGTAGTCTTCGCCTCGGAGCAACTTCAAACAGCTGTCGGCAGAACCTTGTTGTTGCACGTAGTCTGGAGAGTAAAACCCCCCCTGCCCAGAGAGGACATTGTGATTGAGGTTTGTGGCTGCTGTAGGAGATAGGAGAGAAACTGAGGGTCAGTGTTGATGTAGCAAGCCTGCCTTCATCCTCTAGTTAGCACAGAGAATGACGCTAATGTCTGACCACAGCTGTCTGGACTAGGGTAGGCTTCAAATCTGTGCTATGAGGAGTCATTGAATGAAGACATGGTGGGACGAGAGATGAAACAGAAAGGCAAGAATACAAAAGAAGAATAAGAAAGAGATGTTGGATTGCCAAGGGACTGAAGGAGCTTGCATTAAACTATGGGTGACAAAAGAGAAGGAGATGAGACATTTGCATTGCTGTGAGAGGATAAGACTAACTTTCTGGCAGTATGTGAAGTGAAGTTGAAATCCTCATTCAAATGGAGATGAGACTCAGAAAAACCCATACAGTAAAAAAACATGGGGAGCGAACCCAGAAAGCCAGACGGTGTAAAGCTGGATCAAACAGCAATGAGACAGAGTGGAGAAGCAGTTGTTCGGATGAGATGGAGTTGGAGACAGTGGTTAGAGATGATGACTTAGAGGAAAATAGACCTTGAAGGACTTTACGAGTCAGCATAGATACGTAGAGGGAACGTCCATGTTATGAACTTGTTTTGGAACATACACAGGAGAGCCAGGGGTCAGGCCAGACAGACACGGTGATGTGCAGAGTCATGGAAAAGTCACTGCTGCATTTCCACGGCCCATTGGACTTATGATGAAGTGATTCTAAATAGCTGCTTTATTCCTGTGGAAGTCATCATCTTGTTCTGGACAGATGGGTGCTACGACAGAAGCTACGACAGTGGAGGCACAACTGGGAGGCTTGGTCATTTCTTGCTCATGGTTCAACAATGTGTGCATGGGGTTGGTTGCATGGACTTTTTCAGTTGCAGTTCCACTCTCCACCACTAGATGTAAGTGTTGCACCAGCTGTTTTTCCTGTTCCCCTCTCCTGCTGTTGGAGTGGGTTATACCTTTTCAAGCTGATTGTGATTGCCTTCTCTCGCTGTGTTGTCCTGGCACAAGTTGTCTTAGAAACGCAGCATATTGTGAAGTGGGTGTTGTGATTAAAACAACCAAACCGCTGGTGAACAAATAAAGAAGAGAGGAAAAAAAGAGAGCGTGGAAATAGCAGGGATGTGTGAGTAGGAGTGAAATCAGGGCAGAAAAGGTGGACGACAATTAGTAAATGATCAGAAGGGGAAGAGAAGAGGGGTGCATACAAAGGAAAAACATGAAAAAGAGCAAGAGTTGGAAACGTTTCATCGGTCTTTAAATCATTTTGTTACTTCTCTGTCTCTCAGCCCAAAGCTGCTGGCACTCTAGGTGTTTACTGACAGCTATGTGTTAAGAGTTTCTATTAATGGTGAAATGTGAAGTAGAGCGTGTTTGTTTGCGCCAGGTGTAAATGACCCATTTAGGCAATCAGTGAATCCTCAAAAGTATTGGATAACTGCGAGAACATAATTATTTCACCCACCAACTCTCATTTAAGAAAACAAAAGTTACCTCATTTTTCAAAAATGCCACCCACATCCACGCTGTCAAGCACACTGGCCCACATAATGAATCTGTGTAGTTCTGAGCACAATGACTTAATTGTCCTCTTTGATTGGGGAAAGAACTAATGTTGGATGATGAGAGACAGCATGACAAGCAATAGAAGAAGACGTTCTTTTACATTTGAAAGACTTGCGTGAAAGCCTCTGGCGTGTTAAGGCTTGCTAGAAAGAACTAGAAGTCTTATTCACCCAGCAGAGCTCTAGCCTCTGATAAGAAGGTGCCCTCTGGACAGCGGCTTTATCAGTTTGTAAGAAATGGACAGTGACAAACTGCTGGGGCCTGACAGTGTGATTGGGTTTGTTCAGAATTGTGCTGCCTTCTTCCATGTCTGCCACTTTTACAAGGTGGGAACAAAGCTGTTTTTCCCTCTCTCCACTACTATATTGCTTCGTTTTGCAGTTTCCAAAAGTGCAATTGATTGTTTTTATTTTGTAGTTTTTAACTGCACTATAGCTATTCACCTTGATTGATCAAGAGAGATGAATTGCGCTATAGTGTTCCCCAAACAGTGTGCAGTGGGATGTATTGACAACCATACAATAGATATACAACTATACAAATAGTAATGATTCTTTTAATTTACTATATCAATACTTTGTATGCAAAAGTCCCATTACCTCATTTTTAATTTTGTGCACACATGTCAGGTGATTTTGTACAGAGTTAAATACAGGTCTGCCTGTATTTAAGAGATTTTGGCTCGCCCTTTGGTGTGCCTTAGGCACAAAAAGTTTGAAAAGCACTGCACTATAGAGCGCCTGTATGTGAGATCTAAGATGTAAGATAAGTTCTTCTTCATGCAAAAAACAATCATTTGATTATTGCTTTAAAATACAATAAACTTTCCTGACACTCTAATGGAGGAGAACTTCCACAAACAGGCTGTGGCAACCAGTGAGAACGCTTTGTGCAAACTCATGAAGCATGTGGAGGATTATGATTCCAAGTGGGACAGGCATATTAATCATCACAGGCTCTCCCCCTATCTATTATTTTGGCTTGTGTCATACTATAATTTTGATTACATCCTCTCCTCTGGGTGTATTGCACATCTTTGAAAAAGTGCCATTAAATATTGATTGTAATGAAACGAGCCGCCCCAGACGTCCCAGTTTCAAGCCGGGTGTCCCAAGTTCCCGGTTTAGTGTAAAAAACTAAAATGTTGGTTTTTATCACAATTAAAATAATAATAATATTATGCTTCAGTTTACATTTATCATGTTCTGTCCCGCTCATTATTATCAAACCCAAGTGCCAAGTGCTGAAATGACTGTCCTTCATCCTGATGACAATGCCTATATGGTGGGTGCATAAGTGCGCATTCATGAATGCTTGAGGATCCCAGTTTGGGGGTTTGAAATCATGGTCACCCTAACAATAGCAGTTCTATGAGGCTGTACTATGGCACAGTGGTGCTTTGAGCTAAATGCCAATGTCAGCATGCTAGCGTGCTCAAAATGACCATGTTAACATGCTGATATTTAACACAAAGTACAGCTGAGGGTGATGGCTTTGACATTAGTTCTACAGGTATTTAGTCATAACTATTGGACAAATTAAATGATTGACCAGATGATGGGACTGTGAAAAGGGATTACCAAAGTTATTACAATAAATTCTGAGGGGGAGATGAGTACACCAAATTTCACATATGACGTTTCACTCGAAACCACAAATGTCAAAAGGTCTGTAGGATGTATCACAGAGGAAGCATGAATGTCCATACAAACATTTGCACCAATCCATCTTGTAAATGCTATTTGAATGTATAGGTAAAAACTTAACCTGTAAGTGGTGCAAAAACAAAAGTCAAGTGATCATAAAAGTCAGTAGGATTCAATGGATATCTGTAAAACATGTCATAGGAGTCCATTCAATAGTTATTGATATTCTAGTCTGGACCTAACTGATGGACAGACAGAGCCATAGTGCTGCTACAGTGGCTAAAAACAACAAAAAGGACATATGAAACAATACAATTTCAAGAAAAGAATTATGGATTTCATCATCAGTCAACCTTTAGTAAAAATAGCCTTTGAAAGACAGAATGAATCGTTGATGAGCAACATCACATGAGACCAATGTACCTGCTGTGTCCCTTAGTCACTTCAGTCAGATACATCTGCCCAGCACATGTCAGCCTGAATCTGCCCAGCCCTTCTCTGACTCCATCCTTTGGGAGAGGAGGGAGTATCTGGGATCTGGGGCCCATTACATCCAGGTGAGGGAATCTCATAAGCATCCCAGGACCTGTTAAAGCCACTCAGCTCTGCACTGCGCTGACACATACTAAAGCTGCGGGGCCTCTGAATGGATTACCAGCTGGACTGTTTACGGTTATGGGTTTTTCACACACACACACAGGCGACCATGAGAATAAAGATTCTGTTTTATGGCAGATAGTTTGGGTTATGGCAGAGCTGTTTAATTCGTATTGTATTCCTTTGTTTTATTTTGGGTTTCTCTGTTAGTGTTCAAGTGCATTCTGAGAGTGTGGTTTGCTAGTTACTGGAAGACAAGGTTTATTTGGAGAGAGTCAAATTAGATTGCACCCAAGTGAGAGAGCAAAATGACTCTGTCTGCGGTCATGTTGCCGACCATGCTGCAAATACAAACAACATTCACTCTGGGATTTTTATCACTTTGTTGATTCCCTAAATCTTATTTAGAGCCAGCCCTGAGGACGTTAGTGTGAGTGTATTTTATACTGAATGCCTGAGTGTGAATGAAACAGCAATCTGTGGATTCGCACCTTGTGTGTAAGTAAGTTTGTATGTGTTTATACATGCACATTGTCTTTTTCCTCGGCTTTTCCTCGGTATGTGAATGCAGCGGTGTGTTCATTTGTGCTCGGGCAGGAGTATCATTTGCTTTGCTGTGCCGCTGCCCCTGTTGGTCTGAGTCACCGTTTGAGGAGGACGTGCCAAGCATCTGAGGAAATAATGGTGATGTTCCTCCCAGAGAGATTTGGTGGCCTGCCGGAACTAACACCTTCTGTACGGAGCCGATCTACAGCCTCTGGCTACTCCCACACTGCAGAGCTTTACCTCAAAGTCATATTACCTCCATCAGGTTGTCATGAGCCCGAACTGAGGTGGATGGATAGATCGTTGGGGAAAGATAAAAAGAAGAGAAAGGGGAGAAGATGGGGAGGAGGATAGGAGAAAGATCTGGCAAGAATTTGAAGTATGGTTCTAACACAGTATATGCATACATAGATTTGAATATTATAGAATTGATGTGCGCCTTTTTCTCATCTACAAACAATCACAGTCTAGCTTGAATATTGCATGTCCTGCAGCCTTTGATTCATGAGCTCATTTATCTTTTATCAAAGAGTATGATGTCAACAAAAGTGCCAAATGGCCATAGGGACAAGCACTTTATGCGTTTCTCTCCAGCACTGATATAAAAGCCAAAGTCAGAGGCAATGCCAGAACAGGAAGCTTGACAGGCCTAGCAACGATAACTATAGAGGTATAAGGCTTAGGGACTGATCAGTTATGCATTCTGAGCTAACAAGGATTCCTTCTTGTAATGGTGAACATTTGACATACATTTCTTTTGAGACTCTTAATGAATACCCCCCCAGCATACACACTAGAATATAATACACCCAAACAAAGGCTGTCATGGTCTGGAAGACTCGTAAAAAATGTGAAATTCAAGGGCACTTTTCTTTCTGAGTCACACACTGAGATGCAATGAGTGAAATCCCTGCATGTATCACCAATATGTCAGCTTTTCAGGAAGAGAAATAGCTTTGTTTTAAGCTCAACAACCATCCATTTTTTAGTTTATATAATGCGGTTTAGAGGGTGTTCACAGGCCCAGGGGGATGTAACATTTTCTCAGCCTATATAAGAATGAAAAATAAGAATTTCAAGATGTTTACCTGACAGCCTTGAACATACATCTCTATATATTGTTTACACACAGACAGACACACATACTGACTTCACTTATCACTTCAATCAACAGCTTCCCTTTTGGTCCCTCGAGAGGCGTTGTGGCGAGTGAGACTTACAGTTTCTGACTGGAAGAAAACAAGTCTCCAGACAAATCAAGTCAAATAAAAAGAGATGAGAGGAGGTTGCAGGGAGGAGAGGGGAGGAGAGGGGAGCAGTGTATGGCACAGAGAGGAGAGGAGGCACATGGGTGGAAGAACTGGAGTAGATATCGAGAGAGGCATTTGAGGTGAAGAATGGGAAATGAAGTAGGTCATGGTGGTGCAGGGAGTAAGGTATGACCAGGTGAGTCACTACATTCCTCTAACCTCCTCTGCTAAAAAAGATACACTGTTGCCTCTGATACAGCAACCAGCTCATCGCAGACCAACTTGTTTTACACAAAGGGAAACAACTAGACTAAAATTTAAAACCAACTAAAATGAGGTCAAACAGTAGGCGGGATGTGGGAGGGGAGTAGGAGACTGTATTACATATTGTATATTCCCTTGAATAAATCTGAAACTGCTCCTTGAATGATATCAAGTCATGCTCTGGGCTGCTCTGAAGCAATTTTATAATTGCACACATAAAAATAAGCCAAACTATTTTCACTGACCCCAAGCTATTTACAATCTTAACTTTCTCTGAGGAACATTCAGTGATGTTTAACATACACCTACGATCTACTTGGTAAGATTCTCTTTTGTATTTAGAGCAACTTAAATTCCTTGCAGCGTGGAAATAACAAGATGCTGGAAACCTTCCACAGGTACTTGCTCCATTGCTGGAGATTTATCATGCTGCACACATCCCACTCTTATTCTAGATGTTCTTTATTTGGATAGATCGAAGGATTTAACACGTTATAGGAGACAATTTATCTTTATCAATTTATCTATCTTTCCTGATTACATGTCCACTGTAGTTCTTGTTCTCAACTGACAATGCAAGAGTTGACAAGTCCTGCTTTCTGAGTTGTGGTTTGAACACATAATGCCCACCCGTGAGCATTAAAAAGGGTTGCCCTTTTCTCCTGACTTCTCAAAGATCTGCTGCTATCTATTGTGTTGTGCATAAAAATCTCATCAGGGCAGATCTATTCTGAGATGATTGAACCAGTGTGTGGACTGACAATTACCAGCCAAATTCACATTTGTTTTTATCATATATTTTGTCCCATTGTAATTGCTTAGTCAAACAGAAACTGAACCTCTTAACCCCGTCTGCATGCTTTGTACTTGATAAAAGCTTTATTAGTATGTGAATCATTTTCAGGAGACGCAAGTATTTGCATAAATAGTTAAGCCAAATAGTCTCTGCCAAATGTGTGCTGCTTCCCCCGAGGAGGAAAGCAAGAAAAGAGAAATTTATTATTAATATATTGTTACACAGTATAGATCACATTATTATTCAGGTTGATTGATGACTTACAGCAAAGCACAAACACTTCAGGTATCCATGTAATGTTTAATTACACTCATAAATAACACCATACACTCTGTGAACCTTATTTAAAGTCATTTTAAGTCATTTTTGTCTGAAAAATATCCACTGAGAATGCTGCTAGCTGAGTGATCTAGACCTATGGGGGGTAGTTTAGACAGTCACTGTACTTAACTGTGTGATTGTTAATAAATCCCATCATTCCTGAGCTGGAAGTCTGTTCATACAACCTTCCTTATCATTCTTTAGCACATGGCATTGCCTTAAAAATGCACAGCAAGGCAAATTGCCCAACAGAATTCTTGTGCGATGCCATCAAAGAGATGGTAAGCAATTTTCAGGCAGAGTTGTAAGTGATTTTAATACTATGCTCCAGGACAACAGTATCTTTGAGCAGCCAAAGCAATGTACTCTACCAGAATTCAGGAACAGAGTACACATTAAGTTAATACCAGAATGCAGCATCACATGAAATGAAACACAGTTTGACATAAAACCTGACAGGAAACTAGCAGATAAAAGTCATGGGAAGAGACTAAAGAGCAAAGGAATCCTTTGGTGCCATCGCCAGTCTATTTTTCCTGAAGGGGACAGCAACATATTTCAAATTCTAGCACCTGAAACTGCTGAGCAGTCGTCTCGCTCCTGTTATATTTCATCACTGCTTTAAATTTTGTTAGGCATTTCTGCTTAAATGCTCTTTGCTGCAGCTGTTGCTTACTGGACAAAAGCGTATCTATAAATTAATTATGGTCAGCATTTGTCATTAACTGTGAGGTAAAAGCGTATGGAAGTGTATTGCTGCCATGCCGGAAAAACTAAAACAGATTTGTATCACTTTATAACATGAAAAATGTCATGGAATGTAAGGGATAATGTCCAGCGAGGTGTCCATTATCAGGAATTAATAGATGATGTGGAGGCCAGAACCATCCGATGTCCATTATTTCCTGATTATGGACACTTTAAAGGGCATTACCCCCGTTTCCCTGGTAACACCTGAGGTACTATTTACTACTCCAGTAAATAGAACCATAGATACGACTTGGCAATGGGAGATACTTCTAGTTCCCTCCATTCATAGAGCACTTTGACTCAGTTACGAGACAGAGAGCTAACATTATGCTAGCCACTTAAGGACTACACTCAGTGTAGTGAGACATATTTATGAGATACAGATTTTGTTTTCATTCAATTCATTTCAGCGCATTCATTTAGAATGGTAAGCAGACAGTTAAACTACTTAGTAGGTCACCCAGCAGCCAATCAGAATCGAGTATTCACCCAGACCATGCTATAAAACATTTCACATTTTAACGTGATAGCTTATATTGTTATAACAGCACATTATAGCAGTATAACTTGTAACATTATAATGTGAAAAACATCTTGTTATAACCACAATGTTTTTACATCATAACGTCCTCAGAGACAAGTCACCAAATATAATCCTCTCCAAACATTCTGATAAATGTTTGCAGACGCTGGAGGCTGTTATATATAGACAGATAGATAGATATAGAAGGCCTGTTAATGGGAAGGCATGCACATTCAAACATATTAATCCTTCTCTTTCTGCATCAAGAAATCAGTTGCTGAAATATAACACGTTTCATGAGAGATGCTCTGTCCAAAACTGGCTATTTAATGAGCATCTAGTAAAGAAAGTTTCAGTGCAGTGCATGAAAGAATCCCATTAGAGTACTGTAGACTTGTGGGGGTTACACAAATTCAGTCACTATGTGATATTTAAACAAATCAGATGCACAGAATAATGTAATGAATCCCAAGTTCACGTCAGTATAAAGGAATTATAGTAGTGTTTCTGTCTATATAGCTATAACAATTTCTCTTGTCTTTGCCTGCTGTGTCCTGAATGCTCACTATCTCTATCCTGTTGTTTTGTAGTGAGTGGGCAGTGTGCAGCAGGGAGTGTGTGTGGGTTTTGGTGGGCAGTAGTTGATGCTACTGTATATGTAGGCAGACAGAAGGCTTAATAAAACAATCTCCAGCATTGCTTTTGTTGAGCATGATTGCCTCTCATCATGGACATAATGATACTCTCTTGAGGGAATTTTACCTCAAAAGATTATACTGTGCTGAAAATGTAATTGCATTGCATTTGGGGGACACTGATAAAACTTTGGGAGTGCCAGAACATTTACATGAGTTGTACGTAGTTTTACTTTTTATAATTTTTTGGGATGAATGATTACCTTGCATACAGTGCTTTGAACAACATGATATAAAGCAGTAAAGCTAATAGAACTAGAACTAGGAAACTCCTGAGTAGCAGTCGGTGTGGAGTGGTGAAAAGGTGGG